>NC_054483.1:58445357-58759688 GCF_017639515.1 Carcharodon carcharias | reverse complement strand
CCGTCTAGTGAGAGGAGGGTCTTTTCAGGTGGGTAGAGTTCAAGGTCAGCACAATAAGACCATAAGTCCGTAAGACATAGGAGCAGAAATTAGGCCGTTCGGCCCATCAAGAGTCTGCTCTGCCATTGAATCATGGCTGATAAGTTTCTCCACCCCATTCTCCTGCCTTCTCCCGTAACCTTTGATCCCCTTACCAATCAAGAACCTATCTATCTCAGTCTTAAATACACTCAATGACCTGGCCTCCACAGCCTTCTGTGGCAATGAATTCCATAGATTCACCACTCTCTGGCGAAAGAAGTTTCTCCTCATCTCTATTCTAAAAAGTCTTCCCTTTACTCTGAGGCTGTGCCCTCGGGTCCTAGTCTCTCCTACTAACAGAAACATCTTCCCCATGTCCATTCTATCCAGGCCTTTCAGTATTCTGTAAGTTTCAATCAGATCCCCCCTCATCCTTCTAAACATCATCGAGTATAGACCCAGAGTCCTCAAACGTTCCTCATATGTTAAGCCTTTCATTCCTGGGATCGTTCTCATGAACCTCCGCTGGACCCTCTCCAAGGCCAGAACATCCTTCCTGAGATATGGGGCCCAAAATTGCTAACAATATTCTAAATGAGGTCTGACCAGAGCCTTATAAAGCCTCAGCAGCACATCCCTGCTTTTATATTCTAGACCTCTCGAAATAAATGCCAACATTGCATTTGCCTTCCTAACTACCGACTCAACCTGCAAATTAACCTTAAGAGAATTCTGGACTAGGACTCCCAAGTTCCTTTGCACTCCATATTTCTGAATTGTCTCCCCATTTAGAAAATAGTCTATGCCTCTATTCTTCCTACCAAAGTGCATGATCTCACACTTCCCCATGTTGTATTCCATCTGCCACTTCTATGCCCATTCTCCTAACCTGTCCAAATCCTTCTGCAGCCTCCCCACCTCCTCAATACTACCTGTCCCTCCACCTATCTTTGTATCATCTGCAAACTTAGCCAGGATGCCCTCAGTTCCTTCATCTAGATCATTAATGTATAAAGTGAAAAGTTGTGGTCTCAACACTAACCCCTGTAGAACTCCACTAGTCACCGGCCACCATCCTGAGAAGGACCCCCTTATCCCCTCTCTCTGCCTCCTGCCAGACAGCCAATCTTCTATCCATGCTAGTACCTTGCCTGTAACACCATGGGCTCTTATCTTACTGAGCAGCCTCCTGTGCGGCACCTTGTCAAAGGCCTTCTGGAAGTCTAAGAAGATAACATCTATTGGCTCTCCTTTGTCTAACCGACTCCTTACCTCCTCAAAGAATTCTAACAGATTTGTCAGGCATAACCTCCCCTTGATGAAACCATGCTGACTTTGCCCTATTTTACCATGCACTTCCAAGTATTCTGGAATCTCATCCTTAATAATGGACTCTAAAATCTTACCAACGACCGAGGTCAGGCTAATTGGCCTGTAATTTCCCGTCTTTTGCCTCACACCCTTCTTAAACATGGAAGTTACATTAGCAATTTTCCAGTCTTCTGGGACCCTCCCTGACTCCAGTGATTCCTGAAAGATCACCACTAACGCCTCCTCTATCTCTTCAGCTATCTCCTTCAGAACTCTGGGGTGTAATCCATCTGGTCCAGGTGATTTTTCCACCTTCAGACCTTTCAGTTTTCCTAGCAACTTCGCCTTGGTAATGGCCACCATACTCACCTCTGCCCCCCGACTCTCTTGCACTTTGGGGACGTTACTTGTGTCTTCCATCGTGAAGACTGACGCAAAGTACCATTCAGTTCCTCCGCCATTTCTTTGTTCCCTACTACTACTTCTCCAGAGTCATTTTCCAGCGGCCCAATGTCCACTTTTGCCTCTCTCTTCCCTTTTATATATCTAAAAAAACTCTTGCAATCTTCTTTTATATTACTGGCTAGTTTACTCTTATATTTAATCTTCTCCCTCCTTATTTATTTTTTCATTGTCCTCTGTTGGTCTTTGTAGGCTTCCCAATCCCCTGGTTTCCCACTGCTCTTCATTGCATTGTATGCTTTCTCTTTAGCTTTTATGCTGTCCCTGTCTTCCCTTGTCAGCCATGGTTGCCTTGTCCTCCCTTTAGGATGCTTCTTCTTCCTAGGGATGAATTTTTGCTGTGTCTCCCAAATTACTCCTGCCATTGTTGTTCCACTGTCTTTCCTGCTAGGCTCATCTCCCAGTCAAGTGGCTGACTAAGGGGGCACCCTGATAACTATGAGGCAACGGAATGTTAAAGATGTTCAGTTGTGTTCTCCTCTCTATGGTCAAGGCTGTATTGCAGCAGGTTTGTTCCCAACTCATGGGTCTCATAACATCAGCATGGTGTGGAGCTGCTATTCATTCTGTGCTATTTGCTATTGGCTGTAGTCAGAGGCAGGAGTGAAGGGAGTAGGGGAGGATTTGGGATGGAGGGAAGCCTGTAAAGAACATGCTCACTTAATATATCACTGCAATTCATTCACACGTCCACTGCGGCATCGATCTTGCAGACAGCAGGCAACTATGCCTTGTTACTGGTTCTCAACCAGATAAGGAGGAGTGCCTGTCGCCAGTTAGCACAGGGCCAGGAGGAGCAAGGGCTTGAAAAGCAAGAGGCAGCAGGGCCTCTATAAGGTCAAGAGGTTGGTGCACATGGACCACTGCAACAGTGAGCATTGGCCCAACCATGGGTGTCGTGCCTGTGGTGCTCTTATCTAGAGATGAGCGAAAGGCAATGCCAGAGGTGCCCTCATATGTCATATCTGCCATCTTCCCCAGCACAAGTTGAAGCTGTAAAGACTCTGAAGGAGTAGTATGGAGTTCCCGGCCTGCAATGTGTTAATGTCTGTCCAGGTGCCCATTAAATATGGTGCCAGGACCTTCGGCCTCATGAAGTAATGGCTGGTTGGGTGACTTCCTGCCTGCCCTGCCACAAGATTTGCCGAGCTCCTTGATGATACATAATTAATGAGCTGAAAAACAGAAGATCGCGCATGTTCACCTGCCCCACCTCCCGGAGGTAATCATGCCAACTTTCCTGCTAGCTACCGGACTTACTATCCAGAACAGAAAATCCCACCTGTTAGTTTTTTCTGTATGAGTCTTGATTTTTTTAAGAAGGCCATTCTCCCATGCCATATAACGTGATATATACACATAAACTTTGAGAAGAGTTATTGGATCACACAATCAGGGATGAGAGCTCTGGCTAATTGTTTTCAATCCTTATTCTAGAGATACTGAGGATAATTGTAATAGTCCAACTGGTGCCTCAGTTCAGATCAACATGAGCACAGAGTCACAATTGAACCTGTGACTTCTGGTCAATATGGGCAGTGGTCTTTATTTCTGCTTGTGTCAAAAGATAGATTCCATAAGCAGACCCGTGTATCTTATAACCCAAGTATTATAACTTGATGCGGATATAAGTGGCCAACACTGAATCATTCAATACCTTTTTTTCCATTTAACCAATGGCTCTTGATGTCTAATATGCCTTTGTTATGACTCAAGTTCTGTCCAAACACTCTTTATTCCTGCTCATGTCAAAAAGTAGTGTCCATAAGCAGACCCATGTCTCTCATGATCCAAGTTTGATCTGATGCATGATGTGAGTGGGCCATGCTTCGCTGGACAGGGTTATCTCTCGGTTGAATTCCATATGGCTTCTCCACCACATATATCTGTCCGCTTTGATAGGCAGTAAAACACCATACTGTCAGACCATAGTGTTCAGGTTAACTTACCAGTCACGTTTATTATGGCAAACAAAATCACAAAGAAGCAAAGAGAACTGGATCAGAACAATGTTAAAGATGCACACAACTTATTTCTGAACTTGAGTACAACAAACCTCTTTAGAAGCTTAGAGCCCTTTTTCAGAAGGAGTCCTTTTAGATTTTGTACATGTGCCCACAAGTCCTGTCCACTGCCAAGACATGGAAATACAGTTAATCAGGCATGCCCCTCCCTTCCTTCCTTTGAAACAGAAGCCAATTTACCTGAAGAAGCTGGCTGGGAATTGTACTATTAATGATCTTGACCTATCACCTCTCTAGATGGGGATATGGGTAGCAGCCCTGTTATTGTATGGAAAGAGGCTTACCTGGTCAGAGCCCGAAATAAAACCTTGCATGTCACAGATGTTAAACGTTGAGACACCTGCTTTTCTTTCCAGACATCTTTCAATGAGTCAGCTAGGACAAATAGCCAGTTTTGTCTGCCTCTTCAACTGAGTCACTTGCATGCATACAGTTTCAAGAACCTATGGCAGTTGGCCAAACAATCTAGTGCAGGTAACATGTTAACAACATTCAGGAAGTCAGCTGTGCAGTCAACTTTAAAAAACTCAGAACAAAAACAGAATTACCTGGAAAAACTCAGCAGGTCTGGCAGCATCGCGGAGAAGAAAAGAGTTGACGTTTCGAGTCCTCATGACCCTTCGACAGAACTCGCGTTCGAATCCAAGAAAGAGTTGAAATATAAGCTGGTTTAAGGTGTGTGTGTGGGGGGGCGGAGAGATAGAGAGACAAAGAGGTGGGGGGGGGCGGGGGGTGGGGGTGTGTGGTTGTAGGGACAAACAAGCAGTGATAGAAGCAGATCATCAAAAGATGTCAACGTGTCCCTACAACCACACACCCCCACCCCCCCCCCCCAACCTCTTTGTCTCTCTATCTCTCCGCCCCCCACACACACACCTTAAACCAGCTTATATTTCAACTCTTTCTTGGACTCGAACGCAAGTTCTGTCGAAGGGTCATGAGGACTCGAAACGTCAACTCTTTTCTTCTCCGCCGATGCTGCCAGACCTGCTGAGTTTTTCCAGGTAATTCTGTTCTTGTTCTGAGTTTTTTAAAGTTGACTGCACAGCTGACTTCCTGAATGTTGTTAACATGTTACCTGCACTAGATTGTTTGGCCAACTGCCATAGGTTCTTGAAACTGTATGCATGCAAGTGACTCAGTTGAAGAGGCAGACAAAACTGGCTATTTGTCCTAGCTGACTCATTGAAAGATGTCTGGAAAGAAAAGCAGGTGTCTCAACGTTTAACATCTGTGACATGCAAGGTTTTGTTTCGGGCTCTGACCAGGTAAGCCTCTTTCCATACAATAACAGGGCTGCTACCCATATCCCCATCTAGAGAGGTGATAGGTCAAGATCATTAATAGTACAATTCCCAGCCAGCTTCTTCAGGTAAATTGGCTTCTGTTTCAAAGGAAGGAAGGGAGGGGCATGCCTGATTAACTGTCGTTGACATCTTTTGATGATCTGCTTCTATCACTGCTTGTTTGTCCCTACAACCACACACCCCCACCACGCCCCCCCCCCCCCCCCCCACCTCTTTGTCTCTCTATCTCTCCGCACCCCACACACACACCTTAAACCAGCTTATATTTCAACTCTTTCTTGGACTCGAACGCAAGTTCTGTCGAAGGGTCATGAGGACTCGAAACGTCAACTCTTTTCTTCTCCGCCGATGCTGCCAGACCTGCTGAGTTTTTCCAGGTAATTCTGTTTTTGTTTTGGATTTCCAGCATCCGCAGTTTTTATGTTTTTAAAAAACTCAGTTCTGTCTAGTCAGCATGGTATATACTGTACTCAGACCCTCCTAAAAGCAGCACTTTTCATAAAGCAGCAGTACAATTTAATTTTCACAATTAATTGACCTAGCTAAAAAAGTTCATATGTTGTCTAATAAAATAATCTAGATAACACAGAGCCTTTATAGCTAGAAACAATGGAATCATCTGTCACAATCACCTTGGAGTGAGAAGATTGTAAGCCATAGCCTCACTTCTTTGGATGGATTAGTCTGACATTTGAAAGGCCTAGATTTTAACTCAGTGGGATCGGTGCACGAGAGTGGACTTAACAAGTGATAAAGTCATATGTTAAGACCCAGATCACGTTTTTATATTCACTCAGCAAGAGGTAAAAGTTATAAAGTAACAGACACGTGAAAAACAAACAATTCTGGAAGCAAAACTAAAATTATTACTAATTAAAATTACACAAATTTTAACCAGATCCTTGAGAATATACCTCCTAAATTACAAACTGGAAATAAAAACAGAATTACCTGGAAAAACTCAGCAGGTCTGGCAGCATCGGCGGAGTAGAAAAGAGTTGACATTTCGAGTCCTCATGACCATTCGACAGAACTTGAGTGAATCCAAGAAAGGGGTGAAATATAAGCTGGTTTAAGGTGTGTGTGGGGGGTGGGGGGTTTGGGTGGGGGGAGAGAAGTGGAGGGGGTGGTGTGGTTGTAGGGACAAACAGGCAGTAATAGAAGCAGATCATCAAAAGATGTCACAGACAACAGAACAAAAGAACACATAGGTGTTAAAGTTGGTGATATTATCTAAACGAATGTGCTAATTAAGAATGGATGGTAGGGCACTCAAGGTATAGCTCTAGTGGGGGTGGGGGGAGCATAAAAGATTTAAAAATATTTAAAAATAATGGAAATAGGTGGGAAAAGAAAAATCTATATAATTTATTGGAAAAAACAGAAGGAAGGGGGAAGAAACAGAAAGAGGGTGGGGATGGAGGAGGGAGCTCCATCCCCACCCTCTTTCTGTTTCTTCCCCCTTTTGTTTTTTCCAATAAATTATATAGATTTTTCTTTTCCCACCTATTTCCATTATTTTTAAATATTTTTAAATCTTTTATGCTCCCCCCACCCCCATCAGAGCTATACCTTGAGTGCCCTACCATCCATTCTTAATTAGCACATTCGTTTAGATAATATCACCAACTTTAACACCTATGTGTTCTTTTGTTCTGTTGTCTGTGACATCTTTTGATGATCTACTTCTATTACTGCTTGTTTGTCCCTACAACCACACCAACTCCCTCCACTTCTCTCCCCCCCACCACCCCCCCCCCCCCCACCGCCCCCACACACCTTAAACCAGCTTATATTTCACCCCTTTCTTGGATTCACTCAAGTTCTGTCGAAGGGTCATGAGGACTCGAAACGTCAACTCTTTTCTTCTCCGCCGATGCTGCCAGACCTGCTGAGTTTTTCCGCGTAATTCTGTTTTTGTTTTGGATTTCCAGCATCCACAGTTTTTTTGTTTTTACAAACTGGAAATGATAGATTCTAAAAATGTCTATGTCATGTATTCGCCGGGTTGCTGCATATCTTATATATCAGAACAATGCAGAGATGACAATCACTCAAAATCTGCAGCAGATTACAATGCTTTAAAACGTTCCAGAACTTGTAGCATTATCAAGACACATAGGGCAGAATCTTCCCTTCTGGAGTCTGGTCGCGGAAGTCGGAATGACTTCTGCTGGAGAGTGGAGCAGCGAACACGTGAAATCTGCGCTGTTCAGCTCATTAATTATGCATCGGTGAAGAACACATTGAATCTTGTGGTGGGGCAGGTAGGAAGTCGCCTGCCCTGCCGTCCCTCATAGGCTCCAGTGTCCGGGCACCGTATTTGAACGGCAGCCGGACAGCCACTCACTGTCTGTAGGCCAGGATCTGCGCATCGTGTTAAAAAAATGTCCAGGGCAAGATAGCAATTTTTGGCTCCAGCATTCATCAATGCCTCCCTGGAGATTCTCCTGCAGGTTGTCAAGAAAAGTGGGAGGCCCTCTGTCCGGGTGATGGGATGAGGAGGCCCTCCCGTCTGACCATGCCAGCCTGGGAGGAGGTCGCCAGGGAGGTGAGCACCCAAGGGGCCCAAAGAAAGACTGCCCTGCAGTGCCTGAAATGGATGAATGATCTGTGGAACTCGGCCAGGATAAGTCAAACTTCTACTCACTGCAAATTCACAAGCTTATAAAGGCATCAGGTGATCCAAGGGTTACAGTCTACAGGATGTCACACATGATCAGCAGGCGGCTCATCAGCACTCAATGCATCATAGCCACTTAAAGCTCACCATCTCATGTAAATCCCTGCACAAATGGCGTCTTAATCCCTCACTGGGGAGGGCTCAGCAAACACAACAGACATGCAAGCTTCTGAACTGCTCTTTCATCCATAGCGCTCACACTCAATCCATCTATCTTCATACAGGAGAAGAATGGCCATAACAAGCGCGAGGGAGCCAGGACCAGAAGGGGCAGCCCAGAACTCAGGACCCTCACATGATTCGAGGAGCAGGCTGCAGAGCTGGCAGGGAAGAACTCTGACCATGCCTGCGCAGAAAGCGGGATCAGCCTCCCTAATAACCTAATGAGGAAGCATCTGTTATACGGTGACAGCATGTGGACAATGACTGTGAGTGATCTGTAATGTATAAGCCTGTCTCATCAATCATTAATTCTCTCTTCTTTCCATTTCAGGTACCAGCAAAAAAAGGGGTGGACATTGTCTTCCACAAGAGAAAGCCCTATGCCACCTCAAAGGAGGAAGAAGAGGGTCCCACCATCAATGCATTCACTTGCACCCTGCGCCAGTGCAGATACTCACACACTCTGATGGGACAAACTTCTAGAGTATGCTCAGGTTCACAATCTGGTGATAACCTCACAGACATGGGTCCACTCAGGCAGAGGCAATGACCGCCAAGGTCTCTGATACTCGGAGGACTTCTGGAGACCAGGCCCCTGCCGAGTCCGAGTCCAGTGATAGATTTCTGGAATTGATCCTAGGACAAATGTTGGAGATGCATAGAGAGACAGGGGAACAACCGGCAGAGTTGTCAGAGGCTGTTATCAGAATGGGACAGAGGATGGACGAGTGCGTCCACATTCTCTCTGATATTGTGGCTTTGACATGCGAGCACATCAAAGTCTTTATGCGGTAGTGGCCAGTGGAGACCCAGGTCCAGCAGAATTCACAGTTTCTGCTGGACTTGCATTCAGGCCTACACTCCATCACTCTATTGCCATGGATGCATTCCAGTAGTGGCTAGCTAAATGAGAGAGGAACATGGCACCTCAACATTCCTCCAGGCGCCCCTTCTCCAAAATGAGTCAGGGAGGGCCAATTGGGCATCCACAGGGAGGAGGAGCACCAGCAAGGCACCCCAGGGGCACCTAACCAGGACACTCCAAGGATGCTCTACCACTCCAACCTCGCTCTGCCAGTGACCCCACCACCTCTAGCAGGTCAGGCTGAGGAGAGCGCATTTGCCCCAGAGCAGGAGACCCTTAGCAGGACGGGGCCTTCAAGGCCCCAGGCTTCCAGAGGATGCCCACTGAAGACATCTCATACAACAGAGCATAGCAGTCAGCAGGCTGCATCCACCTCTGCTGCAGATGTCGGGGCTGCACCTGAACATAGCAGTAGAGTTAGAAAAATTAAGTTTTGAACGTACAATGGTAGCATGGGTGTTCACTCATTTTATTTACTTTGCAGTTTTGTAAATATATTCTGCTTTATTCCTTCTCCAAGTCTCAAAGATTCAATGGATATTCAAATGATGCAATGTTACACATGCACTTAGGGGTCAAACATGTACCTGCCCCCTGCTAAAAAACTCCTATCTGGAACTTCAGTTGCATTGATTCGCACACAATCTCACCACAATGAGTAACTTTTATTTCTACATCTGCGTCATTAGCATTATATGTAACTATGATGGCTAGTCAATAGACTAATACACCTGTTACCTTTAAATCCCAGGCAGACGTCATTTGGGAGGGGCAGAATCACTCATCAGGCTTAATGATTATCCTGCTGCTGTCACACTGATCTCTATTTTTTGTTTATGGCAAAATTAGTTGCCGGTGCTAACGATACCATTGTTTCCTCAATGTGTAGCTTGCAATGGCATTTACTTTATGAGAGTGAGTATTTGGAAAAAGTAGTATTAAACGTCGAATACCTTAGGCTTCCATGTCTCCTTGCAGCTTCTGACTGTCTCTGTGTTGAAGGCTGGACGTCCTTCCATGCTTAGTCCCTCCTCTCCCCTTGCATGACACTGAACTAGGGAAGTAAGGATCGCCTGGGAAAATCACAAAAGTCTGCATGAGGGTTTTGAGAGTGTGATGTCAGAGGTGTGGCTGTCTCATTACATTGATGTAAGTGATGATCTTACATTGCACCTGGACGGCTGCTTAGCGGTGCTTCACGCTATCCTCATGTAAAGGCACAGCATACAATTCTATATGGAATTCATGGCAGTCATTAGCTCAGGCTACCCAGAAAGGACAGGCCTTTGTGAGTTGGAAAATGCTGAGGACCGGCATATTCTTACAGTGATGCTTTTTCATAGCTCCCAAGTATCCAGCAGGGCAAGACGGAAGAAGTTGTCATTGACTGATGCGTCAATACTAACTGGGCCATGTTCTCCATAATGCAAAGGCCATCCAGGACAGAAACTTGGCAGGCTTCTGACAAATGCAGGCTCTGATTGTTAGTAAACAAACGAACCATTATCCCGGTGAGGAACTCCCTGTCAGGACATTGCAAACACACCTCGCAGCTTTGGGTGCATCATGTGGATTTTCAGGTCACTGTATCCAGGTGTGCAAGGGGATATTGGGGATCAGTAATGGGATGATGCCTCTCCATCAGAGTTGGCAACGGGAGACATGGATGTGCTCCCTCTTGAGTTGTTCAAGCAGTTAGGAAATAGAAACAGGCTAAGAAAGTTATATTGGTATTTGTGGCTGTTAGGAATGAGTTTTAGCTTTAAGTTTAAGTTTGATTTGTATTTCTGTATCTCTGTGTTAATAAAAGATCAAATTGAATTTAAGTTTCACTTTGAAAAGGTGCCTGCATTTCTAATAAGAGTATTACGACTTACGCTAGGTTAAGCAAACAAGAGTAGAGAAAATAACAGTGCTGTTGCCTAGCAACAGGGGTCTAGAGCGGCAGGTCCCTCCCACAGGCACACACAGAAAAGCTAGAAACAGCAGTTTGTTTTAGAAACTGTTGGAGTTCAGCTGATTTTGAAGATAGCTGCCAGAGAAGCAGCCTAGAAGGGGCAGCTAGCCAGCTCCATGCTAAAGTTGGTTGAAAGTAGCTGCTAGAGAGAGACTGAAGCAAAAGGGACAGATAGCCAGTCCCAAGCTAAGGAAAAGACTCAAAAACTCCAGGAGAGTGGAACAGGGAAAGACCTTCTAGTCAAAGGAAGGACAGGAACCTGGAAAAGGTCCTTTTAAGTGCAGTTAAGAATGAGGGGCAGAGAGAAAGTCTCAAAGCTTCAGATTTAAAGAGACAAAAGCTGCAGGAAGCAGATTTACAGTGGGAACAGCTTGCAAGAGGCAAGAAGGTCCAAAGAGACAACTGAAGGTCTGTAACTCTTTGCTATGGGCATGTGAAGCAGTGGTACTGTTGACGGCTGAACTGATGAAAGAAAGTGTGTGGAAGACAGCTTGAATGCATGTGGTGACCCAGGGAGGAGGAACAGCAGAAGGAGAGTTCGAGACCCTGGAGGTGAGCCCTTGTGGAAGGCATCTGAGAGAAAGCATCGGTTTGGGAGAATATTTCAAGGTGAGGCCTTGGAGAGTGGAGATTGGAAATCCTCATGTGAAAGATAGAGTGCAGTCAGACCAGTTGGCTCATGGTGTGACAAGCATGGGGTGGGGGTGGAGTTGAGGAGAGATCCGTAGCATCTGGTTGATGCGCCATCTGTCACTTGGTTTCAGAGTGTGGTGTGTCTGACCACAGGATGCCTATTGGTGCATGAACTGTGTACTTACTGTGAACATTAGGGTATAAGATACCTTCTGTAACTTGTGTTATTCTTACAAATCTGTAAGGTACAGTTGTGGGTGAAGTTGTATTGTAATATAGTTCATCTTTTCTTGTTCAATAAATGTTTATTCTTTTGTTAAAAGCTCATTAGCTGACTCTGGTGATTCTGTTCAGTAGCCCCTCTCCACGTATCTAAACAAACAAATGAAAGTTAGGATCTATCAAACTGTGTTCCACTCTGGGATCAAGCTTGTCCAGTGGTAATCTCAGCTAAGGATCATAACAAAGCGCAAACCACTGAAAATTTCAGTGATTCTTTTGGTTCTGGCCACATAACTAAGCTGGTGTCATACTGACATTAGTGCATCCATGTTTGAATCAGCTTTGCAGCCTCTTGAAAGCTGCCATGCCCATTAACTTGATGATGCTATGGTTGAATGGACTGTATTATATGGAGCTGCTTCAAAATGTGCACTGATGGAGTGCAATCCACAATTCACAGCGGCCACATGTTGCCAAGGCTACTATGCATTCCAAGGATGACCGCATTGTTAGGGCAGAAAATAACTAAAGCTGCTTCCATGATCATTGTGAATTTTTTTCCTCCTGAGATTTCACACTGGAACAATCTGTTGTAGTATTCCCCGCATCAAAGGCTGAAGAGAGTCTTTGTTGTACAAACTAGTCACACCTTATTCCTCCTGGAACCTTGTGGGAATGAGACTGTCATCCGCGACATGCCTGTGCAATTGCATCCTTATGTGGCTCATCTGAATCTTTGCCCTCTTCAAAATCATCCCCTTCCACACCCTTCTTGTCCAAGAAGATGTCTCACCCCTAAATATCTCCTTCAGGAAAATTATTCCCCCTTTGCAGCACAGGTTGTGCAGGGCACAGCAAACAACATTGATGCAGGAGATCTTCAGTGGTGAGAATTGAAGAGCCCCACCTGACCAGACCAAACATCGGAAGCATATTTTCAGGAGGCCAATGATTTGCTCGATCATGGACCTTGTTGCAGAATGTGCTGCATTGTACTTCTCCTCAGATGCATTCTGGGCAACAGACAGGTGTCATTAGTCGTGCCTTCTGCGGGTACCCTTTGTCACCAAGGAGCCAACCCTCCTAGCATCAAGGCCACTCAAAGATCTGCAGCATCTGAAAGTGACTCAAGATGTAAGAGTAATGAGAGCTTCCTGGGCACCGGGCATATACACGCAGGATCTCCTTTAGGTGGTCACTAGTAATCTGCATGTTGAGAAAGTGAAATCCCTTTCTGTGAATGAATCTTGCAGGCTGCTCCAGGTGGTTCTCAAGGCCACATATGTGCAGTCAATGATGCCTTGCACTTGCAGGAAGACTGAGATCACAGCAAATCCTACAGCCCTGGCAGCCTGGCTTGTTCATTCATTTATTGTAAAGGACATCTATCACCTCCATTGTACATTTGTGTATGGTTGATTGCAAGATTCTACAAAGGTCCCTAGTGGATCACTGGAAGGATCCAGTGTGAAAAAGTTTTGTGCGGCAATAACCTTCAGAGCCATCAGCATGGGATGCTGTCCAAGTGCTCATGGCATGAGATCATCACAGAGAAGGTTACAAATAAGCACTACCACATCCACAGCCTGCGGCACCATTTTCCACTCATCTCCAGCATGAGCTGCATCTTCTGTAGACCCTTGGTCACATCAAATGTCTTTGTGGATGGTGCCTCTCCACGGGAGCATTTGGGGCTTCCTGGGGCCAGGTTGGCACTGCCTCTTCAGGGCAATGTTCTTGAGGGAGCTTGGCCAACTGGCAACAGGCCCTTTTTCTCCTCCTCCTTATCAAATTTACCATCAAGATATTATTACATAGAACTTGCATTCGAGACTCCTCCTTATAACTGTGAATGGATACAATTGAGTAATCAATGGTAGTTCCCTTTGAATGGTCTCTCTCGATCTCCAAGTCAGGAATCCAGTCTGTAGACCCAGATCTGCTCTCAGTGTGTACATGGAACCCTCAGGCCACCCCTTGCAGGATGATCACATTCTGGAGGTCAGCAGGTGGCTGGGCATCCCCCTCAGACATGCTTGTGCATTCAAAACAAGGGTATTTATTAGACCTAGTAGATCCAAATGCTGTAACCCTCAGTAAGACTATTGTCAGTTCTTCCACAGTAGCCTAGACAACAACTATCAAGACCAAGTCCTTTTACTTATGTCATGACTGTGAGCATTGTGCCTTGTATGCCATGACCAGTACATTGAGAACATTGGGGTCTGTGGGACCTATGTTGCAGCAGCTGTGGCCTTGATTGTGCGATCAACCTTCCCTTTTGGCATGTCTCTGCAAGGATCAGATGGCCATTAAGACCAATTGCATTGCAGCACCTAGACCTAATGGATTCTCACCTGAATGTGCAGCATTGGCAAAGGAGCACAGCAGGTCCATTGCACATTGAACCCTTGAGCCCAGCACTTGGTAGAGCCATGCTCGCTATGTTCGAAGCAGGGAATGAGCAGGGTACCACTTCACTCGGGCCAAATTCGTTGTGCTGAATCCCTCCTGCAGGCCCTGAGTTCCCTCCCCTATCACTTTTCTCAAACATGTTTTTCCAACTGCGTCATTGATCACTGAGTGCAAAGATGGCATCCTTACCCCATCCCTTCCGGATAAAGGACATCCTGGAGGACCAGAGATGGGTTTTCCTCCTGTTGATACATGAATGCTTACAGAGACATTGCTCTTTGACCAGGGTGATGAAAGCCATGTGCAAGAAGCCTCACACAAATATTTTTCCACTTGTCTTCACTACCCTCGAAACTCTATGGACACCATTGTCTTGGCAGCATAGAAAGACCAACCACATGATCCCTTGTCAGCCATGACCATTCACCTGGGAAGATGCAGCTTTGGAGTCATGAATTGGCTGCTGTCCATCAGCTGTTCTCCTTGGAGGCATCCACCTCTCTCCCTCCCTTCAGCCCTGTCTCTGACAGCAGCTGATGGAAAATGGCACAGAATGAATGGCAGCTCCATATCTTGCTGGGTTCCCGATGTTATGAGACCCATGAGTCAGGAAGAAACCTGCTGCAATATGGGCTTCACCATATAGAGGAGAACACAGGTGAGCATTTTCGACATCCAGTTGCCTCATAATTATAAGGGTATCTCTTCAGTCCGTGATTTGTGCTGACCTTGAACTCCACCCACCCAAAAAGACCCTCCTCCCACCTCGAGGGATCTCACTGACTGACCAAATGTGTGGTCAAGGTCAGTTTGGAAAAATGGTGCGTGTCACCTTTCAAACTCACTCCACCACCTTCTACCCTCCCCCTGTCACCCACCAACTTCCCCCATCACCCTTGACCCACCAGTATCACCATTCCTCTGCCCTCTGTCACCCTTGAACCTCCCTCCCATTATCCTGGAGCATATCATGATCACCTCCACACGCATCTGAGAAATCAGAAGGTCCAAAGAGGCAACTGAAGCTCTGCAGTTCTTTGCAATGGGCATGTGAAGCAGTGATGTACTGTTGACAACTGTGTCGGTGAGAGAGATTGCACGGAAGAAAGCTTGATTGCATGTGGTGACCCAGGGAAGAGGAATATCAGAAGGAGAGTTTGAAACCCTGGAGGTGAACCCTTGCGTAAGGCGTCTGAGAGAAAGCGTCAATTTGGGAGAAGATTCCAAGGCAGGTTCTTGGAAAGTGGAGATTGGAAACCCTCATGTGAAAGACAGAGTCCAGTGAGACTGGTTGGCTCACGGTGTAAAAAGCATCTGAGGGAGTTGAGGAGAGATCCATAGCATCTGTCTGGGGTGACATCTGTCACTTGATTTCAGAGGTGTGTCTGACCACCGGTCGCTAATTGGTTTACATAGACTGTACTAACTGTGAACACTAGAGTATAAGATAGCTTCAGTAACTTGTGTTATTCTTACAAATCTGTATATATCTGTAAAGGTATAGTTGTGGGTGAATGAGTATTGTAATATAGTTCATATTTTTTTGTATAATAAATGTTTTATGCTTTTGTTATAAGTTCATTAGCTGACCCAGGTGACTCTGTTCAGTAGCTACTCTCCATGTATCTAACAAACAATTAAAAGTTAGGATCTATCAAGCTGGTTCCATTCTGGGATCAGGCTTGTCCAGTTGTAACATTCAACTGTGATCGTAACAATTTTCCCCTGTGTAACCTGCCTCCTGTTTCAGACATTTTAAAAATTCTTTCACCAAATGTGGCATTGCTGGCTATTTATTGCCCATCCCTAATTGCCTTTGAAAAGGTGGTGGTGAACCACTGCAGTCCTTGTGGTGTAGGTATGCCCACAGTACTGTTAAGGAGGGAGTTTCAGGATTTTGACTCAGCGATAGTGAAGGAATGACAATATATTTCCAAGTCAGGATGGTGAGTGGCTTGGAGGAGAACTTGCAAGTGCTGATTTTCCCGTGTGTCTGCTGTCTTTGTCCTTCTAGCTGATAGAGGTCACTGTTTTGGAAGGTGCTGTCAAATGAGCCTTTGTGAGTTGCTGCAGTGCATCTTGTAGATGGTACACACTGCTGCCACTATGTTTCAATGGGAGGGGGAGTGGATTTTGAACATGGTGAATGGGTTGCCAATCAAGCTGCATTGTCCTGGATGGTATCAAGCTTCTTGAGTTTTGTTGGAGCTGTACTCATCCAGGCAAGTGAAGAGTATTCCATCACACTCTTGACATGTGACTTGTCGATGGTTGACAGGCTTTGGGGAGTCAGGAGGTGAGTTAATCTCTACAGAATTCTAGCCCCTGTCCTGATCTTGTAGCTACAATATTTGTATGACTAGTCCAGTTCAGTTCCTGGTCAATGGTAACCTCCAGGATGTTATTAGCGAGGATTCAGTAATAGTTATGCCATTGAATATCATGGGGAGACAGTTGCATTCTCTCTTGTTGGAGATGGCCATTGCCTAGCACCTGTGTGGCACGAATGTCACTTGCCACTAAGCAGCCCAAGCCTGAATGTTGTCCAGGTCTTGCTGCATATGGGTATGGACTGCTTCAGTATTTGAGGAGTTGTGAATGCTGCTGAACATTGTGCAATCATTAGCGAGCATCCCCACCTCTGACCTTATGATGGAGGGAAGGTCATTGACAAAGCAGCTGAAGATGGTTGGGCCTAGGACACTATCCTATGGAACTCCTGCAGTGGTGTGCTGGGAATGAGATGATTTATCTCCAATAACCATAATCATCTTCCTTTGTGCTAGGTGTGACTCTAACCAGTGGAGAGTTTTACCCTGATCCCCATTGACTCCAGTTTTGCTATGGCTCCCTGATGCTACACTCAGTCAAATGCTGTCTTGATGTCATGGGCAGTCACGCTCACCTCACATCTTGAGTTCAGCTCTTTTGTCCATATTTGGACTAAGGGTGTAATGAGGTCAGGAGCTGAGTGGCCCTGGCGGAACCCAAAGTGAGCATCAGTGAGCAGGCTATTGCTGAGGAAGTGGCACTCACTGTCAACGACACTTTCCATCACTTTACTGATGATCGAGTAGACTGATGGGGCAGTAATTGGCTGGGTGGGATTTGTCTTGCTTCTTGTGGACAGGACACACTGTGGACAGTTTTCCATATTGCTGGGTTGATGCCGGTGTTGGAGCTGTACTGGAACAGCTTGGCTAGGTGCACAGCTAGTCCTGGAGCACAAGTCTTTAATACTATTGCTGGAATATTGTCAGGGCCCAGAGCCTTTGCAGTATCCAGTGCGTTCAGCCATTCCCTGATATCACATGGAGTGAATTAAATTGGCTGGAGACTGGTATCTGTGATGCTGGGGACCTCTGGAGGAGGCCAAGATGGATCATCCATTTGGCACTTCTGGCTGAAGATAGTTGCAAATTCTTCAGCCTTGTTTGCAAGATGAGGATAATCTTGAACTTCAAAAGGACATCGGCATGTTGGTGGATTGGGAAAACAAATGGCAGATGAAGTTCAATGCGGAGGAGTGTGGGGGATTCAGTTTGGCAGGAAGAATATAGAGACACTGCATAAAATAAACGAAAAACTCGAAAGGAGATGCAGGAACAGGGGGACCTCGGTCTATAAGTACATATGTAATTGAAGATGGCAGGACGTGTTGGGAGAGCAGTTAATAAAGCATATAGTATCTTAGGCTTTATTGATAAGGGCACTGAGTACAAGAGTAAGGAGGTCATATTGAATTTGTATAAGACACTACTTAGGACTCATCTAGAGTACTGTGCCCAGTTCTGGGCACCATAGTTAAGGAAGGATGTGAAGGCATTGACAGTGAAAATTCACAAGAATGATTCCAGGGATAAAGAACTGTAGCTATGAGAATAGACTGGAGAGGTTGGGACTGTTTTCCTTCAAAAAAAGAAGGCTGAGAGGAGACTTGATAGAGATATTCAAGATCCTGAGAGGTATGGACAGAGTATATAGTGAGAAACTGTTCCCACTCAAGACAACATCAAGAACTAGAGGGCACAAATTCAAAATAATTGGCAAAAGAAGTAAAAGTGAGGTGAAGAAAAAAGTTTTCACCCATACATGGTTAGAGTCTGGAATGAACTTTCTGAGAGGGTGGTGGAGGCAGGTTCAATCGAGGTATTCAAAAGGGATTTGGATTGCTATCTGAAAAGAAAAGATGTACAAGATTATGGGGATAAGGTAAGGGAGTGAGACTAGGTAGAATGCTGTTTCAGAAAGCCAATGCAGACTCGATGGGCCAAATAGCCTCCTCCTGTAAAGATTCTATGATTCTGTGATTTCAGAGGGCATTTAAGAGTCAAACACATTGCTGTGGGTCTAGAGTCACATGTAGGCCAAACCGGGTAAGGACGGCAGATTTCCTTCCCTAAAGGACATTAGTGAACCACTGCTCCACTCTTCCAGCCCCCTTGCACCCTTCACCTATCATTCGTTTCCACCCTCCGCTCCACCCTTTCACCCTCCACTGCCCCTCTCGCACCCTTCGTCTACCTCCTCTGCCCAACCTCCGCTCTACCATTCCATCCTCTACCCCACCCATACCCTTTGCCTGTCTCCCATTCTCACTGGCAGGGAGCTTAATTTGGAGGGGGAACAAAATTCTGGTGTGTTGACCTTTTAATGAGCATTCATGAGATGCAATTGGGGTTTCCGACATAGCTCTGTCAGACACTTGACCCCCCTATAAGCCACTATGAAAGTCAGGAGAACAAGATTCCAAACTAATTTCCCATTGTCGGGAAACTGATTTTTAGCCTCCCGCCAAATCTTGCTCCCCTTCTTGCCACAATTCCCACTGCTGACAGGAGCAGAATCTTCTGCCCATGGCGTCAGCCAGAACCAAAGCTTTTTCTATAGAACATTCTCTGTAAAATTGGTTCTCTAGCTCAACCCATGGGCTTAAACAATCAAGTACTGTTACATGGATCAGAGCACAGAATAACATAATCAAACCATTGACCACTAGAGCCAACAAAAACTTTCCCTCACCAAACTGCCCACCTGGATAGAGCCTATTCCTTGATTAGAAGTTATACCTATGTCTGGAAGTTGGGGATTTCCAATTGCTGTGGACAAATATGTGGCAGTCATTTAATTTTTATCATCAGGTGAAAAACGGTTGATGGTGAGCATCAGCCTATTTTACAGTGAACCCAATTTTTTTTCACATTAAGTCAGTGGAAAATTATTCTGTGTGGGAAAGGGATGCATCATGGTAATTGCTTTTTACTCCCTGCTTATGTGAAACTGGACTACCTCAAAGTAGGCTCTGGCTAAAAATCTATAAATAATAACTGGAATATGCAAGAGGCAGGAAGAAAACATTTAAAGTGAAAATATTACAATTTATAGCACTCTATTATCATTTTAAGCCATTCAATATAAATTCATATATAAATGTGTTGTTCAGAATGAAATATTTGTGTCACTGATGGAGAATGTTTGTCCTAAGACCAGAAAAAAATATCTGTGATGTGTTTTGCTGCTGAATCATGGATGCTCTGATGATATGAGCCACTCTTGAATCATGGTAACTGGCTACTTAATTTAATGCTGCTCATTTGAAGATTTCATAGTGGGAAAAGCCTCAGTTCACACTGCTCCTGCCCCGTAAGTAGATTCGCTGATGTAGGAATTCCACCAGAAATTCTTCCAATCTATGGTCTCTTGCCTCTCTCTTGCTCATCTTTTGAGGTAACGATGACCATGTTCATTACCTGGGGGGTTTAGTAGGGTTCTGGTGTGTACGTAGGTGACTGCTAAGGCCAGTCTGGGCTCAGAAGGTTCTGCTGCAAATAGGACAGGATACCAGAGCTGATTGAGTTTTGCATGTATTGCTGGCTCGGGATTTCCTCTCCTTGCATTTTCTCTCCATCTCTGATATGTGCTTGCTTTCAAAGGAGGCTGCATTGCTTTTTATTTGGTTGCGCTAGGTGCAGTAATCCTGGTGAGACCTCTCCCAGGACTGCACATTGATATCAAAACGCCTGAGTCAAGCCTTCCGGGTGTCCATTTTACGCTTCCTTTGACCGTCATGACATACCCTTGACTCAAGCTGTCCACAGAAGATTTGTTTTGGTAAGTAAGTGTCAGGCATTCTGGCTACATGACCAGCCCAACTCAGTTGCAACTATCTCAATATAGTGTGGATGCTTGACATGCAAGCTCAGGTCAGGTCCTCAGTATCTGATTTTTTATCCTGTCATCTGACCTTCAAAAGCTTCTGAAGGCAGCTCAATGAAAATTGAGTTTCTTGGCATGACACTGGTACACAGTCCAAATCTCACATGTATAGAGCAGCATGGGCAGGAATATTGCTCTATAGACTTTCTTTGTTCCCAGACTGATGTTCAAAGTCTGCCGAAGGCCACACTTGCCAATTCTTGCATGAGGTAATCCAGAAACTACTGGAAGTGAAACATCACCTCCACAGGGTGACCTCAATAACAAGTCATCACTACCGAAACACAATGTTTACCAAAGCATCCACAGGTTCGAAGAGATGCAAAACGCTTGGCTGAATCAGAAAGCTGACGAACTTCAGTGACATGCAGACCACAAAGAAGGGAAGAGATTCTACAATGCTCTAAAATCTAATAGTTCATCATCAATCCTCAAGTCAATAATGCTCAGAGAAAAGTCCCAAATTCTATAAAGATATGCAGAGCACTTTGACCCCATTCTGAATTGGCCTTCATCCATCAGTGAAGAAACAATCAACAGCCTGCCACAGGTTGCCATCAACTGCTCTCTTGCTGACTTTCCCGAGCTGATAAAAGTGATGAAAAATTTCTGCCTAGTGGCAAAGCTCCAGGAACTGATTGTACCCTAGCCAAAATCTACCAGGCTGGAGGTCAAAGCCTGGCCAAGAAGCTCACTGAACTTTTTCAGTCATTATCGGAGCAAGGAACCATTTTGCGAGAATACAGAGACGCTTCCAATGTCTACCTGTACAGACGGAAAGGAACTTGCCAATCCTGCAACAATCATAGAAGAATCTTACTCCTCTCCATCGCCAGTAAAGTTGTCACCAGAATCCTTCTGAATCACCTAGTGCAATATCTCAACCAGAATCTGCTGTTAGTGAGCCAGTGCAGGTAAAGGTCGAGGAACCACTCATATGGTATTTGCCGTTTGACAGCTCCAGGAGAAATGCCAAGAACAGAATATGGACCTCCAGACCATGTTTGTTTTCCTGAGCAAAGCCTTTGACAGAGTCAGCTGTGAGGGGCTTTGGAAGATAATGGAGAAATTCGGCAGCCCTGAGAAATTCATAATAATGGCTCGTTAATTCCATAATGGCATGCGCGTCTGTATCTGGATAATGGTGATCTTCTGACTTATTCCCAATCACTAATGGGATTAAATAGGGCTGTGTGCTAGTGCCAACACCCTTCAGCATGTTTTTCTCGGTCTTGCTCTTCTGATGTTTTCCATGATGGTGATCCTGGAATGGAAATCAGATATCGCATGGACAGAAAGCTGCTAAATCTGAGGTGCATCCAGGCAAAGACCAAGATCTCAAAGGACATACTTTGCAGTTTCCTGCTTGCCGATGACTGTGCACCAGCTGCTGATTCAGAGCTGGACATGTACTGTAGCATGGACTTTTTCTCCAATGCCTGCGACAACTTTGACCTTACAACCAGCATGAAGAAAACTGAAGTAATGTACCCGGCTGCTTCAGGAAAGCTCTATCTTGAGCCCAAGATTTCAGTCCATGATGAGAATCTGTCAGCAGTGGATAAGTTCACTTATTTCAGCAGCGCACTATCTCAAGCTGTCTATATTGATGCTGTGACACATGCAATAATTGCCAAAGCAAGTGTAGCCTTCGGCAGAATTTGAACATCAATCTGGGAATGAAGAGGTGTAAGTCTGCCTGTCAAACAGGAAGTCGATAGAGCAGTAATGTACAGTGGTGACTTTAACAACAGAAAATCATCACAGTCAGGGGTGGACTGTTGGGCTGAGCAAAAATCCCTTATGCAAATGATGCACAAGGATTCTGACAGAAGATTTCCACACTTATACTTGTGAGTCCTGTATCTTTCGATGGCACTAAGGTGCCATGATGTGATATATTATTTCAGTAAATTTGCCTTTAAGGTGTGCAGAAACTGCTATCACAGCCTGTGTACCTGGTACGTAAGGTAAATTATTGGGTTGTGTTTGTGCTCATTAGACTATAGAACATATCACCTATTATTGTATTGAGAAATCAACAGGTGAAATGTACTGATAGCTTCAGTGTGCACTGCTGGATATCAACAGGCTATAAATGATTATGAAGAAAAGCAAATATAAATCTTGAATTCTTGATAAAATTCTTTATCTATTAAATCCCATTGCCAACTATAATTAAAGTCAATAAATATACCCAGTTCTGCACAATTTTGCATTGCGGTGGTTTGCATAGTTAGATTGTTTTCTGGATGTAAATAATCAGGTGGTTTCTATAAATGTTAATGGCTCTTGTTCATGATAGATCTGATAACATGGCATGTGATTCTGATGGGAGAAGTTATGGAGCTTTAATTTATTTAAGAATACAGCTCTTGTGCCATTATCTTGCCCAGAGGTAATTGTAGGAGGCAGCATCAGGATACTGTGTAGATATGGGAGATTGGTCAAAGTGCTTCATTAGACTAGGAGTAATTGTGCATTGGAGTGGTACCAGTAAATGTTTCAGGCTCTGAAGTATGAGTTCCAGCCCAACAGAATCCTGTTTACACAACTTGGCTCCTGTCTGTCTCAAACACCAATCGGTCTGTTCAGGAGTGATTTGTAGGCAGGTGTGGTAACACAGAACTCTTCCTCTGGCAGTTAAAACAAAAACGTTTCAAGAGCTTGAACAGAAAACACTTCAATTATAAGTCAGCAGTTCAAAAAAAAAAACATCAGAGCCCTGATCGTGTTTTAGGCTTGATTGGTCAGCATATTGGCTTCCATTCCACGGTGAAAGAGTATGAAACTCTTGATGCCTTGAAGAAAGCCTCTTCTCCCCCATATTGTACTGTACACTGCAAGTTTAGTGCCTGGGTAAAGACAAGTATGCTGAACTTATAGTGTAAATGCACCTTCAGCCCAAGTTGTAGAATTGATACTTGCGAGTCTGATGGTTTAGAAGGTATTACACCAGTGATGGATAGTTATATTGGTTCCCCAAAAGTGTGAAGGACGTAAGAATTAGACATGCTGTAAGTACCAGTGAACCTAGATGTGTTCTAACAGAGTAAAGACAAACTGGGACGTTCCCTTGTGAGCCATCCAACAGCCCATTATTTTAGTGGAAACGTTAACTCTCTTGAAATAAACCTTCCTGTCATATGAATGTTTTTCTTCTGATGTCATCAACAGTTTCTAGACTTTGTCACAATTCTTTTCAGAACTCTTTGCAAAATTTTGGGGGCAGGGAAGGCAAACTCAGACTGGACTGAAGCTTATTTTTATTTAAGGTGGTAAGTCTGTCAAAGCATATGGAGAGATGATGGATAGGTAGAACTGAGATATAGATTAACCATGATCTAAAGAAAGACTTGCAATTATAAAGCCCTTTTCAAGATCACAGGATGTCCAAAAGCACTTTACAGGCAATGAAAGCATCGTTAAAGTGTAGTCACCATAGTAATGTAAGAAAAAAGAGAGCCAATATGTGCACAGTAAGTTCCCACAAACAGCAATGTGATAATGAGGTTGATTGAGGAATAAATATTGACCAGGGCACTGGGGATAGTTCTCATGCTCCTCAGTGCTGAGGGATCTTTTATGTCCATCTGAGAGAGCAGATGGGGCCTTAGTTCAAGGTCTCATTTGAAAGATGGCACCTCCAAAAGTGTAGCACTCCTTCAGTACTGCACTGTAGTGTCAACCCTGGATTTTTGTGCTTTTGTAATTGAACCCACGACCTTCTGATCCTGAGGTGAGGGTGCTATCAACTGGGCCACTCCTGACATTCATTGAATAGCACAACAGGCTGAAGGGGCTTAATGGCCTTCTCCTGTTGCTAAGCTTTTTGGAGATTATGAAGGAGCACTCTCACTCAATGCCTAATAAAAATGAGCAGAGTATATGAGGCCATTTGTGCCCATGTGTAGGTGAAAATTGCAACAGAGTACTACAACCAACAGTGCACCCCAAATTAAGCAGCTTTCTGCCTTTTCCAAGTAGGCAGGTTGTTCACCTATTGCCAAGCCTGCCTTAAAATTGCAGTAAGTGGGCCTTTGGTTATTGGGAAGATCAAGGACCCCCCCCTAATTATCAATACTGGACCGCCCAGTATTTTGGATAAGAAATAAATGGCTGACTGTTGAACATTGCTCCCTCTGAGTTGCATTGAGTTTGATTTCACAACCTGCAAATCAATCGTTATCAGCTTGGGTTTGACAGACACCATCTGTTTCACGACACTGAGTTGTAGGTCACCTGCCAGTTAACAGCTAACTGCCACTAAATGGCTGGGTGTTAGGTAGCAGCTCTGATTGTGAAAAGCTGTGCAGCGCATCTGGCATTCAGGGCAGAATTTTACAGCCTCCATCGCAGCGGGGGTGGGGCTGTAAAATGCAATGAGCTACTCAAAAGTCCATTGACTTCGGCAGGACTGGAAAATTCACTGGCGAGAGGGGCTGTAAAATTCTCGGGCCCTCAGTATTTACAAGAGTTTAAAATGCCCCATTTTCTGATTGAACCACCTGTGCATTTCCTTAGTGTCTGTCTTGCAGGCGCCTCTTCTGCTCTTATGCCGACTATTCCTGTGGCTGCAGCATGGCTGTTGGAAGGCTGCTGACTTTCACTGGGAGAGACTGCAGATGGCCTTACAGGAAGCCCTTAACCAGCTCTGGAAGTTGAGGGCCTGACTGCACCAACTCAGCATGGGTGGCAGCAGCCTGGGCTGACTGGCTGAGAAATAACATCTACGACACTGGTGGTATGGCAGTGGTGGGAGCACGAATGCTGTCATCATGAGAGGTGGGAGGTTCCACACTGCCACTGTCACCCCCATGTGGCAGCACCTCAACAATCCTCTTAACCTGTTGGAGCACAGATGCTGGACTGCTGCAACAGTCTGCATGTCATGTTGAGCAATGAGATCTGCATCCATGATTGCAGCTGCCTGTGCCTGGATGACAAACAGTAATAGGTGGGCGATGGCAATAGGCAGCAGGATGGCGATGGGCCTGGTGCAGACTGAGCACAGTGATCGAGGAGTTAAAGCAACATTTGTAAATCATAACCAAGGTAGGAACTGATTGGTGAGTAGCTGGTAAGTGCTTCTAGCTAATAGTCCAGGAAGTAAAGGCTTGACAGGGAATCTCAGCCCCATGGAATGCACATCCTGTGTCATGTGAGAAACCCTTGATGGTTCTCATTGGCCTGAATGACCACATGGGCAGGAAGTGCCGCTGGCTGGATTAGCTCTATCCCTGGGTCAGAGTTTGAGCAGTGGCTGGGGTCACTACAAGACATTCAGGAGGCTGAGAGCTTCATGGATAGCGTATTTCTAGAGGTGGCTATCCAGCAGCTTAAAAATGTGCAGGCAATGAGGGAATGGGTGATTATCAGAATTTCAAGGAGAACCGGGTAGCAAGGGCTGGGATGCTTTGAGTGCGTCTCGCTGTCCAGTTCTGAATATTGGTGAGAGTGATGGTTTCTCTGGGAAGTACAGATAGAGCCAAGCCCATGGCACCTTGAGTGGTTTGATTACACAGTGACAGCAAAGGAAGAGTGGAATAGCAATAGTAGTAGGAGATTCAATGTTGAGTTGGACAGGCATGAGCTGCTGGCACAGGAATGAACTTAGTGTGGTATATTGTTTCCGTGCTGCTAGGGCCAAGGATATTACTGAGCAGCTACAAGGCATTCTGAGAGGAGAGGGTGAAATGCCAGAGTCCATGGTCCTTATTGGCACCAATGACATAGCCAGGAAGAGAGATGAGGTCCTGCACACAGATTTTAAGGAACTAGGAGAGAGATTGAAAAACAGGACCTCAAAGGTACTGATTTCCAGATCACAACTGGACTGATATATTAGTGAGAACAAAATAGGAAGATAGAACTGATGAAAACCTGGGTAGAGAAATGGTGTAGGAGGGAGGGTTTTTGGTTGCTGAGGCATTGGGACTGCTTCTGGGGAGATGGGGCCTATTCGAGCTAGATGGCTTGCGCCTCAATAGGGCCGAGACCAAAATTCTTGCAGGGGATTTTGCTTGTGCTGTTGATGAGAGTTCAAACTAGTTTAACAAGGTTGTGGGAACCCATGATTAGATTCAGAAGGGAGAGAAGAACAATTGGAGATGTAAGGCAGAAAATTAGTAAGTGTATTTGGAAGACAGAGGAAACAAAAGCTAGAAAATAGACAACAAGGGAGTTTGGCGGACTCTGGGGGATAATGCAGATGAGCTGAGAGCACAGACTGACAGGTGTGAGTATGATATTATAGCTATTATTAAGACATGGCTGAAAGAAGGGCAGCTGTAGACTGCAGGAAAATTTCAATGGGTTATCAGGTGGGCGGAGCCATGGCAAATGGAGAGTGAGAAAAACAAAGGCACGACACTATTTTTTATTACTTCTCATTTTTTTGTTTTGGGACTGTCACAATCTCTTTCTCTGATTCACATTTTTACTTTTTCTATGTTAGTTATATATTAATTGTGTTGAATTGGATGCAGGAAGTGGGCATTAACTAGTAATTCACTTGTATTCCTTTATATAGGACCAGTCTGGAACTGGGGTTTAAATTTAGGAGATGCATGTTATAATGTGTAATCCTATGAATAAATACTTATAAAAGTGTGTAAATCTTGGCTTCTGTTTTATTCTTCACCACCAGACTTACTGGAGACGAACATTCTATTTTTTCTCCAGTTTTAAGGCTTTTAATGACCTCAGGATGTCCGAATGTGCTTTACAGCCAATGAAGCACTTTTGAATTGTCATCACAGTTACAATGCAAGTAAAGTATGTTTATACAAGGTAGCATTCTTCTTAATGTTGCTGGTTTTATTTTTATTCTTATATGTGAAATGTGTTTCCTTGTGGGTTTAAAGTTTGAAACTTGAAACTCCTTAAAAAATTAAATTCAATGGTGCTTCTCTGTTGTAGCATCAAGGGGATAAATCTTCCAAACCTTGTTCACTTTTATGCAGAGTTAAACATTTGTTTTCACTTTTTACTTACTTTTCTATGGGAGGTAGGCACTTGTCTGAAATGTCAGGCAACTTTTGACTTGTTTTGATGCTTTGTCATAAAAAGCATAGGAAACGTTATAACAAAGAATTACCAGCCAAACTACACTTTGTGTGTGCTCACTTGTACTACTGAGTGTTAGATCTTGCTCCAATTATTTTTGCATGCAACAAACCTAGCATTCTGTCTTAACGAAACATAACTTAATGCCATCACCTGGCCTCATGGTCTGTATTAGTCATAATAATTCTTGGCAGCACTGATATGTGATCCAAATGCAATTATGTGTAATTGAGTGCTTATTAATTACAAAGCAAATAAAGCTGAGGCAAAGATCATTTCAATTCCTGAATTTTGATGAGCAGAAATTTCCTCCAACTAAATATTGGGATGATTGAAGCCACTGTGATGGATCTCCACCACAAACTAAATTTCCTGACCACCGTTTCCATCTCTAGCAATTGTCTTAAGCTGACCCAGACCATTCACAACTTTGGTGCTGTGTTTGACCCCTAGATGAGCTCCTGACCACAGATCTGCTCCTGCACCAAGAAAATATTGCCGGACTCTGAACCTGCCTCAGCTTAACTTCCGCTGAAACTCTCCTCCATGTCTTTGTTACCTGCAGACTTGACAAAATTCCAATCCTCTCATGGCCAGCATACCATCTTCCACCCTACAGAAATATATGCTCATTCAAAACTCTGCAGCCTTTAAGCTTGTGCCAAATTTTGTTCACCTGTTACCCCCATGCTTGTTGACTTAGACTAGCTCCTGTTCTGACAAGACCTCAATTCCAAGGTCCTTCTCCTCATTTTCAAATTCCTCCATGGCCTGACTATTCCCAATCTTTGTAACCTGCTCCAGCCCCAAAAGCCTTTGCGATCTCTTTTCTCCTCTATCCTAGCCTCTTGTGTATCCTCAATTTGTATCGCTCTACTATTGGTGACCAGGCCTTCAAGTGCCTGGGCCCTAAGCCAAGGAATATCCACCTTAAACCTCTCCACCTATCTTAAACCTCTCTTTCATCCTTTAAGAAGCTCCTAAAAACATACTTCTGACAGAGCTTTTGGCCATCAGTCTTGATATCTGTGACACAGTGTCAAAAATATTTTTAGTGGTATTGCTCTTGCTAAACGTGTTATGGTTTGATATGTTAAAGTTGCTACATAAATGCAAGATGATGTTACTGAATGCAGAACAAGCAGAGCTCAACAGAATATCAGGTTTGTTGGTTCTCCAGTAAATTGTGACTGTATCATTCCTGGTCTTTTTTCTCTTGCTTTCTCATTTGGGCCATAATTTGCTGCAGCAAGGCATGGTATAGCGACATGTGCCAGTGCATATTTACGTTTTTAATTCTGCATTGCAAGTTGCTGAAAGTATGAGCTGTTATCAGGGCAGTGAGGGAAACCAGGCACCTGGGATGCAATAAACAAGGCCGGCAATCATGCATCTCCTTAACCAATCAGGTTGAAGAATTGTGAAATTATCAGCACAAGGACAGAGAAGGAAACATAAGTTAGAGTGGATGAATTCAACGTAGAATCAAATTCCAGAAAGAGAAATAAGGAGGGCAAGAAAGGTTGGAAGTTTCAAATTTTACATTTTTAATATCCCCAATAATAATTAATATCTGAAGGAATAAAACTGCACGCTTGTAATAATTAATTTACAACGCCAGAGAGGATGCTTGGCAATAATTGTTATTCTTGTTTTCAAATCCTTGCCTTGCCCCTCTCTGTAATCTCTTCCAGTCTCATAACCTACCAAAATACCTGCGCTCCTGTAGTTCTGGCCTCTTGTGCATCCACAAGTTTAATTGCCTCACCATAGTGTGCTTGCACACAAATAGGGGAGAGAGCACATCCTGAGTGGGGCACAGCCAGAGTGGGTATTCGGAATTTGCTGCAAAGCGGGAATTTGGTGCAGAAGGGACAAGGTGCTCTTTGCATTTTTTCCTTGCCATCCAACTTCTTAAATCTTCAGAGCGTGCTGCAGCAGTAGAGGCTACAAGGGAAAGGAATCACTGGTAAGTAGTGGGTAAGGTATTTACTACTTTAACCGCTTATAGTTTAAGGTCTTTTTGTGGTTTACAGTTTGTATATTCTACAGTAATGAGGATCAGGAAAGAAGGGCCTAGAGTAATTGACTTAAAAGGTTTAATTTAAAGGGATAAGTCATGGCAGGAGCGCTCAAAGCCATGGTGTGCTCCTCGTGCTCCATGTGGGAAGCCGTGGACATTTCCAGTGCCCGGGACCAGCATGTGTGCAGGAAGTGTGTCCAGCTGCAGCTCCTGGAAGCTCGGTTTTCAGAGCTGGAATGGCGGCTGGGGACACTGTGGAGCATCCGTGCGTCTGAGAGCTTCATAGGTAGCACATTTGGAGAAGTGGTCACACCGAAGATGAAGGGACTTGAGGAAGGAAGGGAATGGGTAACCACCAGGCAGTCCAAGAGAAACAGGCAGGTAGTTCAGGTGTCCCCTGGGGTCCTGCTCGCAAATCAGTATTCTGTTTTGGAGGCTGATGAGGGGACTGGTTCCTCCAGGGAGTGCGGACAGAGTCAAGCTTCTGGCACCACAAGCAGCCTGTCTGTACAGGAGGGGAGGAAGGGAGGAAGAGCAATAGTAATAAGGGATTCTATAGTCAGGGGAACAGATAGGCACTACTATGACTGTCAACGTGACTCCAGGATGGTATGTTGCCTCCCTGGTGCTAGGGCCCGGTATGTCACTGAATGGCTGCAGGGCATCCTGAAGGGGGAAGGTAATAAGGCAGAGGTCATTGTACATGTTGGTACCAATGACATAGGTAGAAAGAGGGATGAGGCCTTGCATCAAGAATTCAGGGAGTTAGGCAGTAGACTAAAAAGCAAGACCTCACGGGTTGTAATCTCTGGATTACTCCCAGTGCCACGTGCTAGCGAGCTCAGATATAGGAGAATAGCACAGATGAATACGTGGCTTAAGAGTTGGTGCAGGAGGGAGGGTTTTAGATTCCTGGATCACTGGGACCGTTTCTGTGGAAGGTGGGACCTGTGCAAGCGGGATGGTCTACATCTGAACCAGAGTGGGACTAACATCCTTTTGGCCGGGTTTGCTAGTGCTGTTGGGAGGAGTTTAAAGTAATTCGGCACGGGGAATGGACGCAGACTGTTAGCAGAATAGGGTCACATCATAATACAGTAAAACAATCAAGTCAGAGGGAGTACAGCTGCATTAAGCTTCGAGGGAGTAAGGCAAGGCTGGATGGCCTCTACTTTAATGCCAGGAGTATTACAGGTAAAACAGATGAGTTAAGGGTGAGGATTGACAGGGGGAATTGTGATATAGTAGCCATCACTGAGATGTGGTTGAGGGAAGGGCAGAATTGGCAGCTCAACATTCCGGGATATAGAATCTTCGGGTGAGACGGGGAGAGGGTAAAAGAGGAGGAGGCATTGCATTATTAGTTAAGGAGTCAGTTACTGCAGTAAGGAGAGATGATATCTTGGAGGGGGCATTGAATGAAGTTTTGTGGGTTGAGCTTAGGAATAAAAAAGGGGCAGCCACATTGTTAGGTATTTATTATAGACCCCCAGATCGTCAGCGGGAAATTGAGGAGCAAATATGTTCACAATAAGAATAGGGTAACTATATTAGGTGATTTCAACTTTCCCAACATTAATTGGGATAGACATAATGTTAAGGGCTTGGATGAGTGGATTTCTTGAAATATGTTCAGGAGAACTTGTTAGGTCAATATGTAGAGGGTCCAACAAGGGAAGGCGCAGTGCTGGACCTAATTCTGGGGAATGAAGTCAGACACGTGGCTGAGGTGATGGTGGGGGAGCATTTTAGCTATAGCGACCACAACATGGTACAGTTTAAGCTTGTTATGGACAAAGAAATCGACAAGTTGCAAAAAAATGTTTTGGATTGGGGGAGAGTGGATTTTAGTAAAATAAGGCAGGATCTGGCCAAGGGAGACCGGGAACAGTTACTTGTGGGGAAATCTACAGAGAAACAGTGGGGGGGGTGCTCAAAAAGGAAATGAGGAGGGTACAGGCTCAACATGTTCCCTCTAGGGTGATAGGGAGGAGTAACAAGCCCAGAGAACCATGGATGACCAGAGATATTCCGGTTACGCTGAGAAGGAAAAGAGGGGCTTTTAGCAGGTACAAGGGAAGCAAATCAGCAGAGGCATTAGTGGAGTACAGAAAGTGCAGGGTGGAGCTTAAGAAAGCAATTAGCAGCAAAGAGGGGATATGAGAAAGCTCTGGCTGCTAAAAGTGGGGAAAATCCCAGCATATTCTATAAATATATCAATGGGAAGAGGAGAACCAGGGAAAGAGCAGGGCCCATTAGGGACCAAGGGCGCAATCTATGGGTGGAGCCAGAGGACATTGCTAGAGTGTTGAATGAATACTTCACGTCCGTCTTCACCCAAGAGAATGAGGATGAACGTATCGAACTCAGGGAGAGAGACTGTGAGGTTCTTGAGCAAATTGACATAGGGAATGACAAGGTATTGGAGGTGTTAGCAGGCTTAAAAGTGGATAAATCTCCAGGTCTGGATGATTTGTGTCCCAGACTGCTGTGGGAAGCAAGGGAGGAGATAGCAGGGGCTCTAACCCGAATTTTTAATTGCTTTCTGGCTGTAGAGGAGGTGCCAGAGGACTGGAGAACAGCTAATGTGGTTAGGCTATTTAAGAAGGGTTGTAGAGATAAGCCAAGGAACTACAAGCTAGTGAGTCTCACGTCAGTGGTAGGGAAACTATTGGAGAAAGTTCTGAAGGAGAGTATCTATCTCCACTTGGAGAGGCACGGTTTGATCAGGGATAGTCAGCATGGTTTTGTCAGAGGGAGGTCATGCCTAACAAATTTGATTGAATTTTTTTGAGGAGGTGACCAAATGTGTAGATGAGGGTAGTGCAGTTGATGTAGTTTGTATGGATTTCAGCAAAGCCTTTGACAAGGTCCCACATGGGAGACTTATAAAGAAGGCAAATGCACATGGAATACAGGGTAATTTGCTAAGGTGGATTCAAAATTGGCTTAGTTGTAGGAGGCAGAGGGTGATGACAGAAGGATGCATTAGTGACTGGAAGTCAGTGTTCAGTAGCATACCACAGGGGTCTGTGCTCGGTCCCCTATTATTTGTCATTTATATAAATGACATAGATGACTATGTGGGGGGGGGTAGGATTAGTAAGTTTGCAGATGACACAAAGATTGGCCGGGTGGTTAACAATGAGGTTGAGTGTCTTGAGCTACAGGAAGATATAGACAGGATGGTCAAATGGGCAGATAAGTGGCAGATGGAATTTAACCCTGCAAAGTGTGAGGTGATACATTTTGGAAGGAATAATTTGACAAGGACGTATTCAATGAATGGCATGACACTAGGAAGTTCTGAGGAACAAAGAGACCTTGGCATGTCTGTCCATAGATCTCTGAAGGCAGAGGGGCATGTTAGTGGGGTGGTGAAAAAGGCATATGGGACACTTGCCTTCATCAATTGAGGCATAGATTACAAAAGTAGGAAGGTGATGTTGGAGTTGTATAGAACCTTGGTGAGGCCACAGCTGGAGTACTGTGTACAGTTCTGGTTGCCACATTATAGGAAGGATATGATTGCACTGGAGGGGCTGCAGAGGAGATTCACCAGGATGTTGCCTGGGATGAAACATTTAAGTTATATAGAGAGGTTGGGTAGATTTGGGTTGTTTTCGTTGTAGCAGAGAAGACTGAGGGGCGACCTGATCAAGGTGTACAAGATTATGAAGGGCATGGACAGGTTGGATAGGGAGCAGCTGTTCCCCTTAGTTGAAGGATCAGTCACAAGGGGGCATAATTTCAAGGTGAGGGGCAGGAGGTTTAGGGGGGATGTGAGGAAAAACTTTTTTACCCAGAGGGTGGTGACGGTCTGGAATGCACTGCCTGGGAGGGTGGTGGAGGCTGATTGCCTCACATCCTTTAAAAAGTACCTGGATGAGCACTTGGCATTTCATAACATTCAAGGCTATGGGCCAAGTGCTGGTAAATGAGATTAGGTAGGTAGGTCAGGTGTTTCTCACGTGTCGGTGCAGACTCAATGGGCCGAAGAGCCTCTTCTGCACTGTGATTCTTTGACCATTGGTGGCCGTGCCTTCAGCTACCTAAGCCCTAAGCTCTGGAATTCCCTCCCCACACCTCTCCACCTCTTTAGCTTGCTTTCTTCCTTTAAGGTAGTGCTTTCTTTTATAATGCTCCTGTGAAACGCCTTGGGATGTTTCATTATGTTAAAGGCACTAAGTAAATATAAAATTTTGTTGTTATTGTAATTGCACAGCGTGGGCTGGATATTTAATGACGGGTCAGGAACCTGACATCTGGATGAATTCCAATTCCCAATCCTGTGACCATGTGGTGTCACTCTTGTGATGATATATTCAAATGTAAATGGCTTAATTAGCCAGGAGGCAGGCTCGGCACCAAATTAGAGGTGCAGGGCTCTTCCAGGAAGCGGGAGCTATCTGCCTGGCACCAACAGCAAAGGCAGCCGACAGCCATGTTGGAAGCTGCTGCTTCCTTGGCAGAGAGAGCAGGCAGCTCTTCAGAGGGCAGCAACTATGACAATGCAATGGGAGTGTGCAGGTGAGATTACGGAGTAGCACTGGAACCAGCACAAGGAGATCCAGGAGAGGTCAGTTGCAAATCTTTTTCTTTCTTTTACAAATCAATGTGGAGAGCGTTTCTGGTGATTCTGCAGCAAACCTGGTAGCTGTGCATTATTGTACACCAGACTGTTTGGCTACGCTGAATTGGGCTTTAAAATTCCAATAGCGAACAGAAAGACCTCATAACAAGCTCCTTAATGAGTTTAAAGGGCTATTAATCGGCAGCAACCATGTTTCCCAGACCCTCCACCCACACCCCACCTCCTACCCACCACCTCTGGCCTTTTGAAAGTATGAAACTGCCCAGGAGATGTCAGGATTCTGTACTGAGCTCCAGGACTGCGATATTCAATTCTCGCCTGCACTGCTTCCCAACCCCGTGGCTCTTTGAAAATCCAGCCCCACATATAAAAAGTGTACATAGACTTAAAGGTACAAGGCTTAACGTTCTGAGCCCAGGTTTGTTCATATCTGCCATGCAATTGTTGCAACATCAAGCCAATCAATGCATTTCAATGGTGAGCCAGACAGTGAGATGTTGTTTTGTGAAGCTAACAGTGGAGTAGCACAACTTGGCCAGCAATCCGTGAGGTTTTTCTTTTATTCGTTCATGGGTTGTGTGCAAGTGTTTCTTTGCCCTTCTCCAGTTGCCCTTTAAAAAGTGGTGATGAGCCACCTTCTTGAACTGCAGTGTTTGTGGTATAGGTACATTTGCAGTACGGTGAGGGGGGTAGTTATAGGATTTTAATCCAGTGACATTAGGAATGGCAATAAATTTCCAAGTCAGGATGGTGTGTAACTTGGAAGGGAACTTGCAGGTGCTGGTATTTCCATGTGCCTGCTGCCCTTGTCCTTTTCGATGATAGAGGTTACAGATTTGGAAGATGTGTCAGAGGAGCCTTGGTGACTGTTGTTATTTGGTGTTGTTCCGATCCTGGTAGAGACTGATAACTTTTAAAAAGAGATGAATTTCCCAAACAACCCATGGAAATAACTGAAGAACAAGATTTCACGTTTTAAGACATTTACTGTGACAAACAAACTAAAATCAACATAAATCAAACATTACTTAATAGACAACTAATACACCAAACTAGAGAAACGGTATTTCACACTAACTAATGCAATCAAGATACGTTTTACAACCCCTTTTGCTGTGCACCACAATTTTGGCAGTTGTGTAGCATTAAAAGAACAAGTCTAATGTCTAACTTTTGGCTCTCCAGCAGGCTCGCTTCCCTCTGAGACACTAGACTGTAACTTCCAGTGTCCTTCGAAATTCCTTCCATTCAGCCTGAGTCATTTCCAGGTTGAACTTCTGCCAGCAAGTCCCATCTCGGCAATTCCTTGTTCCTTAAACCTCCAAAAGCCCCATCCATTCTATTCCCTTCCTTTCGAACAAAAAATGAATTCTTACACAGCAGTAGCTGCATTGTTCCTCCACACAGCTGTGTTTGCTTTGATTCTTTCTGCCTCTGTTTCTCACAAAAGCAGCTGTCCCATTATGGTGAGGTACTGTGTCAAGGTATGAAAACTGAAAGGTTTCTTTTTGAGTTTTACTCCCATGGCAACCAGACAACATAGGCATATCTTCAAGTTGGGATGCCTCCAGAATTCTCAATTTTACTTTAAGTTAAAGGAGATATTTTAAAACAAAACCATCTTGTAAAGTCCAGCATTCTTAACACTTGTAAATGGTACACACTGCTGCCAAGGTGCATTGGTGTTGGAGAGGGTGAAAGTTTAAGGGCAGTTGGGTTGTTTCGTCCTACATGGTGTTGTGCTTCTTGCATGCTTTTGGAGCAGCACCCATCCAGGCAAGTGGAGGGTATTCCAATTTGCTATGCCTTGGAGATTGTGAAAAAGCTTCAGGGAGTCAGGAGGAAGGTTATTGCTGTACTATTCCCAGCCTCTGACTTGCTCTTGTAACCATTGTATTTTTATGGCTGGTCCAGTTAAATTTATTGTCAATAGTAACCTCCAGGATCTTGATGGTGGAGGAATTTAGCATTGGTAATGCCGCTGAAGGTCAAGTGGAGATGGTTAAATAAGTCATTTTGTTGGAGATGGTTGTTGCCTGGCACTTATGTGACATGAACGTTACTTGTCACAAACTGAATGGCGTCCAGGTTTTACTGCATGTGGCATGGACTGCTTCAGTACCTGAGGAATTACGAATGGCATTGAACACTGAATCATCAGCGAACATCTCCACTTCTGGCCTTATGATGGAGGAAAGGTCATTGATGAAGTGACAGAAGGTGATTGGCCCTAGGACACTGGCCTGAGGAACTCTTGCAGCCATTGCTGGGGCCGAGATGATTTGCCACCAACAACCTTCCCTTGTGCTTAGTATGACTCCAGCTAGTGGAGAATTTTCTCCCTGATTCCCATTGATTTCAATTTTAACTAGGGCTCCTTCGTGCCACACTCTGTCAAATACTGTCTTGTTGTCAAGTGCCCTCCCTCCTAATTCACCACTTGAATTCAGCTGTTTTGCCCATGAATGAGATGTAATGAAATATGGAGAATCTGCCGCTTGCTTGAAGTTGCTGCACCATTTGCACATAACTAACAGTAAGCATCATTAGCCATACTCTTATTTTGACAGCTAATTATGGTCCAATAGTTTAATCTGCACAAGTCAGGGAAACAAATGGATGCAACATTGTATTGAGGGCATGTTTCAGCTGTTGAACTTATTGATAGAATATTGGAAAAATCGAACAACCTTGAGACTTAGTTGGATTTACAGATCATGTTGGCAGCACATAAGTGCTAAATGCTCTCTCTTCCTTTTGTTTTCATTCATCAGCTCCTCTTCCAATCATTATTTCAAATAACAAACAGTGGAATGTTTGTGACAGAATATGTACTCTGCTGCTTCTGCAAGGGAATGATGTATGTGCAAGCAAGCAACCTATTCCTTTTATTATCTTGTGCCTCTTTATCTGTCATATGTTTGACTTTATGGCAGTAGTATATTGCAGTTGAATGTGGCAAGGTTCTCACCTATTTAACCTGATTTTTTAACGCTTATCATTTTTTCTTTATTATAAACAGTTTTCTGTTAGGTAAAGACAAAAAAAACTGTGGATGCTGGAAATCCAAAACAAAAAATAAAAAATACCTGGAAAAACTCAGCAGGTCTGGCAGCATCGGCGGAGAATAGTACAGTTGACGTTTCGAGTCCTCATGACCCTTCAACAGAACTAAGTAAAAATAGGAGAGGGGTGAAATATAAGCTGGTTTAAGGGTGGGGAGGGCGGTGGTGGAGAGAGAAGGGGGGGAGGGGTGGTTGTTGGGACAAGCAAGCAGTGATAGAAGGAGATAACCAAAAGATGTCACAGACAAAAGAATCCATCCTCACACCTTCTCCTCCCTCCCAGAAACACGATAGGGTCCCCCTTGTCCTCACTTATCACCCCACCAGCCTCCGCATTCAAAGGATCATCCTGTGCCTTTTCCGCCAACTCCAGTATGATGCCACCACCAAACACATCTTCCCTTCACACCCCCTGTCGGCATTCCATAGGGATTGTTCCCTCCGTGACACCCTGGTCCACTCCTCCATCAACCCCTACTCCTCAACCCCCTCCTACAGCACCTCCCCATGCAAATGCAAGATATGCAACACCTGCCCCTTCACTTCCTCTCTCCTCACCGCCCAAAGGCCCAAACACTCCTTTCAAGTGAAGCAGCATTTCACTTGCTTTTCCTTCAACTTAGTCTACTGCATTTGTTGCTTCCAATGCGGTTTCCTCTACATTGGAGAGACCAAATGCAGACTGAGTGACCGCTTTGCAGAACACCTGCGGTCTGTCTGCAAACATGAACCAGACCTCCCTGTCGCTTGCCATTTTAACACTACACCCTGCTCTCTTGCCCACATGTCTGTCCTTGGCTTGCTGCATTGTTCCAGTGAAGCTCAACGCAAACTGAAGGAACAACACCTCATCTTCCGACTAGGCACTTTACAGCCTTCCAGACTGAATATTGAGTTCAACAATTTTAAATCTTAAACTCCCTCCTCCATCCCCACCCCTTTTCTGTTTCTTCCCCCTCCTCCTTGTTTTTTTCAATAATTTATATAGATTTTTCTTTTCCCACCTATTTCCATTATTTTTAATGTATTCCACCGATCATTTATCAAGACGTTTTATGCCCTTTTAGTCTTATTTCATCCCACCCCCCACTAGAGCTACTTTGCTTGTCCTGCTATCCATTTTTAATGAGCACATTCTTTTAGATAATATCACCACCTTCAACACCTCTTTGTTCTTTTGTCTGTGACATCTTTTGGTTATCTCCTTCTTTCACTGCTTGCTTGTCCCAACAACCACCTCCCCAACCCTTCTCTCTCCAATCCCGCCCCCCCCCCCACCTTAAATCAGCTTATATTTCACCCCTCTCCTATTTTTACTTAGTTCTATTGAAGGGTCATGAGGACTCGAAACGTCAACTGTACTCTTCTCCGCCGATGCTGCCAGACCTGCTGAGTTTTTCCAGGTATTTTTTAGTTTTCTGTTAGGATTTTGTTGCAAGTTGAGAATGCAAAGAAATAAATGCAAGTATTTGCATAAATGGTATCCTGAGATCCACTCAATTGATCCACTCAAAATATTAAAAAGGCAAAATTCAAGGAAAAGTGACTTCACAATCCCTTCTATCGAAAGGAGAGACTGAAATCTGACTTTCCCAGGACTCAGAATAGTATAAAAACAGCCTGTGAGCAGAATAATGTAAAATATCAAATCAACAAAATTAAATGCAGGATTAAAACAATTAATATTATGGGAAGAAGGTGAAGTAAAGGAACAGTCAGTTACTTTTCATAACCTGGCAGTCAAGCTATACATTTTCGGAAAAGATTCTACATGGGGAGATTTCCTTGGCTATTCTGACACTGTGTCATTGCAGGAAGATTTCTCATGTTATTTCCTGTGAAGCTGTATTTTAAAAGATAGAAACAGTGATGGAAATGGAGGAAAACTTTCCTGCTTCATTTAGGCTTCCTCTTAATGCATAGGAACAAGAATAAATCCTCTCCTCCCATTTGATTAAACTATATCTACTTTTATCTGTTCACATACCTTCATTGTTGTGGCAATGCCTATGGGTGGAATCGTCCTGGATTTGTACTAAGTGCAGTAGGGAGCAGGTAAATTTACCCGCTGGCTGCAGTGGCGGCTTTTCACACTGTATTGTCTCAAACCCGCTGCATTAATTATGCATTCCCGGGAAACACGCCATTTCCATGGCATGGCATTCTCATTTGCCGGCTAAGGCATCACCTCACCCCTTCATCATGCTGGGTGCCACATTTAAAGTCCAGCCATACGCCTGCCTTTCAATGCTTCCAGCCCATGACTGCTGCAAAGAAATCATGGCCCTGAAAGGCAAAAAGACTACAGCTCCCAGGTTCAATGACACATCATTCCAGAGCCTTTTTTGTGCAGTGGAGGCTCGCCGTGATGTCCTCTACTCCTGCTCTGGCCACAGGGTGGGTAGCAGCCTCACTAATCTGGCTTGAGAGGTGGTGGCAGCTGTAGTCAGCGCCAATGCCCTGTAAAGGAGGACAGCCACCCAAGGACCAAAAGGGATGAATGGTCTCATCCTTTTCACCAAGATAATTCACTCTTCTCATCACTCTCAACTCACACACTCTCAAACCCATCACACATCCACAGGGATCTCACACCTTAAAGGACAACACCACTAATTCTCACACCCTCAAATCTCCATCAAGCTTATACCCTCTCAAGCTCATGTCCCCATCCACTCATCACACAAACATTCCAGGCAGTGCCATGTGTCCTGCTCACACTCTCTCCATCTGCTTTCATGCAGGAGAAGACTACTCACATCAGCAAGTAGAGGTCGCAGACCAGGGGTGCAGTGGCCCACATTAGGTCCCTCACTCACTTTGAGGAGTGTGCCATCACACTAAATGGTAAAGACCCGGAGTGTGGCTGCGGTGACGGTGAGGTCGGCAGCAAACAGCCTCGTAAGGATCCTGCATCACATCATCACGCTCTCAATGTAAATGTAAGTGCTTCTCTCTCCTGCTTTTGACTCTGCTGCCATGCACTAATTATCTCTACTTTGGTTCACAGGGAGCTCTGCCAAGCAACTAACACCCTTAGCCAACCAGTCCCTCAGCTCCATCCACGTCCTCAGCTCTGGCCAAGAGGATAACTCATCCTTTGAAGAGCTGGAAATAAGCAGCTTGGAAGACCTGTCACAGTGCTTACCCACACCCTCCACCAGTGCAAAGACAAACACCTCGGTAGGACCTAGATCTAGAGCAGGCTTGTGTTCACAACTTAGTGGTCGTCACATGTACTCATGTCTGCAGCAGCATAAGGTAAGTTCATATGAGCTCCTTGGTACTTGGAGGACTGCTGGGGTCAGGCATCTGTGAGGTCCGAGTCAGATGATGAACCTCTAGGTCTGGCCTTCCAACTCATCCTGGAGAGTCAGCAGAAGGCTTGGGAATGTCACACAGAGTTGTTGGAAGGCCTCAGCAGTGTGGCACATGAGTCAGAATGGTGCATCCACCTGCTCTCTGATGAAGCAGTGCCCACATGCGCGGGTATGGAGGTCTCCATGGGGGCGATGATGGAGACCCTGGTCCAGCAGAACACGGAGATGCAAGCAGACCTGCACTCCATTGCTGGAGCTCCTGCAGTGACAACATGAGAGGGAAACGGGACACCTCAATGTCCCTCCAGGTGTTTCTTCCCCTCAAGGAGTCAGTCTGGGCCTCTGAGCACCCTATTAGAGGAGGAGCAACAACTGGACACCCCTGGGTCATCCACTCAGGAATTTCAGAGGCTGTCCTTTCCCTCCGAGACTCCTTTGCCTGTGAGCGCCTCAACCTCGTCCTCTGTCACTGCAGGGGGGAGCAGCTGGTGAATGACTGATTCTGGAGGGACAAGTGTGTGTGCGGCAGGGCCTTTAAGAGCCTGGTGCAAGCACTCCCCCACATGCGCAGATCCTTCACGTATCATACTCAACTCAATGTCATGAACATTTTCAATGCTGCCTGCTGGGGTTCATTTTAAGTTATCCATCTGAGCTGACCTGCATCTCCACCCATCCAACGATCATGCTCCCATGCAGCACCTGATATCACCCACCATGACTGTCTTTTCACATTCTATTTGGCCACCACGGTCTGGATTCGGTTTTTTGTGTGCTCCCTCATCTTTTCCCCTCCCCTATTCATCTATTTCCTTTCCCCCATCACAGTTGAACCCATCGGCATCACCTTCCAGCCACAACCATTTTTACTTCAGGGATGACCAGGTGAATGTGCACGTTCCCTTCCTTCCCAAAAATCCCCACCCCATTCACATTCACCTCTCCGACCTGCTCCTTCCTACCTCCAGGATCCGTGTCTGCCTCCGAGTCCCCACCAACCACCCTTGCCATCCCTTCTACTGATACTATTGAACTCTCACCCTCCTACCCTCCCACCTCACTTTGGCCTTGGTCATTCTCACCATTCCCTCGTACCATGCCCACCCTGAGTTCAGTCACCAGGAGGCAGTCATGGACCCATCAGACCCCTCCCTCGCACGTTCATCTGGACATCCCCCTATCCAGACCCTTTCCCCCGGAACCCCTTCCCTCCCTAGAAACCCTCCCCCGAGAACCCCTTCCCCTGCCTTAGTCCTCCCAACCCCCCTGGACTCCCCACTCGCTTGGTCCCTCCCTCTTCCTGACTCCCTCAGATACTCTTATTTCTTCCGCCACCCTTAATCCTTCCCCCTCCCGACTGCTTCCTCCAGCCTTATCTCTTCCACCAGTCTCACTTCTTCCTCCAGCCTTACTCATTCCCCCTTCCTGACTGCCTCAGACACCTTCGCTTCATCCTCCAGATTTACTCCTTCCCCCTTGCTGACACATCCCTCCACCCTTTCTTCTTCCTATATGCAAAAAACAGAGGCTGAGACCAGAGAGGAAAGGCGTATCCTCAGGGCCTTCAGGTGGTGGTGTCCGAAGTGAGGTAGTGATTCAAAAATTGTCACGACACAAGGGAGGCAGCTGATTGGTAAGTAGGGTCAGGTGAGTACTTCTGCTTCTACTTTTTCTACTAATTAAACAGCGACAGTCCGTTAGCTTAAACAAAATAAGGTGAGGACTTTGGACTGTAGTGGGCAGGTTTGGAGTGGAATAAGGCCCCTAACATAATTAGTATTCTCTAAAGGGAGTAACTAATGAATTTAAAAGGGAAGTCATGGCAGCAGAGCTCACACCTGTGATATGCTCCTCCTGCACTATGTGGGAAGTCATGGTTGCTTCCAGTGTTCCTGGCGACCATGTGTGCAGGGAGTGTGTCCAGCTGCAGCTACTGGAGAACTGCATTTCAGAGCTGGAGCTGTGGGTGGATTCACTGTGGAGCATCCGCGATGCTGAGATTGTCATGGACAGCATGTTCAGTGAGGTGGTCACACCAGGTAAAAACTGAGCAGGCAAAAAGGGGATGGGTGACCACCAGGCAGAACAGAGGAAGGCAGGTAGTGCAGAAGTCCCCTGTGGTCCTCCCTCTCTCTAACAGATATACCATTTTGGATATGTTGGGGAAGATCACTTCTCAGGGGAAAGCAGCAGAAGCCAAGTCCATGGCACCATGGGTGGCTCTGCTGCACAAGAGAGGAGGAAGAAGAGTGGTAGGGCTATAGTGGTAAGGGATTCAATAGTAAGGGGAACAGACAGGCATTTCTGCAACCGCAAAAGAGACTCCAGTATGGTATGTTGCCTCCCTGGTGCCAGGATCAAGGATGTCTCGGAAAGGCTGCAGGGCGTTCTGAAGGGGGAGGGTGAACAGCCAGTCACCATGATACATATTGGTACAAACGACATAGGTTAAAAAAGAGATGAGATCCTACAAGCTGAATATAGGGAGTTAGGACGTAAATTAAAAGTGGGATCTCAAAGGTAGTAATCTCTGGATTCCTGCCAGTACCATGTGCTAGCAAAAGTAGAAATAGCTGGATATATTGGGTGAATATGTGACTGAAGAGATGGTGTAGAGGGGAGGGATTCAGATTCCTGGGACATTGGGACCAGTTCTGGGGAAGGGGGGCTAATACAAACAGGCTGGGTTGCATCTGAGCAAGACCGGGCCCAGTGTCCTCGGTGGGGTGTTTGCTAGTGCCAGCAGGGAGGGTTTAAACTAGAATGGCAGGAAGGTGGAACCTGAGCAGGAAGACAGAGGAAGGGGAAACAAGAATAGAAACGAAAGACAGAAAAGTAAGAAGCAAAAGTGGAAGCCAGAAAAAACAAGGGTGAGAAATAAATGGGGTCATAGTAGGAAATGAAGCTAAGATGACTAACAAGATTAAAAAGACCAGCCTAAAGGCATTTATTAATGCATGGAGCATTTACAATAAGGTAGATGAATTAACAGCGCAAATTGATAAAACGGTTATGATATAGTCGCAATTATGGAGACATGGCTGCAGGATGACCAAGGTTGGAACTGAACACCCAAAGGTATTCAATATTTAGGAAGGACAGGCAAATAGAGAAAGGAGGTGGGGTAGTATTGTTAGTAAAGGAGGAAATCAATGCAATAGTGAGGAAGGATATTGGCTCAGAAAATCATGATGTGGAATCTGTTTGGGTGGAGACAAGAAACACCAAGGGGCAGAAAACATTGGTGGGACTGTCTATAGGCCCCCAAACAGTAACAGAGATGTAAGGGAAGGCATTGAACAGGAAATTAGAGATGCATGCAATAAGGGTACAACTGTAATCATGGGTGACTTTAATCTACATTTAGATTGGACAAACCAAACTAGCAATTTCTTAGAGTGTGTACGTGACGGTTTTTTAGACCAATACGTTGAGGAACTATCTAGCGAGCAAGCTATCCCAGACTGGGTATTGTGCAATGAGAATGGATTAATTAACAATCTTGCTATGCGAGGTCCCTTAGGGAAGAGCGACCATAAAATGATAGAATTGTTCACTAAGATGGAGAGTGAAGAAGTCAAATCTGAAACTAGGGTCCTGAATCTAAATAAAGGGAACTATGAGGGTACGAGGCGCAATTAGCTATGACGAATTGGGAAACTTTACTAAAAGGGTTGACGGTAGATAGGTAATGGCTAATATTTAAAGAACGTATGCATGGATTACAACAATTATTCAGTCCTGTCTAGCGCAAAAATAAAGCAGAAAAGGTGGCTCCACTATGAGTTACAAAAGTTAGGGATAGTTTTAGATCCAAAGAGGAGACATACAAAATTGCCAGGAAAAGCAGCAAGCCTGAGGATTGGGAGCAGTTTAGAATTCAGCAAAAGTGGACAAAAAGATTGATCAAGAAGCGGAAAATGGAGTATGAGGGTCAACTTGTAGGGAACATAAAAGATGACTGTAAAAGCTTCTATAAATATGTGAAGAGAAAAAGATTAGCAAAGGCAAATGTAGGTCCCTTACAGTCAGAAACAGGAGAAATTATAATGGGGAACAAAGAAATGGCAGAAGAATTGAACACATTTTGGTTCTGTCTTCACAAAAGAGGGCACAAATAATTTCCCGGAAATGTTAGGGAACTAAGGGTCTTGTGAGAGGGAGGAATTGAAGATAATCAGTAATAGCAAAAAAATGATGCTAGAGAAATTAATGGGGTTAAAGGCTGAAAAATTCCCAGGGCCAGATAATCTACAGAGTACGAAAGGAAATGGCCTTGGAAATATTGGATGCATTCGTGGTCATCTTCCAAAATTCTGTAGGAGCAGTTCCTACTAATTGGAGGGTGGCAAGCATAACCCCGCTACTTAAAAAGGGAAGGAGAGAAAAAATAGAGAATTACAGTCCAGTTAGCCTAACATCAGTAGTGGGGAAAATGCTAGAGTCTATTATAAAAGACATGGTAACAGAACACATGGAAAGCATTAACGGGATTAGACAAAGTCAGCATGGGTTTATGAAAGGGAAATCATGCTTAATTAATCTCCTGGAGTTTTTGAAGATGCAACTGATAGAATAGGCAAGGGAGAACCAGTGGATGTGGGGTATTTGGATTTCACAAAGGCTTTTGATAAGGTCCCACATAAGAGGCTAGTGGGCAAAGTTAAAGCACATATACTGGCATGGATTGAGAATTGGTTGACAAGCCAAAAACAGAGAATGGGAATAAGTGGGTCTTTTTCTAGATGGCAGGCGGTGACTCACGTTGTACTGCAGGGATCAGTGCTTGGGCCCCAGCTATTCATGATATTTATAAATGACTTGGATGAGGAAACCAAATGCAATATTTCCAAGTTTGCTGACGGCACAAAACTGAGCAGGGTTGTGAGGAGAATGCAAGGAGGCTTCAGGTGATTTAGACAAGTTGTGTGTGTGAGCAAACACATGTTTGTATAGCATGGATAAATGTGAAGTTATACGCTTCGATGTGAGAAACAGAAAGGTGGAATATTATTTAAGTGGTGATATATTGGGAAATGTGGATGTACAAAGGGATCTCGGTGTTCTTGTACACCAGTCAATAGTAAATAGGCAGGTACAGCAAGCAATTAGGAAGGCAAATGGTATGTTGGCCTCCTTCATTGCAAGAGGATTTGAGTTCAGAAGTAGGAATGTCTTACTGCAGTTATACAGGGCCTTGGTGAGACCACACCTGGAGTATTGCATGCAGTTTTGGTCTCCCTATCTAAGAAAAGATATCCTTGCCATAGAGGGAATGCAGCAAATGTTCACTAGGCTGATACCGGGGATGGTAGGACTGTCATATGAGGAGAGATTGGTTCGACAGGGCCTGTATTCACTAGAGTTTAGAAGAATGAGAGGGGCTCTGATTGAAAGATATAAAATTCTAACAGGGCTAGATGGACTAGATGCAGGGAGGATGTTCCCCTGGTTGGGAAGTCTAGAACCAGGGACCACAGTCAGGGTACGGGGCAGGCCATTTAGGACTGAGATGAGGAAAAATTTCTTCACTCAGAGGGTGGTCAACCTATGGAATTCTCTACCACAGAAGGCTGTGGAGGCCATTTCACTGAGTATATTCAAGAAAGAAATTAATAATTTTTTGGACATTAGGGGCATCAAGGGTTATGGACAGAAAGTGGGAATATGGGGTTGAGATAGAGGATCAGCCATGATCTTATCAAATGGCGGAGCAGGCTAGAAGGGCTGAATGGCCTGCTCCTGCTCCTAGTTTCTATGGGCAGAATTTCCTGCCTACTGGGCTGCAGGCCTGACCCAATCTCTGGTGGGCGGGAAGCTGATCCCTGCCAGAGAAGCGGGCCCCGCCGCCATTTTACGTGCAGCATGACATCCACTGGGAAGCACACATGCTCATGAGAGAGCATACATATCCCTGAGGCTAAGTGCTGCCTCAGGGAGATCGCTGACAGTTTTAAAAACGTTAAAAATAGAGAAGAAAAATCCTTAACATGTCCCCCTCATGTGTGTCACATAAGACGGGACATGTTCATAAATTACACTAAAATTTTATTAAACTTTTTAAATCCCTCCATGAAACCTCATCCCGCCGGTGGATGAGGTTTAATGTTTTTTCTATTGCCCGCTGGGACTCCTGGCCTTCCCGCCAACCTTAAGGTTGGACAGGCAGGTCCTTTAATTGTTTCAATGATCCTGTCAATGGCCTCAATTGGCCATTGGCAGGTCGGCGGGCGGACAGCTGATTTTGCTGTGCCCCCGCCTTCCTAAAAATTTAAATGGGGCGGGATGATGTCGGAGGATTCCCCCGACGTCATCCCGCGTCATTTTACGCGTCGGCAAGCAGGCCCTGCCCCCTGCTCACCGATAGCAAAATTCAGCCCTATGTTTCTATGCTTCTTATACCCTTACCTCTCTGCATTCCTTCCTCCCCCGGACTCTGTCACCTCTCCGCACTCCTTTCCCCCACTGGACTCCTTCCTCCCCCTGGACTCCCTCCCCTTCTCCACATTCCAACCCCCCTCCAAACGCCTTCCCTGACAACTTCCACCTGCCTTACACCTACCTCACCAGTTGCCATTTCCTCCTCTGTTAACCCCTCCTCCCCATACTCCTTCCTCCCCAACCTCACCCCCCACCACCATCATTCCCCACTCCCAAACTCATCCCATGCCACCTTCATTCCCCCCAGCCTCAACCACCGACACCTTCATTCCCCCACTCTCAACCTCACTCCCCCGACGCCTTCATTCCCCCCCTCCTAACCTCACACACCCCCGACACCTCTTCCTCTCCCAGTCAATCCTAGACCTTCCTCTCCCACCCCCTCAACCATCATGGTTTGTGAGTATCAACAGTGACTATCCAAATTCTGTGAGCTGCTTCAATCCACCCAGCATGCCATGGATGTTCTTCCAGGATCCCGTTGCTATCGGGCTCCGGCATCTTCTGCTCCTCGGATGTCTGCCATGTGAGCAAGGCCCTGGCGGTAAGTCCCAACTTCTGCGCATCACACTTGTCAAGACGAGTTTTGCACTGGCGTGTTTTCCCGCCGATGTGGGCGGACGATCCATTGAGGAGAATGTGTCCAATAGGCTGGCCTTATGATGATATGCTGATGTCTTACAATGAGGTTCCTGATGTCCGATGGCGGGTAATGTGGCCCACCACCGGTGGGCGGAGCAGACAATCGCAAACTGGTTTCAAGACATCGTGAAACCAATTTTTGGCCTTCTTGCCTTATTGTTAGCTCATGGCACTGAACATGCCCAATGCCACCAGGCCGAGGCCTATGTGTTTTTGAAACCAGCCCCAAGTTTTAATACATCATACACAGAATGAAAACAATGCTATTGACTTAATTATAACAAGTACAAAGTCACAGGAGACAGAATTTCAAACTAAAATCCATCCAGTTTCCATCTCCAAACTTGGAATTGCTGTTTACTAATACAATTTGAACCATCTGAAGTCGCTAATAGTGCATTCACACAGCACCCTTGGTGCTGCTGTGTTTCCATTTTGCAGTGACACTCAGGGCAATGGGGTTGAAATTAGTCTACATTAGTACCATGAAGCAGGGTCGCGGCAAATCAGCAGACCATTTTACACCACCCTCCATCTTGTTTCAATTGACTTAAATAGAAAAGTAAATCAAGCATGGTGGAAAATAGCGGCCAATTCTTTATGACCCTCTTTAATGCTGCCAGCATAGATTGATTTCACCAGGGTCAGTGGCAGATCAAGTAATCTTGACACCTGACTGTCTAATTCTGGAACTTGTTGGTTTCAGACCAGAACTGCAGATAATGAACCCAGAACAAACACAGTGGTGGAAAGATTTTACTTTGGTTGCAATCAGTGATTCCATCAGTGCTAGAGTGATGAGTTTTACATCCCTGATTTGGGTATCGCATTTCAAATTTGCAAATGAAAAATGAGCAATCATTACTGTCATTGAGCATGAGATCTCAAAACTCACATTTGCATGATGTCTGCATGTGGACTTTAACGTTTTTCTGCATTTGTTTGTAAAATGGTAAGACAAAAAAGCACTTGTGAATCTCTTTTGATTGTAGTGTGTGCTCTAACTTCCTCAGTTACTGCTTAATGTTTGTGTGCCAAAAAGGTGCGAATATGTGTAAAAATGCACCTTGGAAACCTGAGCAACATTGCTTAGGGTGGGGGTCTGTTATAGTGGTGACTTCCAGCAATTGAGACAATCTCACCAGGCCAGGAGAAGAAAGCAAGTTGAGTCAAAGCAATGAGCATTTCCAACAGTGCAAGTCATTGGTAAGGCAAAGCAGCAACAAGTCACATTCTAGATAGAGAGCAAGAATTGTATCTCAGTGATCTTGGTGTGTGAGTCAACATTCTCAGCAATCACTCTGATAAAGTTAAAGTGCTGCTCGTAACTGCCAGACAAAAACCTAGAAGCTGCTTGAAGATGGGGTGTGTCTGATAAATTAATGCCAGAACCCTAAATTTGGGGGGAAAGGGAAAGACTACAAAGTTTCACATTGAATGGTGAAAATGTCCATTCAGTACATGAATGTATACTGGGCTGAATTTAATGTCCCTTGAAGCGGGTTTGGAGAGTGGGAGAGTGTAGAGTGGAGATCCTGTCAATTTCCCATCTCCCCCGATTAATCCAGGGTAGGAAGGCTTGTGGTGGCCTCCCAACCTGTAGGCCATTTAAGGCCTTTAAGTGGAGACTTAATAGTCACTAACAGCCTCATCCTGCTACCACTCATGTTCAACCAGCAGTGGGCAGGGGACTAGCCATGCAGAGATGTTAAAGTCATTGTTCATACATTGAGGAAAGGATGAATCTCGAGCCAGTCTTTTCCTTAATCCAGGTCTATTCATAAGACTATGGATTACAGGCACAGACTCCTTTGTTCCTCCCCCACACCCAGTGTGAACTGCCATAATTCCCTAATCTTTCTCCAATTGGTGGTATCTGTTCTCAATTACAAACATAAAACATGAACTGCATTGCAGCATGCTTCCAACATTAACAGGAAGACCACCCAGTGAATCCTGTTGCATTATCCCACACCCTTCTGTGTGTGTGTGTGTTGGGGGGGTGGGGGGGGAGAGAGAGAATAGGTGGATCCCTCGTTCAAAGGTACTCTGCCCAATCAAGAGACCTGATATCAGGAAGTACCGGTGGTAGAGAAGGGGATAGTGTGGGTGTGGGTGTGGGGTGTTCCAGCAGGAAGCCATCACCCTACTCTTGCTGTTGGCACCTCTCCCCACCCCTCCCCTTTACAGTTTGGTGCCCCCCCTTCCTTGGGAACCCCATCCCGCCCCTGTCCTGTCTCCGGAGGATGCATTGCCAATCCTCAAGGTAGGCTGCCGCCCCCACTACTAACGAGGCCGACAGCTCTCTATCCATCCCACAGTAGGTGTGTAGTGATTTTATGAACCCAGAAGAGCTGGGAATCCCAGCGGCAGAATCCCCATGGCTAATTAGGTCCATCAGAGGTCCTGGACATCAAGTTGGCAGGGATGCCACCGGACTTTGCTGTTGATAATGGGCCCCCTGCTTCCCACATTAAATTCTGCCCTTTGTGTGTAAGTCACTTCGTGCAAAAATTAATGGATGTGGCTGAAGCAATGTCTTATAGCTAGCCAACATTTTACATTGGGCAACATTGTTTTAGCTGTGTAATGACCTTATCAGTGGTATGTTCTGTCTAAACCATTTTTAATGGTCTGCACTGAGCGTTGTCTTGCGCTGTATTTGAGCACTTCAGTTGGAATTAATTGGGTGAGGAAGTTTTAAGGGTTAATGTAATTTAAGGGCTAATTTCTATCTACAATCTAGTCTTTCTTTAATTAAGCAATTGACTAAAAGTTGCCCTTTTGGTTGGGAGAAGGTGAGCTAGTACTGTGCGGGAGAGTTTAAACTAGAGTGGCAGGGGATCAGAACCTGAATGGGGAGACACAAGAGAGGGAAACATAGATAGAAAGGAAAGGCAGGAAAGTAAAAAGCAAAAGTGGAAGGCAGAGGAAACAGGGGCTGTTAGCAAATAGGGCCATAGTACAAAAAAAGTGTAAAAATGTTAAAACGACATGTCTTAAAGGCACTGCATCTGAATGCATGGGTCATTCGCAATAAGGTAGATGAATTAACAGCACAAATAGATGCAAACGAGTATGTTATGATTGCAATTGCAAAGACATGGCTGCAGGGTGACCAAGGCTGGGAACTGAATATCCAAGAGTATTCGATATTTAGGAAGGACAGGCAAAAAGGAAATGGATATGGGGTGGCGTTGTTATTTAAGGATGAAACCAGTGGAATTGTGAGAGAGGATATTGGCTCAGAAAATCTAGATGTAGGATCAGTCTGGTTGGAGCTAAGGAACAACAAGGGGCGGAAAACATTAATCTGAGTTGTCCGCAGGCCTCCAAGCATTAATGATAAGATAGGGGACAGTATTAAACAGGAAGTTAGAGATGAATGTAACAAGGGTGCTAAAGTAATCATGGGTAGCTTTAATCTACATATAGACTAGTTAAACCAAATTAGCAATAAAACTGTGGCGGATGAATCCCTGGCGGTATGAGAGTTAACTTACAAGGAACACAGAAGAGGACTTTAAAAGCTTCTATAAGTATGTAAGAAGAAAAATATTAGTGAAGACAAATATAGGTCCCTTACAGTCTGAAACAGGAGAATTTACAATAGAGAACAAGGAAATGGCAGTGCAATTAAACAACTACTTTAGTTCTGTCTTCACAGAGGAAGACCCAAATAACTTCCCAGAAATGCTAGGGAACCAAGGGTCTAGTAAGAAGGAGGAATTGAAGGAAATTAGTATTACCAAAAAAACAGTGCTGGAGAAATTAATGAGACTTGAAAGCCGATAAATCCCCAGGGCCTGATAATCTACATCCCAGGGTACTAAAGGAGGTAGCCATGGAAATAGTGGATGCATTGATTGTCATCTTCCAAAATTCTGTAGATTCTGGAACAGTCCCAGCAGATTGGAGGGTGGCAAATGTAACCCCACTATTTAAAAAAGGAGGGAGGGAGAAAACAATGAATTATAGACCAGTTAGCCCAACATCTTAGGAAATATCAATGTCAATGTCAATGTAGACAATGTCAACATTGATTTATGAAAGGGAAATCATGTTTGACAAATCTACTGGAGTTTTTTGAGGATGTAACTAGCAGACTATATAAGGGCAAACCAGTGGATGTGGTGTATTTAGATTTTCTGAAAGCTTTTGATGAAGTACCTCATAAATTAAAGCACATGGGATTGGGGGTAATATATTGGCATGGGTTGCGAATTGGTTAGCAGACAGAAAACAGAGAGTAGGAATAAATGGGTCTTTTTCAGAATGGCAGGCAGAGACTACTGGGATATTGCAGGGATCAGTGCTTGAGCCCCAGCTATTCACAATATATATCAATGATTAAGAAAGGATATGCTTGCCTTAGAGGGAGTGCAGTGAAGGTTCACCGGACTGATTCCTGGGATGGCTGGATTGTCCTATGAGGAGAGATTGGGCTGACTAGGCCTGTATTCACTGGAGTTTAGAGGAATGAGAGGGGGGTCTCATTGAAACATATAAAATTCTGACAGGGCTGGACGGACTGGATGCAGGGATGCTGTTTCCTCTGGCTGGGGGTCTAGAACAAAGGGTCACAATCTCAGAATACAGGGTAGACCATTTAGGACTGAGATGAAGAGAACCTGTAGAATTCTCGACCACAGAGGGCTGTGGAGGCCAAGTCACTGAATGTATATAAGAAGGAAATAGATTTCTAGACTCTAAAGGCATCAAAGGGGAGAGAGTGGAAGTATGGCATTGCGGTAGAGGATCAGCCATGACCATATTGAATGGCAGAGCAGGCTTGAAGGGCCAAATGACTTACTCCTGCTTCTATTTTCTATGTTTCTCTGTTTAAGTTAACAAAATGTAATAAAAATGAATTCAGATTGAACATTTGTGTCCAAGGTTTTACTTGTGATCTCAAAAAATGCTGACTTCTTTCCAACATTCTTTCCTTTTATAAGTAATTTGATAACAGTTTATTGTAGTTGACCATCTTCATTGTGAATATTCCTGTCTTTTATTCTCTACTGCAATATATTCATACATTGAACCCTCTTGCTGTAGAAGTAGCCCCTTTGAAGATTGCCTTAATACTCCTGTAAAGCAGCTTGGGACATTTTATTACTTTAAAAAGTGCTATATAAGTACAAGTTGTTGTTGCACTAAGTTAGCATCGACCAGATTTAATAATTAATCTTAATCACAAAATGCTTATTAGTGAACATATATGCCATATATGCCCACTGTATCTCCCACCTATTTGGACAATAGAAAATATTATATTGTTGGACGAATTTGTGAAGGATAATCAATTGTTTAGCATTTCTTTCCATAGAAAATAACTCTCAATGCAAACACCTGTGTTGTACTGCATAATCAATAATTTACGTTACGTAAAACTGAGTTTACTGTTCAAAAAGATTATGTAGTTCTTCCAGTTTTTCTTGGAAGATTCTTGAAAAGTCAATGTCTAGAGGAACATAGATGAGTGCTCCAAACAAAATTCTGTCACCCTCCAACACATGTTGCAGTCAGCAAACAGAACTAATGAATGGCTATAACGCCTGACGTTTATTTATTGGATCCTGTTGCAATAGAAATGGTCCCTTTGAAGATTGCCTTTAACAAGAGCACCTGAGGAGACTAATATCTCTCTAAACAACAGATGCTGCCAATATCTCCTTTCAATGCCACTCACATGTTTCAACTTGTCTGTCTTTAAAATCTGACAACAGTTGGAAATTAGATTTGTAGACTGATGAGTTCACATAAAATCACCTTGTCAAGGATTCTATGGTAACAAACAATGTGCTGTGCTTTGGCAACCAGACAGGGGTATAAAACAATGAAAATACATTTGATTAGACACCTGCAATGAATCAGTTGACAAGGTGACTGTTGAACCCAATAGACAAGTGGCTCAAATGGATATTTAATCAACCTAACAGTGATGAGGTTATTCATGTAGTGGATTGGTCATTCGTGGGCTATCTTTGCGACTCATATGGACCCATCTGGCTGATACAATTTTCAATATGAAACTGGTCTAACTACTTACAAGCATTGAAAGAATCACTATTTTGTCACAACGCCTGCATAAACTGACTCCATTAAAAAGAACTGTGGATTTGATACACATTGTTTAAAGTAAATTTGCTCCAACACTCATCGACACCAACACCCATCTAGGGCCCTCCACCCCCTGCCTGTCCCTCTGTCCCCACCCCATCTTCCAATCCTAGCCCCGGCCGTATATTCACTATACCCCCTGACCTTCCCCTCTCCGATGCTGAACGTTCAGTGCTCAGCAAAGGACTTAGTTTCATACCTTTATGCCCTCATCTGAATGAATTTCGGGCTCGGCACGATGCTGAACTCTTCTTCAGCCGTCTTCGTCTCCGGGCTCACTTCTTTCGGCAGGAGTCCTTTCCCCGTTCAACGGATCCTTTTACCCACCTCCAATATTCTCCCTCCGCCTGGACCCCTCCCTCTGGATTCTTACCTTCTCTTGATCTTTTCATTGAGAACTGTCGGCGGGACATTAGTCGTCTCAATTTCTCTGCTCCTCTCACCCATTCCAATCTGTCTCTCTCTGAACTTACTGCACTCCGTTCTCTCAGGTCCAACCCCAACATTGTCATCAAACCTGCTGACAAGGGTGGTGCTGTTGTTGTCTGGCGCACTGACCTCTACCTCGCAGATGCTGAGCGTTATCTCGCAGACACTTCCTCCTACCTCTCCCTGGACCATGACCCCACCACTGAACATCAAGCCATTGTTTCCAGGACTGTCACTGACCTCATCTCCTCTGGAGATCTTCCTCCCACAGCTTCCAACCTAATAGTCGCCCAACCTCGGATGGCCCACTTCTACCTCCTAACCAAAATCCACAAACAGAACTGTCCCGGTAGACTAATCGTCTCAGCCTGCTCCTGCCCCACAGAACTCATTTCTCATTATCTTGACTCCCTTCTCTCTCCCTTTGTCCAGTCCCTTCCCACCAGCCTCCTCATTCAAAGGATCATCCTCTGCCATTTCCGCCAACTCCAGCATGATGCCACCACCAAACACATCTTCCCTTCATCACCGCCCCCCACCCCCGGCGGCATTCCGTAGAGATCATTCCCTCCGGAACACCCCGGTCCACTCCTCCATCACCCCCTACTCCTCAACCCCCACCTATGGCACCTCCCCATGCCCACACAAAAGATGCAACACCTGCCCCTCACTTCCTCTCTCCTCATCGTCCAAGGGCCCAAACACTCCTTTCAAGTGAAGCAGCATTTCACTTGCATTTCCCCAACTTAGTCTACTGCATTTGTTGCTCCCAATGCGGTCTCCTCTACTTTGGAGAGACCAAATGCAGACTGGTTGACCGCTTTGCAGAACACCTGCGGTCTGTCCGCAAGAATGACCCAAACCTCCCTGTCGCTTGCCATTTTAACACTCCACCCTGCTCTCTTGCCCACATGTCTGTCCTTGGCTTGCTGCATTGTTCCAGTAAAGCCCAATGCAAACTGGAGGAACAGCACCTCATCTTCCAACTAGGCACTTTAAACCCTTCCAGATTGAATATTGAATTCAACAACTTTAGATTTTGAACTCCCTCCTCCATCCCCACCCCCTTTCTGTTTCTTCCCCCTTCCTTTTGTTTTATCCAATAATTTATATAGATTTTTCTTTTCCCACCTATTTCCATTAATTTTAAATCTTTTATGCCCTGCTAGTCTTTCCACCCCACCCCCACTAGAGCTGTACATTGAGTGCCCGACCATCCATTCTTAATTAGCACATTCGTTTAGATAATATCACTACCTTCAACACCTCTGTGTTCTTTTGTTCTTTTGTCTGTGACATCTTTTGATTATCTGCTCCTGTCACTGCTTGCTTGTCCCTACAACCACCGCCCCCACTTCTCCCCGCTCTCTCCCCTCCACCACGCCCCCCCCCCCCCCACCACCACCCCCAAACCAGCTTATATTTCACCCCTTTCCTTATATTCACTCAGTTCTGTGGAAGGGTCATGAAGACTCGAAATGTCAACTCTTTTCTTCTCCGCTGGTGCTGCCAGACCTGCTGAGTTTTTCCAGGTGATTCTGTTTTTGTCTTGTTTAAAGTACCGCTTGACTTGTCATTCACCTTCAAGCTTAAGAACAGATTATTTTATTCCATCATTTCACCACAGTCAATGATAATTTGATGGTCAAAGCAATCTTCACAAACAGAACAATAATTTGGTTTCAAAATTCCAACAGCATGGTTAATTGGGTTCAACTCAATACTTTAACAATTCAGTACAGCATTACAATGTCATCATTTAGCTGGTGTCAACATTTTTACCACATAACCGTAAAATTCAGTATGTGTTTCTCAAAGTTAGCCCTTAGCAGTTTACATCTCAAGGGAACAACCAATGATATAACAGAAAGCAATCATACTAAACTATTGAAAATAGTCGCCTTCCTACTATTGGCATGATGGATGTGGCCTCTTTTATCAGGTAACAGTTTATCTGCTATATTTAAACAGTTCTGTCTTTCTTTGCAAGCCATTGGTTTCACTATTTGGTTAAGTCTTCAGGAAATCATCTGCAGTCAGCCCTTTCATGGTTCAACAGCAATTTGCTTGTTCTCACTTCTGCCTATCACCTTGCACGTATTGTTACTGTGACATTACAAACTAGAAATTACTGGCAGGTGAACACTTCACACATTCACATGACATTTCTCTTCTAATTAGCTCCTTTAATAGAAACATTAACCCATTTATTTAAACAGGTTAAAACCTCCATTATCATAGAGGACACGGTAATATTATTGTGTTAAAGTGTTCGTACACTAAAATGACAGTCAATTTTCATTTTATTTTTCAACAGCCTTATGATACTTGTTAACAATTCTGTATTTTATTAAAATATTCTTCATAATTTCCAAATCCATGTACTTACATTGTAAAAAAATCTAAATGAAAATCCTTCCATTTAAATGCTGTAACTTATCAGGATTAAAGGATTACTTCAGGCAATCTGACCAGTCAACCTCACTCCATCAAGGTTAGAGTTTCAATGACTACATATTAGTGGATTTGAACACAGCTAATTTCGTTGGTATAAAATCTTGAAACGGTGGTGCGAAGTTTATTTTTATATTGTTAAAACTTATTTTTATGTGTGGCATTTTCAATCAACATGTCCTTCAGTGATACTAGGTGAGTTTTATTTAGAATTGTTGGCTATGTGCAACTTCCATTTGTTGCTCCAGGCTATGGGACCTAGTTCCTGATACTTCCTGCTTTAAAGGTTAATGAAAACCATCAATGATATTGGGATAACTATTATGATTTAGTGCTCCAAGTCTAGAGTTTTGCATAAAATGAGCACATATTTGGAATTCAAGCACCAACATTAGGGTGGCTGATTTGTGGTCCATGTAATTTTCCGTATTTCGTAGGATGTGATCATCAAAGCATAAATCCTGCAATACCATGTATAAACATGGAATTTTACTTATTCAATTTGTTTGAAGTTCACTGTTTAAATTTCCTGTGAGAAAAACAAATTGTTGAACATAAAGTAACCAGTGATGTTACATCCAATAATGAGTTTCATTCACTGGTACTTTAAACAACAAATTCTTTGTTCAGTTTTAGCTACTGCACCTCAGGAAGCATATGTTTGGCTTGGCAAGAATGCAGTGCAGATTCACCAGAATGTAACCACAGCTTGGAGAGTTAAATTATTAGGGCAGATTGTATCACCTTAGCCTGTATTCCCCTCAGTAGAGAAGATTTGAGGGTGATGTGATTGACGTGTTTAAAATGTTAAAAGGATTTGATAAGATAGATACAGAGAAATTATTTCCTCTCCTGGGGTTTCAACAATAAGGGGAAAATTAGGACCAAGCCAATAGGAGTGAAATCAATAAGAAGTTTTTTCACACAAGGGTGGTAGAAATTTAGAACTCTCTCCTCTAAAATGTCTGTGGATGCTGGGGAACAATTGAAGTTATCAAAATTAAGATTGACAAGCTTTTTATCAGTTAAAGGAGCAAAGAAAGAAAATGGAGTTGAGGTACTAATCAGCTATGATCTAATTGAATGGTGGATTTGGAGGAACTGATATCAGATGTGTCAAAGATGGAGAAACTGGAAAAGTAGAACTGAATCCTTATAGGGTGTAGGGTATGAGGAAGTGTAGTTGAGGTAACCGTGCAAGTCAGTGGCTTATAATGAATATACATTGATTGTCGAAGAAGGTGAGTAAAGAGTCAGAGATAGACTCTGTGAAGATGAGAGAAGGATGGACATTGGAAGCAAAGTTGATGAAGTTAGCCAATTCAGGGTGAAATTAAAGGGCTAAATGGCCTTTCCCAATGTTCTTGGTTGCTTTAAGCCTATGAGTTTTTCAACAGAATAATAAGCCTACAATTCACACAAACTTAGTGACAACTTTCTTACACTCAGCTTTTGAATTCCCCCATTTAACCCTAAACACTAGTTTATCTAGTTGCTGCTTAAAATCTATATAAAAAGTCATGAGAATTTCTTAATTGGAAACTATTTAAGATCTAAGAGTTTAACAAAGTAGACAGAATAGCTAGAAATACAGCTTAGAAGTATTTTTACATTGGACTGCATCAACTTGGCATTGCATGATACTGCTATGGTTTGTTAAAAGTTAAACCCAGCGAACATCTTTGACCTGCAATTTCCTCCAAGTAAACATTGGGAAGACCAAAGCATTGGCCCAGAATTTCCAGTTACGTGATGGTAAAACTGTCAGCATTTGCTCTCACTGAAGCGTAGATTTGGCAGCAGCTTCTGGCATCTGCATTTGCACAGTTAAACTCACAAATCCAAAACTTACTGTCCTCCATGGGTTTCACTGTTTAGCCTTCGCAGAAGACACAGAATCAGTGATTTGACGTGACCTTCAAACTTTTACTATTACACGATTCTCACTATAAAGACCATTAAGCCTTGTTGAATAAGGTGGAACTGAGTTTTTATTTGTTTGGTGATGGTTTGCTATGGTTCACTGAAGGAATCTGAGGTTCTGTGGCACCATGCAGTTCTACATGTTGTAGTGTGGGGCTATGGATAGTGATGGTAGGGGCTCCAACACATGGCTGAACAGAAATTTCTCCCACCCCTACCCCCTGCTGTTAGTGTGTGTTGGAAGGATTTGTCAGGTGATACTCAACCTTTTTGGCCACATTATGAATGCACATTCCTTAGCCATCAAGCCCTGGAGTGGGACTTAAACCAAGAGCTTTTGGGTTAGAGGCAGAGATGTTATCCTTTGCACCATAAGGTCTGCTTTTAATGGTGTACTAAGTCATAATTTCTGCTGACCAACATCTCTGACCCTGAAAATACTAATTTTAGAAGTCTAGAATGTCATTCCCTCCATTCCATGATAAAATCCTATAGATTTTCAAAAAAATATTGATCATTATTTTTGAAAAAATATAGTTATGATACTTCACTTCCACCTTAGTCCCAAATATATCCCAATCTTTATTTTGTTCTCTGTGAAATGATTAAAATATGAATGGTAATCAGTGCTTTTTGCGTACTATGAGAATTCTTCAAAAATGAAAACAGAAAATGCTGGAAATACTCAGCAGGTCTTGCAGCATCTGTGCAAAGAGAAAGAGTTAACGTTTCAGGTTGTGGTCTTCCATCAGAGCTGGGAAATGTTAGAAATGTAATAGTTTTTAAGGAGGTGAAATGGGGGAGGGTGGAAACAAAAACAAAAGAGAAGGGCTGTGATAGGGTGGAAGATGAGGGTCATTAAATGACAAAAGAGTTGATTGTCCAGGCCCAAAGGGAGTAGTAATGGGACAAGTAAGGAAACAAATGGGTCCAGAGGAGGTGTAAATGACACGATAATGAACAGCTGCCATTCAAAAGCAAAAACAAGAAAAAAGGTTAAGACTGAAACCTGCAAAGCAAAGGAGACAAAATGAAGACAGAGATTATGGTCTGAAATCATTGTATTCAGTTGTTGAACAGAGATTGTAAAGTGCCTAATCGAAAGATGAGGTTTGGTTCCTCTAGATCATGTTGAGATTCACTGGAACACTGCAGTAGGCTGAGGAAAGAGATGTCAGCATGAGAGCAAGGTGGAGAATTAAACTGGCAAGCTATTGGAAGCTCCAATTCATGTTTGCGGACTCAACGGTGTTGCTCTGCAAAGCAGCCATCTGATCTGCGTTTGGTCTCCCCGATGTGAAAAATACCACATTGTGAGCAGCGAATACAATATATTAAATTGAAAAAAGTACATATCAATTGCTACTTCACCTGGAAGGGTGGGGCTTTGGTTGGTGAGAAGAATGGAGGTAAAAGGGCAGGTGTTACATCTCCAGTGTCTACATGTAAGGGGGGGATATGAAGTGTTGGGGGTGATAGAGGAATGGACCACGGTGATGCGGAAGGAACAGTCCCTTTGGAATGCTGAAAAGGGAGGGGAAAAGAAGATGTGTTGGTGGTGGCATCATGCTGGAGGTGTCGGAAATGGTGGAGGATGATCTGTTGAATACAGAGGCTGGTGGGGTAGAAGGTGAGGACAAGCGAAATCTTATTGTCGTTCTGGGAGGGAAGGGAAGGTATGGGGCTGAAATGCAGGAAATATGTTGGACATGGTCATAGGCCCTGTTAACCGTGGTGGGGGAAGGGGATCCTCAGTTGAGGAAAAAGGAAGACATATCAGAGGTGCTGATATGGAAGATTACATTATCAGATGTGTCAAAGATGGAGAAACTGGAAGAATAGAACTGAATCCTTACAGGGTATAGGGTATGAGGAAGTGTAGTCGAGGTAACTGTACAAGTCAGTGGCTTATAATGAATATATGTTGATAGTCGAAGAAGGGAAGTAAAGAGTCAGAGATAGACCCTGTGAGGATGAGAGAAGGATGGACATTGGAAGCAAAGTTGATGAAGTTTGTCAATTCAGGGTGAGAGCAGGAAACGGCATTGATACATCAATGTACTGGAAAAAGAGTTCTCCTAAAGATTTTAGTTATCTATCCTCATGGTCTTTGGTTCAGTGTTAATTTTTTTATCTTGATTTTCTCCAGTAAAGGTGCTATACAAATGCAAATGTTAATGTTGTAATGCTGTACTGTTGTCTTTCCAAAAGTGAATGATTTTTTCTTATGATGATTACTTGTACAATTACTATTCTCCTTGTTTTGAGAAGGAGCAAAATAAAGATTGCTTTAGTCCCAGTCTCAAATGTACTGCTTAGATACAAATGTGGAGTGGACTCTCAAAAATATGGGTCTATTTGCCATTGAGCTTCAACAAAGCACCTAGGTTGATACAAATAATTTCCACACAGCTTAAATAAAATTGCAACTGAGTGATTTTAGTAAGGATGATTTGCACAGAGTAACAATATTATTTAAGCATCCCTTTATGTTTCAAGTTCGGCTGATCAACCCGCTTCAGTTTCATTTAAGAGTTGTTTTATGCTACGTAAATCAATTAAGCAATGCCGGTTCAGATCACCAAATGATCGGTGGGATCTATGTATAGTTTACAGTTATCCTATATTACCTTTTAACATGAATAACAGGAGTATTAAGGCAATCTTCTGTGTATGTTATTTCATGGGAGCAGAATCCAGACTGGATGGATCACACAACAACAACTTGCATTTGTATATTGGTGATCATTTGGGAGAGTCAATCAGGGCAGGTAACTATGAGAAAAAATGTAGGAGTTGGAGAAATTTGGGGCACCAAAAGCACAGTATTTTTTAAGGCTTTTCAGTATGACAGCATGATTTGAAAGAGTGGAATATAAGAGCTGAAAGATCATCCACTGAAGGACTGAGAGAGAGTGGGGAATGAATGGGAAACCAAGTGTTGGGACATTACAAAGATGCTTCAAACACAGAGAGGTGAAGCTGCAACAATGAAGACAAGGTCCCAGAAATCTGGGGGACAGGGAGTCAATGGAACTTCATAAGAACAATGGTAAGGGAAGGCACAATGTAATGTGGGAGAGGAAATGAGCCATAGCATTTGAGTTGGAGTTTGTAATGGACAGAAGAGAGGAAGCCAGTAAAGTGGACTTTCCAGAAGCTGATGATCATTAGGATGAAAGCACGGATTGTGGTACAGCAGTGTACAAAGAGAGGTGAAGACATGAAGAGGCCTCGTTCCAGAGATTATCCATTTTCTAATTTGAGTCAAAACTATGGTGTCAGATTTTCCACATCCTTTCCTGTAACACAGCCATTTGTAGATTAATTTTATTCCTTCCATATGGGAGATGGTAGAGGCAAGATCTCCCTAACAACAGGCCTGGGTTTGGATCTCACTCCATGGAATCTTAGAATCGCAGAATGATGCAGCATAGAAGGAGTCCATTCTGCCCAGCATATCTATGCCAGCTTTTTGAAGGAGCTATCCAATTAACCACATTACCCTGTTCTTCACTGCAAAACTTTCCCGCTCAAGTATTTATCCAATTTCCTTTCAAAAGTTATTATTGAGTTGTTTCTACTACCTTTTCAGGTAGCATATTGCAGATCATAACAACTCCCTGCAAAATATTGTTTCCCCAAGTTATCTCTGGCTGCTTTGCCAATTATCTTAAATCTGTATACTCTAGTTACCAACTGGTTCAAGGAAACAATCTCATATAAGCACAAGGGCAAAGTACTGCGGATAATGAAAGTCTGAAATAAAAACAGAAAATGCTGGAAAAACTCAGCAGGTCTGGCAACATAAAGAAAGAAGAAAGACTTGCATTTATATAGTGCCTTTCATGACCACAGGACATCCCAAAGTGCTCTACAGCCAATTAAGTACTTTTTTGAAGTGTAGCCACTATTGTATGTAGGAAATGTGACAACAATTTATGCACAGCAAGGCTCCACAAACAGCAATGAGATGATGACCATATAGGCTAGGATTTTCCGGCCTCGTTGCGGGAGGGACCCACTGTGGGTGAGGCGGCGCCCCAGCCAGAAGTCCATTGACTTGCAGCGGGACTGGAAGATTGTGGCGGCGGGCAGGTCTGGAAAATCCCGCTTATAATCTGTTTTTAGTGATGTTGGTTGAGGGATAAATGTTGACTAGGGGAAATTCCCTGCACTTCAAGTAGTGCCAGAAGGCCGATTACATCCTCTTAAAAGGGCTTTATTTTATCGTCTTATCTGAAACATAGCATCTCTGACAGGACCACATCCGACAGTCAAAATAGATTTTGTGTTCAGTTCTCTGGAGTGAAACTTGAACCTACAGCCTTCTGACTCAGTGGCATGAATGCTACCAACTAAGCCATGGCTGACATAGATACTGAGGGCTCATTTTGCTGTTTCATGCAGCCAAAATTATTTTGGATTTTATAGCCTAGATTACATTGGTGAGAGATGCCAAAATAGAATGCAAGAATTCTGTATTTTTAACTCACAAGGTTCACCACAACTGTTTAGTGTGCCTAAGTTATTGGCATTTACATTACATAAATTTAAAAAAGACTGAAATCTCCGTCATCTGTTGGCTTTTGCTTCAGGATCTCCTGCAACTCCTGAATCTGAAAGCCTGAGTTTTTACTTCCATGATGCTGCCACCATTGTTCCGCAGGTGCCATTAGATCTGAATTGTGTAATTTTATCAACTGGTAATTGTTCCAAAATATTTCAGTTCTGATGCACAAGTTCCAGTATTCTGAATGAATTATAGTTAACTCCATTAGTAGAAACAATAATCTGTCCACAGAGAGCTTCATAAAGTTTCTGCTCAAAACATAAGTTCTTGCATGTTTCGTTAAAGCTAAAATAGGATTAAATCGAGTGGTAATTTCTTACTGCACTCTTCTGGTCTGAATGATATAAGAGAGAAATAAATCCAAACTTTGCAACAAATTTATGGAATAAATTAAGCTAATTCATCCTTTAGCTTCAAAATAAGGTCCTGGTTTATTCATGTTAATATATTGGTACATCATAGATTTATGAATGTGCACAACAGCAAACTACAAATTAAAACTAAGTTTGTTGTCAACAGGTGCAATACAATGGTTTGGGACTGTATTTTACCCATAATCATTCTTAAATTCCCCAGTAAAGGGAGATTCAAGACAGCCACCACTGTTGAACAGGGTGTGTTACTGCCACACATACCATTGTTCGTCAACCCAATCCTCTTAACCTGTCAGCACTAAGTGCCTGTGAAGCTGGCATTGTCTGTTACTGCATTGGCTAACCCCGTTTGGCCGATTACTTTATTGGTGTTAGACATATTCCCAGAAAGATTTTATGCAGTTGGACCTCAGCCAATTCTGCTGCTGTTTAACATGAATATAAGCAAACCAAGCTGGGGACTTGCATGATACTAACAAATCCTGGTTTGAGTACATGCATACACTGATAGGTTGAATCCATGGACATACATACGAACATACGAATTAGGAGCAGGAGTAGGTCACTCAGCCCCTCGGGCCTGCTCCACCAGTCAATAAGATCATGGCTGATCTGAATGTAACCTCAATCCCACATTCCTGCTTACCCCCTGATTACCTTTCACTCCCTTGCTTATCAAGAATCTATCTAGCTCTGCCTTAAAGATATCCAAAGACTCTGCTCCCACCACCTTTTGAGGAAGAGAGTTCCAAAAACTCACAACACTCTGAGAGAAAAAGATTCTCCTCATCTCTGTCTTAAATGAGCAACCCCTTACTTTTAAACAGTGACCCCTAGTTCCAGATTCTCCCACAAGAGGAAAATCCTTTCCACATCCATCCTGTCAAGACCCCTCAGGATCCTAAAGTTTTCAATTAAGTTGCCTCTTGCTCTTCTAAATTCCAGTGGATACAAGCCTAACCTGTCCAACCTTTCCTCATAAGACAACCCACCCATTCCTGGTATTAGCTAGTAAACCTTTTCTCAACTGGTTTTTACATATTTACATCTTTCTTTAAATAAGGAAATCAGTGCTGTACACAATACTCCAGATGTGGTCTCATCAATGGCCTGTACAACTGAAGCACAACCTCCACACTTTTGTATTCAATTCCCCTCACAATAAGTGATAACATTCTAATAGCTTTCCTAATTACCTGCTGTACCTGTATGCTAACCTTTTGTGATTCATACACCAGGACACCCAGATCCCTCTGAAGCTCAGAACTCTGCAATCTCTCACCACTTAGATAATAAGCTTCTTTTATATTCTTCCTGCCAAAATGAACAATTTCACATTTGCCCACATTATACTCCATTTGCCAGATCTTTGGCCACTCACTTACCCAATCTATGTCATTTTGTAGCCTCCTTACATCCTCTTCATGATTTATTTTCCTACGTATCTTTGTACCATCAGCAAATTTAGCAACCATTCCTTTGACCGCAGCATCCAAGTCATTTATATAAATTGTAAAAAGTTGAGGCCCCAGCACTAATCCCAGTGGCACACCAATTTTCACATCCTGCCATTCAGAAAAATACCCATTTATGCCTACTTTCTGCTTCCTGTTAGCTAGCCAATCTTCTATCCATGCCAATATGTTACCCCCTACGCCATTAGCTTTTACTTTCTGCAATAACCTTTGATGTGGCACTTTATCAAATGCCTTCTGGAAATCCAAGTACAGTACATCCACTGGTTCCCCTTTATCCACAGCACATGTGACTCCTTCAAAGAACACCAATAAATTGGTTAAACGTGATTTCCCTTTCACAAAACCATGTTGATTCTGCCTGATTGCCTTGAATTTTTCTATCTGCCCTGCTATAACCTCTTTAATAATAGCTTCTAACATTTTCCCTATGACAGATATTAGACTAACTAGCCTACAGTTTCCTGCTTTCTGTCTCCCTCCCTTTTTGAATAAAGGAGTTATATTTGCTATTTTCCAATCTAATACAACCTCCCCTGAATCTAGGGAATTTTGGAAAATTAAAACCAGTGCATCAACTATCTCACTAGTCAATTCTTTCAAGACCTTAGGGTGAAGTCCATCCGGACCTGAGGATTTGTCAGCCTGGAGCTCCAACAATTTGCTCAATACCACTTCCCTGGTGATTGTAATTTTCCCGAGTTCTTCCCTCCCTCCCATTTCCTGATTTACAGCTATTTCCGGGATGTTACTTGTGTCCTCTATAGTGAAGACCGAAGCAAAATACCTGTTTAATTTATCCACAATCTTGCTACTTTCCGTTATCAATTCCCCAGATGCACTCTCTACAAGACCAATGCTCACTTTGTTAACTCTTTTCTTATTTAAGGATCTATAGAAACTGTTACTATCCACCTTTATTTTACTGGCAAGTTTAGGGATTTGATGAGCTAATCAAGTCTAGTTTGGGAGCTACATGGTGCTGACAGGTAGGAGAGATTTTCTTAGATTGCTTGAGCACAGCAAATATTGGAAAATTGTGCAGGAAAATTGGGCACATGCATGTAAAGAAACTCAGCTGATTTTACTTCCATTAAAGAAAAGGAAGCCCAAAAGCACCTTTCACTACATAATCAGAAAAAGTGTACCCAGGCTGAAGATGACATCCACGAGGACCCTTGGATGTACGTGTGAATCAGCAATTGGCACCTCTGCTCTTTGATCAATCAATACTTTTGAGTTATACAACGTAAGTGTTCCATTTCCATGTTTATTTCTGGTTTCAGCTACTATGCAAGTGGCATTCCTGTCCTGGAGTCAGTGTCAGCAACTTAGCATGGCACTGCTATGTGTGTCACCAGTTGGCCTCTGCCATTTGATGTCTCAGGTTACATATGTTCCTGGAATCAGTCATTCCATTTAGTGTGTCAGTGGAATCAACCAGTAGAACCATGTCACTGGAACCAGCCTATGCCAACTGAGGTGCCAATGCCACAGGTGTATGCTAAAAGCTTTCCTAGGCAGTCCACGATGTTGTCCATCTCCACTGAGCTGGCATTTGCTACATTTGGATGGCTTGCATTTTGGTGGTCCAACAGTTGATTCTGCCACTGAAGGATCCATATGCTCATTGAATCGACACCCAGGCACGTGCCTATAGCCAGGCACAATTGTTCACTGTGTCAGTGCCACATGTCCCGAGATTAAGATACAGATGTTCAGTGTGTCAGTGCACTGTGTCCCTAGAGTAAGATACAGATGTTCAATGTGTCGGTGTCACATGTCCCAAGAGTAAGATACAGATGTGTGTCAGTGCCATGTCTCCCTAGAGTAAGATACAGATGTTCAGTGTGTCAGTGTCACCTGTCCCTAGAGTAAGATACAGATGTTCAATGTGTCAGTGCCACGTGTTCCTAGAGCAAGCTACAGATGTTCAGTGTGTCGGTGCCATATGTCGCTAGAGTAAGATACAGATGTTCAGTGTGTCAGTGCCATGTGTCCCTAGAGTAAGATACAGATGTTCAGTATGTCAGTGCCACGTGTCCCTAGAGTAAGATACAGGTGTTCAGTGTGTCAGAACATGCCTGCATCTAGAGCTGGACTAAGCTGTTTGGTGTGTTAGTGACATATATGCCCACAGAATCGCGACAACTACTCAATATGTCTATGCCAACTATGCCCCCATTCATTGCAGGCATGTTCCTCGGATTGATCACAGTTGTTTGGTTTACCAGTGCAGAGTTACAGGGAGCCAGGCATAATTAAGTCAATGTGGTGATGCTGTTTGGCTTGCCATATTCTTTGTATTTGGTAAAGACACTTGCTATTGTGTCATTGCCCGATAACCTTATGTACTTGACAGCTGCCAGCCGACTTGGTCCTTAGCGGAATCAAGGAGGCAGGAGAGCAGTGCCCAGAGCCAGAGCGATGAGCAGGAGGTCCTGGCAGTCTAAAGGTGAATGGTATGACGTGGCGGCAACCAGAGGCGAGGGGGCAGTAGGTAGGACCCTGTGGCGCCCAGAAGCAGAGAGGGAGAGCCGTGGGACGCTGCGATCCAGCGGCGGGCGGTAGGACCCGGTGGCCCAGAGTTGGAGAGGAGGCAGCGCGCGGCCACCGACACAGTGTTCCAGCGCCGGCCCTGAGGTGGCGGCGGCGACTCTGAGGTGAGAGAATGTGAGTGTGAGGGAGGGGAGTCAGTCAGAGAGGGTCCACCTCACCGCTAATTGGCGCCCTACCCCCCTCATGCCCTCCGGGTTTCATCACTGGGTTTCGGTTACCCGCTCAGAACCGGAGAGGCTGCGCAACAGGGTGAGTGGGGGAGGGGAATTCTGCCCCCAGCCCGGAGCCCGGCTTCAGACGGCGGAGAGATAAATCAATGCCAGCTCCCCGGCACGGCAGGCCCCGGGCTGGCCGCCTGGCCTCGGCCGGGGGGGTGGTGGATGGAGAGGACTGAGGGGGCCCGGGCTCCTGGCTCGGGCGGTGCCGCTGACAGGCAGGTGGGCGCGGCTATTCCCGGTCCCGTTACCAGTAGCCGGAAAGTTTGGGCCCCGCTCGTTGCCTTCGCCTCCAGCCCGACTTTGATAGGCCCCTGGGGAAGTAACTGCTCCTCCAACTGTGGGAATGGCTGGAGGAGGGTCGGGGGAGAATTGGGGTAAAACCCTGGCGACAATGGAATGGCAGCAGTCTCCCTCCTCCCCGGGGCTAAGTTTCTGCGAAAGCTTTAACTTCGAGTTTATCTTTCGGATCAAATCCTCGGCTGCTGCCTCGGAAAGAAGGCTTTTTCCAAGTGACAGACGCACTGAATCAAAGTAGAGGAGGGGCTGTGAACACAGTTAATTCACAACTAGAAGTGTTTGTGTGCGTGTGGATTTATTACAAGAGATCGTTCCAACTCAGCTGATATTCATCATCCCGGGAAGGTGTCTTTCTGGATGGGATCTTGCTGTGTGTGTGCAACGAGTTTGAGAGCTGCTCGCGCTCACTGAGAAAGTCAGCTACCATACGCGTGTCTGCCTCTGACAGTCCACATCTCAATGTTATCACGAGTCAGACGAGTTGCACTGCTTAGAAATTAATTGGAAGATCAAGACCTTCATTTAAAAGTCGGGATGTATGTTAACTCGTGGATTTGAGAGTGTCGATGTCAGCAGCTCTGATGTAATGCTTTGATTGTGCAACTGAAGATTTCTGCCAATGAGGATATCAACTTTAACCGAGACAAAACCCAGATACCACAGGGTACACTCTAATTAGTGCAGAGTGGTGTAGGCACAAATGTTGTGGTCGACTGATTTGTCGGTGTAATCATGCTGTGACTTTGGTCAGTGTATGCACGGTTTACATGACGAAAATGCTTGGATGCGTTGGCACTTTTGCTTCTTGCAGGTTGTATTTTCTGCTCGTTGTAAAGGAGGTATGTTTGCTTGTGCGGAAACAGCAGTTGCTGTTATAATGTGACCCATGATTGGGTGTGGTTCACTAAGGTTTTCTTGTGGGCCCAACAGCTATTCATTTGGCCGTACTCTTACTATTACTCTTGAAATAGGCTGTGAGACTAGGGCTGCTTAAGAGAAATTCAGAAGAGATTAATATACAAACGTGGAAGCTTTAAGTGTTAAGTTTCAAGTCTCATTCTGCACATGTTAAACCTGATAAACTTTTAAAATTATTTCACAGTTTGATTGCCAGCTGTGGTTTGCCTTGTCACTTAACAGTGAAAAATACTTGGTTTTCATGCTTTAATTATGGTCACATAAATGGGTTTCTTCTTTGTGGATGAGTCTTTTTGGAAGGTGGTTATGATGGATGTAAATTTCCTTTTTGAGGTCACTGCCTCCTGCCACCTTTACATGCATTGTGTTTCTGTGGGTGAAAGAAGGTGAAAGCTTGAAGACATCTGGAAGATTGTCAGCACTAGCAGTTTTGCTAGCCTGGCAGTGGAAACAGAAACAGGTTACTTGGTGACTAGAAAGTGTGAGGAGAAAATGGATTAAAAATGGATTAACAGAGGCTCAGTGCTGTAACATTTGATGATAAACTATGCAACCAGTGGCTAACCTGGTGTTCCTTGAGGAAGAATATGCATTTGACTAACAAGAAGTCACTGGTGGAATTATTTTTTTCGTGTGATTTCATACAGAATTGATAGACTCTGCTTTGAAATTATGTTGCTCAATCCACTAACTTCCTTGTGACTTTGTAATTGGAAAAGTTATTGCGCCATACATGTATGTTTGTGAGTGAAGCACTCCAGAGGTTTTGCGTGACTTCGACCCTTAGAAGCAGGTTTCATTATAAGATTTTAGTCTTTCTTATCTGTAATGTGTACCTGTAACTGTTGAGTTTTCCAAAGATTTTTCTTCAGACGCAGTTTGCTTCTCAATTGGGTGTGTCATTTTTAGCATTACTCAGAAATGTTTGTGAAGCTATATTCTGTTAAACCTCTATTCAAGGACTGTCCAGTTATGCAAAGATAAAAATGACAAGGGCTTCTGGTGGGGTGTCAGCTTTGCACAAAGTGTACAATTTTGGCACTATTTAAATTTTGGAAACTACAGGCTGATTGGAGCTTTTCACCCTCTGTGGCATGTGAAACATACTTCAACTTATTGGCTTGAAGCCAATAAATTTGGAAAAAAATTAAGTAATGGCATAAGATCTGAGTACTTCACCCTCTTCATGCATTATAATGGACAGTTTAAGTCACTGTAGAAGCTGTGACTGTTAGCTAAGCTTATTTACTGTACATTTTTAGAAGTGTCTTTATATCCTGTTGCACTGTTGGTTGCTTTTGACGGGTTGCTAGGTCTCTACTAATACTGTTTGAGCCAAGTGTGTGCATGACTTGCATTGATGCCAGCATGCGATTATTTTTCCTCTTGCTCGCTCTCTCTCCTCTCTAGCTGTAAACTGCCTGCAAGTTGGTACCAGTTAAGTAATTTTATAATCAGATTTCCATCCTATCCTCACATTTCTATAAACTTCAGCTCATCCAAATTTCAGCTGCCCATGTTGATCCTACATCAAGTCCTACTCTCTCATTATCTCTATGTTCCCTTATTGGTGATTAGTCCTCCACACCTTTAATTTAAAATTCTCATACCCCTGTTCAAATATCTTCTTGGTCTTGTCCCTCCCTATCTCTAACTTCGTCCAGCTTTGAGACTGCCTCAGAACTGTGTTCCTCCAACTCTGGTCTCTTGGGAACCCCTACAGCCTTTGCCTTTAGATTGATGACTATGCCATCTGGATTTTAAATTCTGAAATTCATCCCTAAATTTTCCACTTCTCTCATTTACGATTTTCCAGAAAACCTGCTTCTGAACAGGCATTTAGTCACCCCTCTTAATATTTCCTCCTTTGTCCGGGTGACAATTTTTTGTTCCATTACACTTTTGTGAAGTACATTTGGGACATTTTTCTGTGTTAAAGGCACTATAAAAGTGCAAGCTATTGTGGTTTCGAGCAGGAAAATGGAGATATTACCATAATGAAGTCATATTTTGCTTTTATAATGCCCCAGTGAAGTGTCTTGGGATGTTTTAGTATGTTAAATGCATTATATAAATGCAAGTTGTTGTTGAATAACTTGTGAATCTAACCTGTGGTTATGAAACCATTGTAATAATTCTCAACCACCATTCTATAACCACCCTCTCTCCTTGCCTATTTGTCTTTGGCTGAACCAGACTGTTCAGGACTTGGCATCCTGTTTGACGTTGAGGTGAGCTACTGACCCCATATCCTCCATACACGGCTGTCTACTTCCATCCCTGTAACATCGCCTGTCACCACCCATACCTCAGCTCATCTGTTGTTGAAGCATAATCCATGCCTCTGTTTACTGTGACCATTCCAACGCTCTGCTGGCTGGCCTGCCACCTCGCACCCTCCATAAACTTGAGCTTGTCTAAAATGCAGCTGCCTGTATCCTAATTTTACTAAGTCCTGTTTTATCTGTTGCTCTTTGCTTGCTGATTTATGCTGGTTACTGGTCTGGAAATGCCTGAATTTTTTTAAAAAATTATCCCTTCAACCTTGTTTTCTAATTTTTCTGTGGTCTCACCCCTCCCTATATCTGTAACCTCTGTCAACCCTACACCCTCCAAGATTTCTGCATTTTTCCAATTCTGGCTTCCTGCACATCTGGATTTTTATTGCGCCATCATTGGCTTAGGCACTAAACACTGGAATAACTCTGTAAACATCTCTGCCTCTCTTCTCCTTTAACTTACTACTTAAAACCCACCTCTTTGCCCTGTGCTAATAGCGTCTTGTGGCCTGTGTCAGAATAACGCTGCTGTGAAGTACCTTGATGTCTTAGTATGTTAAATGTAAGTTGTTGTGATTCCTTAATGCTCAAACCTCAGACCCTAACATTCCTTTATTTAGCGAGCAATAATTTCACTAAGAAAGCCTCAACTGCTTGTAAGACGGAGCTAATTATATATGTAATTTTTCTTTGTGTTGGAAGTAGTAGCTGTAGAATGTGGCAATGATAAGCCAAGTAAAAGTGCCTACAAATAGAAGGTAGGGCCATTTAATAGCGTTATCATTACTTTTCTCTGAAAGGTTGTCAGTTTCAGCCACCTTTTGTAACTTGTTACTCTGAAATGTTTAAATATAACCAGAGTCAATATTACGTTTTAAAATCTGAAATAAAACTTGGGTGAATGTCCTTAAAGTCTTTGACAGGAGATGTTTTATAGGAAGGTAGATTAAACAGGGAAATAATAATCCCTTGCTTGTCTGGGATGAGGATCAGCCTTATCATTCTGTCCTTGGGCCAGCATAACACTCATTTTAAACTCAGCCTATAATCTGGCCTCAGCAATTGAATCTGTTTGAGTGGAGTTTATTATACTGTTGGCTCTACTAATAGTGTTAGTTTCTTTTTTCTTAATGAACTGATTCATACAGAATACATTTAATAACTACTTGTGTGGATGTGGAATATTTAAAAGAAACTGAAATGGCAGTCAGAATCAACAGACAAAATGGGAGTGACAACTGAGAGGATAGAACAGTAGCAACCAGAAGAAGAATGCACTGAATCATAGAAGGTGGGGATTTGGGTCACAAATTCACCAAATTAACCCAGCATGGCACCTATTATCCACAGTGGGCATTCCTCATGGTGCTTATAGTAATCCTACAGTGTTGTGGTTGGATTTCAGCTGAACTTGCCTTTCATTTGCCATAATTTTCATTTGTCTGCATGGATCAAAGTTTGATTATATATAGGAAAATTTTAATAAAAGTAGAAATTCAGTGGCCCTACTCAAATTGCTCTTTGTGCTAATAATTTGATTTGTTCCTGGAATAGGTAGAATTTGATTCAAAATTGCTTGGTTTTATTTTTGTATCTCTGCTGCATGACAATCCCTTAAATTAATCTGTGACCCAGTTGGAGCATTGTCTTTATTACTTACGCCTTAGCTTGGTTCTGTGCCATGTCAGTGTCAATAAAATATTCATGGTGGATAGTCCCGGCACTATAAATGCAAATCACAACTTGATGTTGATCTTCCTGTTAATCCTCTGACCTTTCTGTTTGTGGACAAGGATGCTGTGCACAGTTCGTTTATAAAATGTTCTTTTTGTAGTTGATATGTCTATAGAATTTTAATGTTCTCTCATGCCTGTAAACATAGCCCAGATTGTCCAGAAATTGAGATTCATTTCCACACCTTCCAGATAGCTTGTGTCTAATGGGCACCTAATATCTGAACAATGAATGAACTAATCCAAGCTAAGAGATTACTGTCAATAGAGGCTGGTATTTAACTAGTGTTTGTCCACAGCAAGGTAGTTGGGAAATGACTTGAAACTGGTTTCACACTCCAGCTATGCTGTGAAGTTGAATTCCCAATTCGGTTCTGAGTTATACTGCTACTTCTGCATTACATATAGCAGGTGCGTTGCTGTGGTGGGGTTGGTGGGATCACCACTTCAGAATTCTTTGGCTGCCAACTAAACAGGATTACGAAAACATGTAGATATTAGACTCCTGAGAATTGATTTCAGAACGTTTGAACTTAAAATATACCTCCAAAAACACGAACATTTTTGAACAAATGGAAAAGCACTTTAATAGTTTTCAAGAAACAAATCACTTGAAGCCATGCTAAAATGATCAGATCTGCATTTATCAGCATTTTAATATAAACCCTTTACCCTGAACTGGGAAGATGTATGCCAATATTTATTTATTTGGTTTTTTATTCATTAAGGGGATGTGGGCATTTAAGAGTCAACCATATTGCTGTGGATCTGGAGTCACAAGTAGGCCAGACTAGGTAAGGGCGGCAGATTTCCTTCACTAAAGGACGTTAATGAACCAGATGAGTTTTTACTACAATCAGCAATGGTTTCATGGTCATCAGACTTTTAATTCCAGATTTTTATTGATTTCAAATTTCACATCTGCTGTTCGCTTCATTTATAGACAACATTTATATATCAGTTTATGTAATAAACTACCCTAAGGTGCTTTAAGGAATATAGTGGACATTGAACCGGTAGTAGTGGAGAAGCTGGATTGGGTGACTTACACCATGTTGATAGAAGTAAACTTTGGTTTGGGGAGAGCAAACTTTTGACAGGGAAAGGTTGTGAAGTGAAGAGGTTTGAGAATTCTTGAATGTTGGAAAGTTTCTTTTCTAATAGCGCAGCAAAAGAAGTGTGATCCACAGTCGCAATCAATCTATTCCTGCTCTGTCAGAATGCAATTAAATGCTGCTTGTACTTTGCCTATTGGAGCTGCTGATTATTGGTTATTTCTACTGGCTTGGAGCTGTTGCCTGTTTGGACAAGCTCGCCATGATAACTGTTCTACTCTACACAAAGTTACTAAATTTAAATATGTTTCAACCTTTGCCAAGATGTGGGTTAAGGAGGGGGAGTGGTACCCAGAAAAATATTGAAATACAATGTAAATGCACAAGAAGTCTGTGGGACAGTGATGGATCCATAATTTACCTATCCCCCAGTTTGATGACTGGCAAAATCGAAATCCTGCAGCATTACGATACAGGGAGGGCCCCCTTTTTAATACAATAGAACATTTTGACTCCATGCTCTTGGCACATCTGCTAAGCCTTGTACTTCTGAGGGTACTTGCATCCAGGAAGAGTCCTGTGCCACCTTGGGACAGTACTTTTCCATAGGGAAAGTGAACACATTCTGGTTTGCAAACAGGTTCTGTTTTCTTCCTTTAAATGGGACTTGATTTGTGTTACCAGCATTGACTTGGAAGCATCTGTTGATGACCTCTGACTGCACCCTCTTATTGGTGAACCAAGCCAACCTTGTCCTTGATTCAGTTCTGTGTAAATTGTATTTGCATGGTTCTGCTCCTACCTGTCTCACTGCAACCAGAGCATCCCAATGGTGGTTATGCTTTCCTTCTACATGCATTCACTGCTGACGATTCATCCATGGCTTCATCTACATGCTACATCCCCAGGGATCTCATGCAGGCACATAATAGTTTCCACCTGTAAGAGTGACAGCACTCAGATCTTCATACGTAATACTTCCCTTGATCCCAAATTCATCGCACAAACATTTCTGGGCACAATACCTTGAGGATTATATTGGCCTTGGAGGGGTTACATTGTAGATTCACCAGAATGACACCTGAACTCCAAGGGTTAAATTGTGAAGAAGGATTGCAAAGATTTTGGTTGTATTCCCTGGAATTTAGAAGGTCAAAGGTGATTTGGTTAAAACTTTCAATATATTAACGAGAGTAGATTGAGAGAAACTAATTGCACTCATTGGGAAGACTAGGACTCGGGCATAACCTATAAATTAGAGCAAGACCTATCGGAGTGAAATTAGGAAATTCTGTTATGCACAAAGGGCGGTACAAGTTTGGAATTCTCTTCCACAAACAGCAGTTGATGCTAGATTAATAGTTAATCTTAAATTTGATAATAGAGATTTGTTAACCAGAGGTATTAAGGGATGTGGGGCAAAGCTGGGTATGTGGCGTTAGATTGCAGACAAACAATGATTTTGTTGGCTCTAAACAGTGGCAATGACGAGTGGACTGCCGCTGTACTCGGATTTCCCCGAATCAACGCTGCTGCGCACTTCTTCCGGGGTCTTTGCATTCCGGCTGTCACAGAAATGCGCAGCATGGCATCCATCGGGGAACACTTTCAGAGCGGAAGAAAGGATGAGCCCTCTTTTCTATATATGGCACCTAGCTGCTGTATACTAGGTTTAAAGATCCAGTCTTTGAATGTTAGTGAATGAGTGAGTGCATAGGTAGTCGGGTTTCGAGGAGTAGTTGGATCTGGTCAGTGAGGTAGTTGGGTCAGATTGGGTGGTGGTCGGGATGGGGTTGGGGGGGGAGGTAATCCGGTCTGGTCAGGGGGTGGGGGTAGTCAGGTCAGGTCGGTGAGGGTGGTGGTAGTTCAGTTAGGTGGTGGTTTGGAGGGTTGAATGGGGAGTTGGTTGTGGAAGTACCCATGTGTGAGATGAGGTTTTAATCTGTCTAACGTTTCTTGGGTAACTGGCCAAAGCCCCTGACTCTAGCTCAGACTCTGAGAAATTTGTGGAGGGACCCAGGGAACAGGGGAATTGCCTGTCAGAAGTTTAAGCTTCCCTGGGCAATTCTCACATAAGTCCATAGGTTGAGACTTCCACAGGGTCCTGACACACATCTTCAGTCGTATGTCCGGTCTCTGATGATCTGGAGACAGAAGATTTGGCCCATTGAATGGTTAGACTCTTTCGATGGGCTGAATGGCCTACTTCTGTTTTTGTGCTTGTCGGTTTCATCGATTGAAAATCAGGAAAACAGATGCCAAAATTTTCAGACCTGCTATGAGCTCTACACATCACTTACTTAAACCTCCAACCACATGCTCAGGCTATGCTAAACTTTGGTGTTCTATTCAACCCAGCTCTGAAGCTCAAACCCCATGACCTGACGATCATCAAGATTGTTTTCTCTGATCTGCATAACATTGCCTACTTGAGTCCCTACCTCAGCCCTGCCACTGCCAAAATTTTAATTTCTAGTTACCTTTAGGTTCACTTTCTCGACTGCCTTTCTTGGTCTTCTATTCTCCAATAAGCATCAGCTTGTCCGGAATACAGTAATGCGTGAATTGTCCTGCTATTCAAGTAATCATTTCTTGTGGATCAACAGCTTCTTGTCCCTCAGCACACTATATTCAAAACCCTTATCCTCAAATGCCCCAGCAATATTGCTCCAAGCTACTACTACTTCAAATAATGACCTTCTGTGCATTCCTCCCTTTTACTGTTATTGGTTGCATTGCCTTTAGCCAACTCAGACTTTCCTGAATCCCTTTCACCACCCTGCTTTTTTCTCCGTCTTTAAAATTCTGCTTAAACATCTTTTGGTCACTTCTGACAGAAGAAAAACATTTCTATTAAAAGCTTAGTTTTATTGCTGGCTTTTTAAATTCTGTAATTGTACATAAGGATTAAGTCCCTGTTCACCATAGAAAAAACATTCCAGCTAATTTTTATTGCAGTTACTTTTTCCTGGAAATAAAGGCCAACTGAGATTGGGCCTGGCCACTTGCAAACATTTGTGTGATTTGCTAAAAGCTATGTTTAGTTTGTTTCTTTTGAATTTAGTACCATCTTAAAAAAAAGAGCAAGGTTCTGTGTGCCAGGATGTTGGTTAGCCTGTTTTTTGATTACATTTGTCAAGGTATGAGATGGAACAACCAGTTGCTGAGATGATCTGAAGTTTCTTGAATCTGTAGTTTCCTGGGATACTATAAATCTTATCTATGTAATGTTGCAAATGTGCGTTCTGTGGAACGTGAGGAACTGGTCAGCCTGCAAGATTGGTCAGAAACATTGGAAGCCGAAATCGATTTGAGAAAAAGAGCAAAAGAAATTCAAGAATGTAACAATCTCTTGCAATTGTATTACTATGTGTATTTTCTATTCTTTTAAATTTGTTACTCAAGTCTTCTAAGAGTGTTTTTCCACCTTTTAAAGGTGTACATAAATACATCTTGTTAATTATGAAGTAACAAAACGTTTAATTATAAAAACAAAAAACTGGATGCTGGAAATCCAAAACAAAAACAGAATTACCTGGAAAAACTCAGCAGGTTTGGCAGCATTGGCGGAGAAGAAAAGAGTTGATGTTTCGAGTCCTCATGACCCTTCATCACAGAAATGGAAGGGTCATGAGGACTCTATGTCAACTCTTCTCCGCCGATGCTGCCAGACCTGCTGAGTTTTTCCAAGTAATTCTGTTTTTGAAACGTTTAATTATGGCTCATATGCCCAGTCGAATCTGTAATACATAACAAAAACAGAATTACCTGGAAAAACATACTTGTTTGAAGGAATCCTGGTCAACCAATGGAATGCAGGAATGGTGGCCAGAGAATGGAGAGAAAACCCATGCAATTTGTTTGACCTCTTGAACATTCCTTCTGTTCACTGATCAGACTGGCAGCAGGTTGCAGGTTGTGGAATTGGCTGGTTCAGGCTACTTGAAGTGTGCAGCTGAAGAATTTTGTGTAACAGTACAGCAGGGATACATAAACGTGAACTTGAAAAGTTAAAATTGAAGTTGTTTTTGTAGTGTTGTCATGTGTGAACTTGTTTTCTTTGTAAGATTTATTTTCCTGTCCTGCTCTATTTCCATTGGAAACAAATATTTGAACTGCAACAAAGGTGAGCGCAGCCTTTGACTTTTGGTAAATTTGTTTGTTCAAGGAAGATCTATTAAACTGCTTGTCAAAATACCACAGGGCTTTATCGTAGTGAATTTGGAAGATACTTTGGGTAGAAAAACAAAGTATTACAGGGTTAATCTGAACTGATCCAAGACACTTAAGCACGAGTTGTTCATTAAAGCTGCAGTAATCTACTTCCTTTGTTGCAGACAATGATCCACTTAGAGCTTAATGAATCCAGCATACATCTGTTGCTATTAAACAAAGAGCAACCAACAAACTAAATGGAAATCCTTTGACAAATAAGAGTTGTGTAATGGAAAACAATTCAGTCATGCTCTGCTGCACTTTCAATAAGAAACCAAAAATTTGAAAACTTAGGTGGTGCAAAGCTGTCAGCCAAACCCGGATCTTTGTATCTTGGATAAAAGCAAAAAACTGCGATACTGGAAATCCAAAACAAAAACAAAAATACCTGGAAAAGCTCAGCAGGTCTGGCAGCATCTGTGGAGAGGAGCGCAGTTAACGTTTCGAGTCCGAATGACCCTTCAACAGAGCTAAGTAAAAATAGAAGAAAGGTGAAATATAAGCTGGTTTAAGGAGGGGGTGGGACAAATAAAGCTGGATAGAGGGCCAGTGATAGGTGAAGATAACTAAAAGATGTCACAGACAAAAGGACAAAGAGGTGTTGAAGGTGGTGATATTATCTAAGGAATGTGCTAATTATGGGTAGAAAGCAGGACAAGCAAGGTACAGATAGCCCTAGTGGGGGTGGGGTGAGTGAAGGAATCAAAAAAGGCTAAAAGGTAGAGATAAAACAATGGATGGAAATACATTTAAAAATAATGGAAGTAGGTGGGAAAAGAAAAATCTATATAAATTATTGGAAAAAACAAAAAGGAGGGAGAAAATCGGAAAGGGGGTGAGGATGGAGGAGAGTGTTCATGATCTAAAATTGTTGAACTCAATATTCAGTCCAGAAGGCTGTAAGGTGCCTAGTTGGAAGATGAGGTGCTGTTCTTCCAGTTTGCGTTGAGCTTCACTGGAACAATGCAGCAAGCCCTATGTTCCAATACTTGGAGTGGGAAAGGAAGGAAGGTAGGAGTGATGGAAGGAAAAGTTGTCCACTGAAGTAGTGGAAGGGGAAAAATGCTGACTTTTATTTACACCAGGTATTTTATTCAAACGTGAAAAATAACAGAGTTGATGGCAGATAAATACTAGCTGGCCCACCAAGTTTGCTACAAACTGGTGGATGGCTGGCGCATCGTAATGACACTGCCCTAATCCCTGAAGCCGTGTAATGTCTTTAAAACAATTTTCACATTAAAGAAAAAGGGAAAAATCTGGGGCTAAAAAGGGAAGAGTATTCTGGAAAATACTTCACCGATTTTCCTCCCTCTGCACTCTCCCCTGTCTCCCAACCCGACACTCAAAACGAATCCAAGAGATTGCCAGGACAGTGTGTTTCTTTGAAAGCCACTTTACAAAATGTGAAATAGAAAGGTGTAAGCAGGTGTTGCATTTGGACCAATGGTGGGATTCTTTCCACTGATTCAGAAGGTTATAGATTCCAATCGTACTTCAGATACTTGAACTTGGAATGCAGACTGACTCTGCAGTGGAATACTGAAGGACTGCTGCATTGTCAGAGGTGCCATCTTTCAGCTGCAATATTAAAATGAAGCCCTGCTGATTACCATAAAACATCTGTGGATGCTATTTGATGAAGAGCAGGCACATTCTCCGGGTGCCCTGCCGAGTGTTTATCCCTCTACCAACATCTCTAAAATAGATTATCTGATCATAGATAAGTAGATTTTCTACCTGAAACAGGGACATAAGAAATAGGAGCAGGAGTAAGCCACTCATTCTTGAGACCTGCTCTGCCATTTAATAATGGCTGATCTGATTGTGGCCTTAATTACTCTTTCCTGCCTGCCCCCAAATCCCTTGACTCCTTTGTCAATCAGAAATCTGTCTAATTCGGCCTTGAACACATTCAGTGACTCAGCCGCCTCTGCTTGTTGGGGAAGGGAATTCCAAACAATAAAGATCCTCTGAGGGAAAAAATTCCTCCTCGTCTTCCTCTTAAATGGGAGACTCCTAAACTGTGCCCCCCTTGTTCCAGATTCCCTCACAAGAGGAAATATACTTTCAGCATCTACCCTGTCAACCCCCCCCTCAGAATTTTGTATATTTAATACAATCACCTCTCATTCTTGTAAGCACCAATGAATATAGGCCCAACCTACTTAAAGTCTCCTCGTAAGACAAAGCCTTGATCACAGGAATCAGTCTAGTGAACCTTCTCTGAACTGCTTCCAATGCAAGTATGTCTTCCTTAAATAAGGTGACCAAAACTGTACACAGTACTTTAGGTGTGATCTCACCAGTGCCTTGCACAATTATAACAAGGCATGCCTACTTTTATAAAAGCAAAATACTGAGAACAAAAACAAAAGTACCTGGAAAAACTCAGCAGGTCTGATCAGGATGAAGAGTCATACGGACTTGAAACGTTAACTGTATTCCTCTCCGCAGATGTTGTCAAACCTGAGTTTTTCCAGGTATTTATGCCTACTTTAATAATCCATCTCACTTGCAATAAAGGCCAAAATTTGCCTTCCTAATTACTTGTTGTACCTGCATGCTGCTTTTTTATGATTCATATCTATGGATAGTTCTCCAAATTGTGGCAAAAGTCCCAGATGTTAGTGAGGAAAACTTGAGTGTCAGTTGGACTGAGTGTTCAAATACAATGTCTCGTGTGATGCCGGGTGGTATATCTGGTTTTATTCTTCTACTTTTTTATAGCGGTTTAATACAACTGAATGGCTTGTTAGACTATTTCAGAGGACAGTTAAGAGTCAACCATATTGCTATGGGTTGCAGACAGCAAGTTTCTATATTCTGAGATTCCAATTTCTATTGTCCTTCTGGATCTTGTTGACAAGTCCTGGGCTGGGAGAGGATCGTGTGAGAAATTGGAAAATTACTAAACAAATGAGATGGATGGGGCAATGCTAGGAAGAAAAGGAGAATTTATCTTTCAATTGATTGGGACTATGCAAGGAAAATAACAAAATATATATTATCGCAAAGGGTAATTACTGAAATTCTGACTAAATTTTGCCCGATAGTCTCAGAGAAGGATATAGACACTGAAGTACAGATGTATTGAATGGGGAAGAAGGGGACATGTAGGAACAGGAGTTGGCCATTTAGCCCCTTGAGCCTGTTTGCCATTCATTGTGATCATGGCTAATCTGTGACCTAACTCCTTATCGATCTTTCCAAACCCCCTTGGACAGCCCCTTCCAAACCTGTGACCTCTACTTCCTAGAAAGACAAATACCATCACCTGCAGGTTCCTCTCCAATTCACACATCATCCTGACTTGGAACTGTATCGCCATTACTTCACTGTTGCTGGGTCAGAATCCTGGAACTTCTTTCCAAACAGCAATGTGAATGTACTTACACCACATGGACTGCAGCTGTTCAAGAACATGGTTCACCACCACCTCCAGTTTGGGATGGGTAACAAATGCTGGCCTTGCCAGTGATTCTCATGTCCCATGAAAGAATTAAAAAATTAATGTGATTGAGCATCGATTGTCATTTGCAATTGAAAGTTCCAAACTTCTACCTCCATTTATGTGTAAAAGTATTTCCTAGTTTCACTCCTGAATGGCCTGGCTCTGATTTTTAGATTATGGGCCCTAGTCCTAGACATCCCAATCAGAAAAAATAGTTTTGCTGCATCTTTCCCTGTCTGTTCCTCTTAGTATCTTGGAAGACTTTGATCAAGTCACCCCTTAATATTCTAAATTCCAGGGAATACTATCCTTATTTGTATCATCTCTCCTCATTATGTTACCCTTAGAGTCAAGGCATCGTTTTGGTAAATAAGGCCAATAAGGTATGTTGCCCAGAACTACTCGCAGTACTCCAGATGTGGTCTAGCCAGGGCTAGCTGAAGCATTGTTTTATCTTTTACTAGCAAGGCCAGCATTTGTCTCCCATCCCTAACTGCACTTAAATTCAGTGGCTTCCTAGGCCATTGCAGAGGGCAGTTAAGAGTGAACCATATTGTTCTGGGTCTGGAGTCACATGTAGGCCAAACTGAATAAAAATGGCAGATTTCCTTCCCTATAGGACATTAGTGAACCAGAAGGTTTTTATGGCAATTGATGATAATTTCATGATCACTATTGCTGAGGCTAGTTTTCAATTCCAGCTTTATTAATTTAATTAGAATTCCATCATCTGCCATGGTGATGTTTGAACCTGTGTCCCCAGAGTATATACTGGGCCTCAGATTACTAGTCCAGTGACAATACCATTACACCATCATTTTCCCTCAAACCCCCCCGACTTCTACCCCTTAGTATTATGTTCCTGTAATTGTAAATACCAGCATTCCATTACCCTGTTGATTAGACCAAAATGTACACTGGACTCCCAAGTATAATGGAGCATAATTGGGGAAATGAGAGATTATTTACTTTGGTAAGAATATAAGAACAGTTTTTTAAAATGGTGAGAAACCATCAAATCAAGAAAAAAGCACTGTGGATGTTATAATATGAAATAAAAACAAAATGCTGCAAATACTCGACAGGTCAGACAGCCTCTCGAGAGAAAAACAAGAGTTGATGTTCAGATCAGTGACTCTCTTCTGACACATGTTCATTGATTATTTCCAGCATTTTCCCTTTTTATATTGAATGTTGGTGTTCAAAGGAATTTGGATGTCCTTGTACAGGAAACAAAGAAAATCATATTGCTGTTCTTTGATTGTCATTGGGTTAAATTCCTAGAACTTAATACCTGGTTCAAGAAGGCAGCTCACCACTACCTTCTTGAGAGCAATTAGGGATGGGCAGTGAATTCTGGCTTTGCCTGCGACGGCCGCATACTGTGGAAAAATAAATTTCAAAAGCAGAACAAAGTTAGCATGCAGGTACAGTAAGCAATTAGGAAGGCAAAAGGTATGTCGACCTTGATTGTAAGTGGTTTGGAGTGTAAGAGTAAGGAAGTCTTCAATCGTAGATGGAATTGGTGAGTCCACACCTGGAGTACTGTGTATGGGTTTGGTCTCTAAGGAAGGATGTAATTGCTTTGAGAGGTTGGGGATGAAGGGGAGTGCAATGAAAGTTCACTAGATAGATTCCTGGGATAAAAAATGACGTGATCTCATTGAAGCATACAATAAGAACTTGGGTTGGGCAGGGCAGATGCTGCAAAGCTGTTTCTGCTGGCTAGGGAGTCTAGAATTAGAGGCTATAGTCTTGGGATAACAGAATAGCTGTTTTGGTGTGAGATAAGAAATTTCCTCATTTAGGGTTGTCAGTCTTTGGAATTCTGTACACCAGAGGGTTATGGATTCTCAGTTGTTGAGTATATTCAAGGCTGAGACCATAGATTGTTAGAATCTGAAGGAATCAAGGGATATGGGGATTAGGTGAAACAGTGGATTTGCAGTTGAGCATCAATGGTGATCTTATCTGGAAGGACTGTATGGTCTACTCCTATTTCTTGTGTTCTTGGCTTTGTAGTATAGGAAACTTTGACTGAGCCCAGAATATAATCTTCAGAAACAAAGGCTTCAAACCCAAATAAGCAAAACTCCTTTGCAAATCACTGTGGGGATTTGTGTGATCGAATCTCTGGGATTCCATTCACTTTTAGCTGGACTGTTTCACCTCCATGTCTATACTGTTTATGTATATATTTTCTCTATGTGCCTCTCCTGTGGATGCAGAACAGTGTGCACTATCAGATTCTGTGATGTACTATGATACATCATTCAGCTCCCATTTGCACGGGATTGTTGTGGCTGAACATCTCTGTTGCATGCCTTAGGAGATGTCCTGTCCAAATATGTTTGATTGGTAGATTTTCTAAAGCATAGTCATATGCTGGGCCTGTTTCCATATTCAGTAGGTGTATGAAAGATTGATGTTCGAAGAAAACTAATTATTAATAACCTGACTCTTTGCTGCTGGATTATTTAATGACTAGTAACTTTGGATCAGTATTTCGGAACTATGTTGGAGTTGACTGGACCTGCAGACCACACACACAGGCTGAACCAATGTTCAATTTTTAAAATATTACCCTGTAGTTTTTCCTGTAGGATGTTTCCTACTTATGGACCTTATTTAAATATAATGTTGAATACAACGAATCTGATTTGCAGCAAGTCAAATTTAATCTGTATGAAAATCAACAATTTACCTGCCTTGCTTCTACTTCGTTGCTAGGGTTGCCTGGCTTTGTAAGTTGTTGACATGGGGTTTCATTGCTGCCTTTTTCTTTATCTCTGTCCATGTTTGTCTTGTGTTCTCCATTAAATTTTGTGGAAAGGTTGCATAATTGATTTGTATATCATTGAGGGTGATCTGATCAAAATGGCAAAAAATTGTTTGGGGTAGAGAGGAGAAAGAAAAAGAGAGAAACTTTGCTCAGTTGGTGACACTCTCACCTCTGCCCCAGAAGATTGTGGACTCAAGTTGAACTTAGCACTTGAGCATAAAAATTCTAATGCACTACTGAGGGAGTGTTGTACTGTTGGAATGAGGCTTTAAACCAAGGTCTCATATGCGCTTTCAGGTGGATATGGAAGGCCCCATAGCATTATCGGTCCAATGTCTCAAAAGCAGCACTCTCAGGAGCGAGTCTGTGCCAGATTTCACATCTTGCCGGTTTTTGGGTTGGGCAGATTGGGCTGGGCCAGGTCGGATGGGGTCATGGGTTGCTTGGACCACTCGAGGGCTGGAATAAATTGGCATGCAAAGCTGATAACTAGCTTGGTGCGCCACCGTGCTAATGCAGTACCTAGCCAAGCAAGCCAGTAAATTATTTTACCCACTTAATAAGAATTAAAATTCATGCATGGCAGCTTATTAAAATGCCTGGTTTTTGAACATCTCTGGTTTCTGGGCAGCCAGATTTGAAACACTGTACCTGCATTAAGAGGAGCAGGAAATGTGGCATTTATCCTTCATTCACCATCACAATAAACAAATTATCTAGTCATTATCACATTGCTGTTTGTGGGAGCTTGCTGTGCTCAAAATTGTTGCATTTCCTACATTCCAACAGTGACTACATTTCAAAAGTACCATGCTGGCTGTACACGCTTTGAGATGTCTGGTGGTCCTGAAAGGCACTATATCAATGCAGGTTTTTAAATATTAGAGGTGAGTCATTCAGGAGAAAAATCAGGATGCACTTCTTCACACACAGGATATTAGAAATTTAGAACTTTTATGCAAAACGCTGTGATACTAGGACAATTGAAATGTTGGAGACAGATCAATAGATTCCCGAAGGATGTTGGGGGATATGGAGCTGAGGCTGGAGTAGAGGTAGAGACCAGCCATGTTCTATTCTCTACTCCTGTTCTTTTGTGTCTGTCAAGGAAACAAAGGGTTGTTGTTTGGGGCCATGACTTTCCCAACATCCATTGCCTGAGTGAAAGATCTCTTCATTCTATGGTCCCATTATTGTAAAGACAGTTTTAATTTTGCGATACTGTAAATGATGGAATATCATTTCTTCTCAATATTGCTCTCTCTGGCTGGATGCAAAAGTGGGGAACAAAGTAGTGCTGAAACCCAGTAATGGCAGCTGACTTGCCATACAGTGCTGGCCTGCTTGTAATTAATCTTTTGCCTATGCAGCTGGATCGCTATGATGGCAGTAGATTATATAGAATGAACAGCACTGAAACAGGCCATTTGGGCTAACTGGTCCACACCAGTGTTTATGCTCCATATGAGCCAGTACATAAACTTTTGATTCAAGCAGAACAGTGTAATTTGATTTTCAATGTGAAATAACAGTGGTGACAGAAAGTAATTTACCTTTATGTAAATATTAAATCACTTTCTGTATACTTTGTGAAATGCTGATGTTTTGTGATATTTGTAAATGCAATGTCTGGTATTACAGAACAGATCAATGAATGAGCCCATGGTATTAAGTACTTTATAATCTATCTAGCTGCTTTTTTGGTGTCAAGGCAATGGCCACTAATTGAGAAAGCATAGTTTGATTAATTTTTAATTGATTAAATTACAGAATTTTTATTGCTACTGTAGGATGCAATCAGAGTAAATGAAAATCTTTTTGAAGTTCAGTAAGTGACTACATTTTTCTGCTGCTTTGTGTGACTGACTGATTAACCCTTGTGCTACAATTAGTTTGAAGCCAGATTCAGTAATGTCATTTGGTGATTAAAGGGGCATTTTTTTTTACTGTTTTCTGCTTTTGAAATATTTTCCCTCAGTTTTTTTCACAATTCCTTGCCTCTGATTTCAGTTTCCTTGCCTTTTTTTGTTGGGGCCATTTGCTTTAGCCAGGAGTGTGAGATGGATTCATGTCTCATGGCCTCTCAAGGATAAGACTAGTGTTCTTTTGCATGACAAATCTTATGCTTTTCATGGACTACTGTAGCTTTAGCCTGGTGAGCTATTGTAGCTTTAGCCTGGCGAGCAGTAGGGATTGGAGAAAGGAGACGCTGACAATGCCTGAATCTTTCTCTGATCCCTGGTTCAGCTGAGTTACTTGCCCTATATTTGATTGAGCTGTCTCCAGCTTTCCTGTGAACGGGTATAATATATTAGATCAAGGGTGTATTTTAGCCATTTCTGTTTTCTAGGAAATTTTGGCTTTTCCAAGGATGATCGCATAAGATCTGACTTTTCCATGACAGAATCATCACCCCTACCAATAAACAGCATGTTTCTAATGGGTTATATTGGAACTTGCCATTTTCTCCTCTCTTATCCCCTTCCCTTCACCCTCTGTTTCAGTGTCCTATTAGCAGCCTTGTAGAGTCTTTCCTCTTTTTCCTCCTAAACAAACCTTAATGATTTTCTTAATGCTCATCTTAAATGAGGAGAGGGAAGTGAGGGCTTTGAGGTAGAGAATTCTAATGCATGAGACTAAAGTGATGATGAATCTTGTAGCCAATGGTGAGGTGATGCATGAGAGGCTAGAGTCAGAGAAATGGGGAGTTTTGAGAGTTGTAGCACTGGAGGTGGTTTTGGTGAGCAGGAGGGACATGACCATAAAGGACTTTAAACATAAGGATTAGAATTCAGAATCATAGAATCTCAAAATTGTTACAGTGCAGAAGGAGGCCATTGGACCCATTCACCTCGTGCCATTCCCCTGTCTTCTCCCCGTAACGCTGCACATTCTTCTTTTTCAGATAACAGTCTTAATTCTCTTTTGAATGCATCAATTGAACCTGCCTCCACCACACTCTCAGGCAGTGCATTCCAGTCCTTAACCACTTGCTGTGTGAAATGTTTTTCCTCATGTCACTTTTGCTTCTTTTGCCAATTATTTTAAACCTGTGCCCTCTTATTCTCGACCCTTTCATGAGTCGGAACAGTTTCTCCCTATCTACTCTGTCCAGACTCCTCATGCTTTTGAACCCCAAATCTCTCAGCCCCTGCCATCTCCAAGGAGAATTGGACGTTTTGGGGAATCAGAAGCCGACGTAAATCAGCAAAGATAGATATAATGGATTAGTGTGATTTTATGTGGGATAGGCAACAACAGTTTTTGAGGAGCTGAACTTTATGCCAGACTGTGGACACTAGGCTGGCATGGAGAGCATTTGGATTTTCTGTAGGTTTCAAAGACAAAAGCGGCAGATTGGTGAGACAAAGGCAGATATTGTGGAATTGGAAGTAGATGATATTTGAGATGGAGACGTTATAGGATTGGAAACTTGGTTAGATCAAAGAAGGTGCCAAAGTTGCAAATGGTCTGGTTCAGCTTGATACAGTGACTGGAGAGGGGGGAATAGTTTTGGTGGCATAGGTATTGAGTTTATGGCAGGGTCCAAACATGATGGCTTTCATCTTGATAATATTTAGTTGGAAGAAATTGTGGTCATCCAAGACTAGTGCTAGTAATGCAGTCTAATAACACAAGGCAGTGGAGGGGTCAAAACAGATGATGGATTGGTCGAAGTTGCCAGCAAATGTGTGGAAGTCAATCCTTTGTCTGCCAAAGGCAGTGGAGGGGTCAAAACAGATGATGGATTGGTCAAAGTTGCCAGCAAATGTGTGGAAGTCAATCCTTTGTCTGCCAAAGGCCGTGGAGGGGTCAAAACAGATGATGGATTGGTCGAAGTTGCCAGCAAATGTGTGGAAGTCAATCCTTTGTCTGCCAATGGTTATCATATTAGATGGAGAGAGAATATGCTAAAGAGAGATCCTTGTGTTTGGGAGAGGTGCTCCTGAGGCAGGAAGAGTTGTCATTGTTGGAAATGCTATGGATGCAATTCAGTAGGTAAGAATGGAACCACATGTGGGCAGTCTTTTTGAGCCGGACAGCAGAGAAAAGATGTTTGAGGAGGATGGTGTGGTCAATAGTGTTAATGGGTCCAGAATGGTTAAGGAAGAACAATATGGCAATCACCATCACAAATATGCCTGTGCTTTTAGATGAGGATGTTTTGGTGCTGTGGTAGAGTAGAAAACCGAGTTTCAAATGGAAATTTGCAGGAAAGATGGCCATCAATTTGAGAGGTGCCAATTTTTCCAGGAATTGGGAGATGAAAGAGATTGGAGATGGCGTGCAAGTCTGCAAAGATAAACGGTTTAAGGGTGGATTTTATTGAGCAAGTTGATAGTGGTTATGAAAGTATTGGTACAGTTCCTGAAAAGAGGGAATCGTTTACTTTTTCAGTGAGCATGGGGGCCAGGATGGAAGGCTGTCACTAGTTTTATAGGAATGGAACAAGATAAACTTGGACTGGGTACAAAGAGAGAGGACAGCAAAAGAGAGCACAAGTGAGAGCAAGGCTAGGGCAGTGGATAGCTTTTGGGAGAGGTTTGGCTTGGTTGATTGAGATGAGGGAATGAAGAAGGAAGAAAATTCATGGTCTCAAGGTTAGTGACAAATGCAAGAGCTCAACTTTTTTTTTGGAATCTTATTACAAGGGAAAGGGTGGGATATTTTGGAGACATTCGGTGCAAAGAAGCTGGTGGTCGTCTTTCCTCTGCAGGAGGCCTCTGAAGTCCTGGGTGACTTGGGCAGATGAGAGGGTGGCCTGATGGTGTTCAGCCCCAGTCCCTCTGATGGATGGCTTAACCAGTTGTATATTTGTGACTCCCCGTCCTGTCTCCACTGGATTTGAGGAAGTGAAGGTGAAGATTATATGAGGCGATGACCAGGAGAGAGAGCAAAGATTTTGCTGGGGGTAAAGAGTATCGAGAATGGAGGTGAGAGTTGTTCTGCAAATCAACAGCTGCAAAACCATGATGGTAAATGGAAGGCAAAAGGCAAGACGTTCAGAAGTTTGAAATGAAGTTGTAAATGACATAGAAACATTTTTGTTTTGAAAGGACACTTGTGGAGGAAAATGGGACTGCAAAGGTGATGTAAGGAAGTGATTGGTATTGTTCTTGTCAGTGATTGAAAGCATGGGAAGTGGTGAGGCCTTGGAAGATGACAAGGCTGAGGGTAGTAGAGTTTATATGGATGTGGGGAGGTTAGGAGAGAGGAAGGAAAGCAGAGAGGAAGATGGAAATGACCAAGATTGAGGAAAGGAGGGAGGATGTTGGTGAGAATGTTCTTATGGCGGAGGGGGCCAGTAGAGAACTAAATTTTTGAAAGAGAACAAGGTTGGAATGCTTAGAAGGGGCAAAGGCTCCAGAGCAGTGCATTGGAGGGAAAAAGTGACCAGGTTATTTGCAGGGAATATGGAGGAGTGGTAATTAATCAATCCATTGGCAGAGCTCAAATGGGTAAAGTTGGATGTATTGACAAGAAGATTGTCAAAGATGGCCCCAGCAGCTATGTTAGATAGTAAGGTCTACCAAAGAAGATTGGCCATTGGGATTGTTGCGCATAAGAATGAAGTGACAGGTGTAATATTAATAAACATCCCAAGAAGTTCAAAAGGCATTGTACAATCTATATTAATGACTTGGATTCAGGGATAGAAGGTACTAAAGCTAAATTTGCAGATGACACCAAAATAGATGGGAAAGTAAGTGGCAATGAAGAAATAAGAAATTTACAAATGGATATGTACAGGTTAGGTGAATGGGCCAAAATTTGGCAAATGGAGTTTAATGTGGATAAGTATGAGGTTACCCATTTTGGTCGGAAGAATAAAAAGGTGACTTATTATGTAAATGGAGCGAAACTTCAGAACGTTTCAGTGCAGAGGGATCTGGGTGTCCTCGTGCACGAATTGCTGAAAGCTAGTATGCAGGTACAGCAGGTAATAAGGAAGGCAAATGGAATTTTGGCATTTTTTGCAAAAGGAATAGAGTATAAAAATAGGGAAATGTTTTTGCAGCTGAACAAGGCATTGGTGAGATCACACCTGGAGTACTGTGCGCAGTTTTGGCCCCCTTACTTGAAGAAGGATGTAGTTGCATTGGAGGCGGTTCAGAGGAGGTTCATTAGATTGATTCCAAACATGCGGTGCTTGTCTTATGAGGAGAGATTGAGCAGTTTAGGCCTATACTCGCTAGAGTTTAGAAGGATAAGAGGAGATCTAATTGAGGTATATAAGATGCTAAAGGGGATGGACAAAGTAGATGTGGAGCGGCTGTTTCCCCTTGTGGGCATTCTAGAACAAGAGACCATAGTTTTAGGCTAAGGGGTGGCAGATTTAAATCAGAGATGAGGAATTACTTTTCTCAAAGGGTCGTAAATCTGTGGAATTCACTACCTCAGAGTGTGGTGGATGCCGGGACGCTGAATAAATTTGAGGAGATGGACAGATTTTTAATTAGTAACGGGTTGAAAGGTTATGGGGAGAGGGCGGGAAATTGGAGTTGAGGCCGAAATGAGATCAGCCATGATCATAATGAATGGCAGGGCAGGCTCGAGGGGCTGAATTGCCTACTCCTGCTCCGAGTTCTTATGTGAACTTCTTAAATGTGACTTTGCTGTATTGTATTTGGTATGAAACTCATGATGTTGAGGTACAGTTTTGCATCTCGTTGTTTTAACTGGGATTCCAGTTGCTTGATTCCAAAGTTATTGTGTTTCTCATCAATATGCACCATAGAATACTTAGTATTGATGCTTTGATTGAAACTGGAGGAGCTTTTGTTGTGTCTTGTAATGAACTCAGCATTCAAGTAAGCTCCTGAGGATATTTTACTGTACAGGAGCCACAAATAGTAGAATTCCATTTTTATTACATGGGTTTCTGGGATTTTGCTAACAGTATTTTGGCAATGGAATTTCACAGTTGTGCCTGTGAGAACCATAACTCTCTATACCAAGCTATATCATGGGTTGTGTGCTGCCAATTTAGATTATGTGGGTCACAAGTTCTTTGGATATTTGTAGTAACTAATGCTGTTGCCAAATTTAGAATTAGTACTGGTGTTGTTACTTGATATAGTAAATGCTTTGCTCTGGTGGAACCTGATTAAGCTGGTAACACATTTTCATTGGCCTCAACATTTTGTTTTCAGTGTTAGGAATCCTTAAAGAAGGGAACAAGTATGCGTGCCCTTAAATGCTGCAAGGGCCTATTGAAATCATAGAATGGGCATGTGGGCCCATGTCCGTTCTCTGCAAGAGTAATTCTTCTAGTCCCATTCCCCTGCCTTTTCCCTAAAGCCCTGCAACTATTTTCCTTCCGTTTATTTATCTAATCTTCTTTTGAAGGCTTTGATCGAATCTGCCTCCACTACACTTTCAGGCACTGTCTTCCAGATTCTGACTGCTTGCTGCATAAAAATGTTTTTCTTCATGTTGCCACTACTTGTTTTGCCATCCAACCACCTTTCAACCTGTGTCCTGTGGTTCTCAATCCTTCTGCCTACAGGAGCAGTTTCTCCTGATGATTTTGAATACCTCTATCAAGTCTCTTAATCTTCTCTTCAATGAGAATAGTCCTGGCTCCTCCAAGGTATTCACGTAACTGAAGTTCCTTATTCTTGGTTCAATTTGTTGCAGGAAACATTAAAAAGTTCCAAAGGCAGAGGAAATAAACTGGTGGCAAGAAATAAGTGCATTCTGTGGAGAATGTATGAAACCTGTTAAATTGTTTAAAATGTCAGTGGTGCTATATTCAGAATATTGGTAATTTCAAAAATGAAAATCCTATTAGGAGCTAAAATCAGTGTTTTCTTTCTAACACCTATTCCTTGATGTACCAAGACTGTAGCCTTGCAGGTGTAATCTATTAGTGTTGAATGGGGTTGAATATAATATTTTCTATTAGATCACAATACTGGTGTTCATGGCTGTAGCTTCTAAGTGTTGAAAGAAATACAATATTTTCTCAAACACACTTTGAATGTAAAGTGGGCTTGTGTATTAAATTAAAATTAAACATTTAAGTAACTTTCAGAATTTATTTCACCGATGATTGGCAATTCTGTAGGCAGCAGGTGGTTTTAATTTTGGATGATATAAATTAATTGCTATGCTCCTGTGCATTTACACCTGTCCTGCTTGGCCTAAATAGCCAAGTGGTTATGGTACTGGGTTTGTAACCCTAAGATCAAGAGTTCAAATTTCATAATGACAAACTATGAAACAATGTAACTTCATCTGAAACAGATGGAAATAGGTTTGTACTCGAAAGAGTTACAGATTGGTGGTGCTTGGCCTAAATAGCCAAGTGGTTATGGTACTGGGTTTGTAACCCCCAGATCAAGAGTTCAAATCTCACAATGGCAAACTATGAAACAATGTAACTTCATCTGAAACAGATGGAAACAGGTTTACTCAAAAGAGTATCAAGAGTTCAAATCTCACAATGGCAATCTATGAAACAATGTAACTTCATCTGAAACAGATGGAAACGGGTTTGTACTCGAAAGAGTTACACAAAAACCCTCAAACCAAATTCCAACCTGTCCTCCTATTCTGGGCTGCCAAAGAAAATCATCAAGAGTTCAAATCTCACAATGGCAAACTATGAAACAATGTAACTTCATCTGAAACAGATGGAAACGAGTTTGTACTCGAAACAGTTACTTTAACCGATGGGAGGCCCTCTACGGAGGTGTCCTCCCCTTTCTATCGGGGACCTGGGTTGGAGGGTGTTGCATGCAGCAGTCCCGTATAATAAGAGGATGCATAGGTTCACGGACTCTCAGGACACGTGCCCTTTTTGTGGTCTTGTGGAGTCCATGGACCATGTATACATAGGGTGTTGTAGGCTGCACTCCCTTTTTAGTTATTTGAAAAACCTTTTATTGATGTTTTGTTTGCACTTCAGCCCCACGCTCCTGATCTATGGGCACCCGGTGCGGAAGGGGGTCGGGAAGGAGGAGGACCTCCTCGTGAACCTTCTCCTGGGCCTGGCCAAGTTGGCCATTAACAGGTCCAGGCAGCGGGCGATCGACGGGGGAGTCCCGCCCGATTGTTTGTCCCTCTTCCGTGGCTACATTCGCTGCCGGATGTCCCTGGAGAGGGAGCACGCGGTGTCTGCTGACACGCTCGAGGCCTTCCGTGCTCGGTGGGCACCACGGGGACTGGGGTGTTTTGTTGACCCCTTTAATCACATTTTGATTCAAAGTTTGTAAGGTTCCTTTAAATTTTTGTCCTTGGTTTTACAGCTGACCTGAATTAGGGGCTGTGCCTGATTTATCCCAATTTTGTTGATTTGGTTTAATTTAAAAGATTATCAAGAGTTCAAATCTCACAATGGCAAACTTTGAAACAATGTAACTTCATCTGAAACAGATGGAAATGGGTTTGTACTCGAAAGAGTTACACCTGCCCTGTTTCAGTCAGCATCAAGTTCTCTTCCGTTCTTGTTGGGATTAAAATTGTTTGAAAACAGAAGCTGCACATAGTGAATTTTAAAAAGGGTACCACAGATTTAGCTACTTCCATTGTTTGGGTTGTATCATATTTCATTACTGGTGTTTTTCTTGATTTTCAAAACCTTTGAAGGTGGACCGATATCTAAAAAATATATATATAGTTTTACTATCATGTAGTGAACTGAATATTTCACTGCCATTATTTTGAAACAGTGGAAACTGTGCTGGGGTTAATAGACACTTCTATACCAGTGGAAAGTGGTTTAGAGTGTGTACTGATGCAAAAAAAAGGCGGTATAATTTGGGAGGGAGCCAACAATTAGACTCTTACTGCACTGTGGCAAGTAATGTGCTGGACTGTTTAGGAGGTTTTGTTGTTGCACCAGATGGAGTATAACTCCAATCTATATATGAAATGAGGTGAGAAGCTGGGCGATCTGGCGTTGTCTAAATTTGATGTTTAACACTAATATGTGTGAAAATTGATGTTTCTGCCTCCCCATCTTTTTAATTTCTGACTGACTGTCAAATTACACAGTGGCATGAAGAGGAAGGGGCACATATGCAATACTTCCAATCTCAAAGGTGTCTCATTCACGCACAATCATGTTAGGCCGTGTAACATAAGATATACAGCTCAGAACCAGGCTATTTGGCCCAACGGTTTATGCTGCACTCTCCTATCTTTCGTCCTCTAAATCTACCAGCATAACCTTCTATTCCATTCTCCCTCGTATGCTTGTCTAACTTTCCCTTAATTGCTTCTATCTCTGTGGTTGTGAGTTCCACATTTACACCACTCTCTGAGTAAAGAAGTTTCTTCTGAATTCCCTATTGGATTTTTTGGTGACTATCTTATGTTGATAATCTCTAGTTATGTTCTTCCCCGTGTGTAGAATCATTCCTTCTGTGTCTACTCTATCAAAACCTTTGATCATTTTTAAGATCTCTACTGTGTTACCCCCTAGCCTTTTTGGAAGAGAAGAGAGACCCAGCCTGTCAACCTTTTCCTGATACGTATACCCAGACGTACATGGTATCTTCCTTGTAAATCTTCTCTGCACTCTTTTCAGTGCCCCCCATATCCTTTTTATAATATGGGGATCAAATTACTCTGTGTGGCCTAATCAGGGTTCAATACAGGTTTAGCCTAACTTCCCTATTTTTCATTCCTATCCCACTAGAAATAAAGCAAACTGCTTGGTTTGCTTTTATCCATTGCTTTCCTATTCTGTAGTGATTAGAGTATTTGTATCCTGAGATCGCTTTGTTCCTCTTCCCACCTAAATTTGCACCTTCCAAGTGATTACTGACCTCCCTATTCGTCCTACCAAAATGAATGACTGACTACACATTTATCTTTGTTAAACTTCATTTGCCAATTACTTGCCCATTCTGCAAGTTTATTAATGTCTTCCCGGTCTTCCCATTAATTTTTTGCAGCCCTCCTCAGTATTAACTAACCACCCCATTTTGATGTCGTCCACAAATTTAGAAATGTTTTGATTCCAAAATCCAAATTGTTAATGTAAATTGTGAACAACAATGGACCCAGAACTGATCCTTGTGGAACACCACTTACCACCTTCTGGTACTCTGAATAACTACCCTTTATTCTGACTCTCTACTTTGTCTTGAATCTAGTGTGATGGAATCTGAGGTTTCAAAGCTTGTATTTTTTTGAGACAGGCCCAAATTGAAAAGAGAAACCGAGAAAGGGAGCTCGCTCTCCCAGTTTCTAAGGAACTAAGACTGAAACTAAGAATGGAATCTAAAACTTCTAGAGCGACTAAAACTAGGTGAAACCTATAAAAGGACATGGTCATCAGCACTCAAATGATGATTCCAGTCGTGCAGTACAGGCAGGTTGAAGAAGACAGGCTAGATCCAGAAGCTGAGAATAGACAAGTATGCAGTTGCTGGAGCTGTTTCTGCTACTTGAAGATAACATTGGTGAATTTGCACTATCCAGACCATCATAAGCAAAGTTGAGGGGACTCTGCAGTTTTGTGTCATTTTTGGTGAAGACCATACCTGTGGAACTCGGTTGTGCGCTATTGCCGGCTAGGGATCTGGGTAAATTCTAGAAGAGGAGGAGCTGGAATTCTTCATGAGGAAGACAGTTTAAAAGGACTTTATGGCTGAGATTGATGAGATGTATGCTGAGTGGACTGCAGAGCCAGTTTGTAAGATTGGTCTTAGTTGTATCTGCCAAAATGCCCATTGGCCTATCTAGCTAACCTTTTCCAAATTGTCCACCAGTTTCCTTAATACGATTTTAGAATAAATAATGCTATATCCCCTTAACTAATCAATGTATTTATTACTTCTTGAAGCCTTTCATGGTTTTCAATACCAACTCTTCAGCTTCTAGGAATTCCCTCCATAAAAAAATTCCTCCTTCCTTTCTGTCTTTTAATCCTATTTCCTCCTCTTAAGATGCTGTTTCCTACCTCTTTGATGAACTTATGGTCACCTTGTGTTGCTCTGTATCAGATTTTGTTTGATGACCCTGTAAGACATTGGGAAGTTTTACTATATTAAAGACATTAGATAAGTGCACGATGTAGAATTAACAGGGTCACCTGTTGATATTTTCATATCTGTTCTGTATGAATTGGATAGATTATTTCACCCTCAGCAGCAGGTGATTTTTTTAGTTGTGAATTTTCACCTGATATTTTCACACATCTGAGAAGCTAGGAAGGTTCAGAAGCTATACTTAAAGACATTACAGCAGGGCACTTAGAAAAATTCAAGGCAATCAGGCAGAGTCAGCATTGTTTTGTGAAAGGGAAATCATGTTTAACCAACTTATTGGACTTCTTTGAAGAAGTAACATGTGCTGTGGATAAAGGGGAACCGATGGATTTGCTGTAACTAAGATTTCCAGAATGCATTTGATAAAGTGCCACATCAGAGGTTATTGAAAAAAATAAAAGCTCATGGTGTAGGGGGTAAAATATTGGCATGGATAGAATATTGGCTAGCTAACAGGAAGCAGGGAGTAGGCATAAATGGGTTTTTTATGGTTGACAGGATGTAATGAGTCATGTGCCACAGGGGAACAAAATAGAGGAAGCATTTTGGTGGTATTGTAATCTGAATTTGAATTATCAGTCAACATGTCTCTGAAATGATTGAAACTCAAATCCTATCTTAATTTTATTGTAGGTTTGCCAATACTTTTGCTGGATTCAAGTTGCACTTCATGAATGAAACTTTTCTACAATGGTACCAAATTTCAATTATATACACTGCCCCAGGTATGAAATCAATATTTTCTGCTTTAAAAACAGGGTTTACAGAGTACTAGATTTTTGGGCTTGGATTTTGTGGTCAGCGACACTGCTGACTGCTGATCTTCTAATAAAGCTGTTCAAAAAGGTTTTAAAGCCTCTAAAGTAGTGTTGTCGTCTTTTTTGATGTAACTTTGAATTTGTTGCTATCAGTGGCATCTGGCAGCAGGTAGAAGGCAGGTGATCATATTGAAGAATTCTCGCACACAGCAATGCAGGAAGCGAAAACAGGCTTGATAATTCATCTTGCGGAAAGCAAAATAAAGATGAGGATGTACACATGGGATTAAGGTGGAAGCTGAAGTATCAAACTTTAAAAACCAAATTAAAAATTCATGGTTTCTAAAAGCAATGGTGAATGCTGACAGTTTTGTCATCGTTAACAATGGCAACTTCTAGGTCAGTATGTCAGTGGCCAAAATGTTGAAGATAAAGCTGGTGTTTCTCCCCCTTTTCCACTCTTCCTCCCACCCTTCTCACCATTCTCTTCCCCTGTTCTACCTTCCTATTTTGTCCATGATCGACCCTAACTATGCTATCCCTCCTTGCTTGCTCCAGTTGTTAGGGCAGATGATGTACTTTTTTTCAAAAAAAATTGTTTTACATCAGCCCTGTGTAAAAAGTAAATGTCAGCTTATGAAGTCTGGTATAGAAAACTTTATTTCATGTTGTTTGGATTTATTGAAACATTTCATAGCCAATGCATTACTTTTGAAGTGTAGTCACATTGGTTTTGTAAGCATATGTAGTTGCCAGTTTGTGCATAAGATGATGGGGTGCTCATTGAGGGATCAAAGGAATCTTGGCGTGGGACTTGAACCCACAGCCTCCTTTCTTGAAGTGAATGTGGTAACATGAGCCATACTGCCATTGGTAGCTGCAGAACAGGTTCCAGCTAAACAATGTCTATCCTATTCTGTCTAATGCCAGCTGGAATTCTTCTGTAGAGGAGAGAGCTCTGCTTATATGTGCTTAAATAAGTGCACAATCTGTTGCCAGTGGTTCCAATTTTAATATTTACTGTGTGTGGAAGAATACGCTCTCAACATCTAGCTTGTATTTGGGGATTATTAACTATTATGTAGGGAATACAGGATAATTTTTGAAGTTTTATCTAGCTTGCAAGAGAGTAAATCTTCAGAACACACATTCTGGGGATGCATATGAGATCCAGTCAAAACAAGATGATATTTCTCATTTGCATCTATTTGAGATAGTGAAGTTCATTAATATATCCAGAAAGGAAATTGTATGTAACATGTTGGAATGGCTTCAGTTGAGCGCAGCAGGGTCTAAGCAAGGTAAGTAGGTAATAGCTAGTTGAACTGACAGCTCAACTTACCAATCACCAGGCACAGAATGTTGGGGGCATGTCAGCAGCTGTCCCTTTGATTTGCTGCCCTGCTGACAGCTGGAGCAAATCAATGAAAAGTGAGAACCAAGAAAGAGTTCCCCAGTTAGGCATATTGCTAACCATTTTTAGAGGAGCTACTCATCAAAAATGTATATTTATTTCCCTAACAGTGTGACGTGTTAAGTCAAGAAGAGCATTACAAGATCAATTAAATCTAACTAAACACTACCATCCTCATTTACATGCCACATGTAAAATAAATTGATCTGTTGTTTTACAAATTGCCTCATGTCATGTAATGTGTTCATTCTTTCACTTTTTGAAATACATGATTTCTGTGTGGAAGGTGGCAGTATCCAGTTTCAGAACCAGGGATTTTCATTATTACAACCCTTGGATCATATGAGTTGATATCTTGTGATTAAAAGTAAACTCCTGCTTGTAAGGAAGAGGGGTTCATTTACAGTAGAAATTTGTAACTGTGCTCAAGGAACCACTGAGCATTTTTAATATCACAGCTGCAAGCAGTTATATTGAAACATCAGTGTAATAATAGCCTGTTATATTGAAACATCAGTGTAATAATAGCCCATAATTTTATCACAGTCTATAGGTTTATGGGGAAGGGAAGGTGTAGAGAGAGAGCCAGAGATTCCTGTGTCATTAGTTTCAGTCAACAAGAGGTTGATCTTATTGACCCCCTCCATGCATGCTTTGCTGCTCTGACACTGAACTTTTGCTTGACCCGTGTTTCCTTCATTTAATTGTTTGTGGCTCCTCCTTTAACCATTATGCTCCTATATTTCTGGATCTCCTTTCTCCAGTTCGCTTTTCACCTCACTCCTGCATTTTAAAAACTGCTTCTAATATGCCATTTTGCTTTGTCATTCATTCTCCCTCCTAATCCTTTTATTTTTTGCACTTTTTTCTTTTTCTCTTTTGCTCAGCACTCACTATTTTGCTGCCTTGCAGTTAAATACTTTGAGGCAAATACCTGCCTGCAAAGAAAACTATATAAATCTATATTGCTGCTCTTGGTAACTAGCACAAATTAATAAGGCTATTCCAAAATACACATTTTTACTATCATTATTTAAGTTAAAATAAAAATTATTTTTTTTCTACTATACAAGGAATCCTAATTTCCATGGTGGTTCTCTGATCGTAAGTTGGCAGAAGCCTGAAGAAGATATGGCATGAGATTGGGAGCACCCTGTTGAAACTTGAGGCCATTGTGAGTTGTCATGGTTGTGCACCAAAGTTAGCTTTTGAGTTGTGTTCTTCGAATTAGGATTCCTTCTTTGGTAGAGAAAAAAAAATATTTTAACTTAAATAGTGATAGTAAAAATGTGTTTGCTGGAATAGCCTTATTAATTTGTGCTGACTTCAGTAGAAGTTTTGGTGGTCACAATCTACATCTGTTATGAATTGTAGATTTTCATTTGTTACGGGCTGAAATTTTCAGTTGCAGCAGTTGATTTTTATTCAAACTAAATATTCTCTTTTGAAGAGGTACTAAGTTACCCAGTCTTGATACCTGAAACTCTAATTCGTATTTGTTTATAACCTGCTCTCCCAGCCCGAGAGGTTTTGTTTTTGTGTGTTGCAAGAAATGTCGAAAGGCATTAGTTTCAGAATTACTCATCTACAGATCACAAGGAAGTGTGGCAATTTTATTAGATTGTCCTTTGCTGAGAACTGGAAATAAATAGAAGTAAAGCTTCTCAGACTAAGTAGGAAAGATCAATTTTCCTATCTAAGAAGCCAAGTTCTGTTGAGATATTCAATTGTACAAACAATCATGAAGTCATAGTAAAAGGCTTACTACCACTTTCTTATTAGAATGATGCCTTGAAGCCAATGGGGATAGGCAATAAATGTGCCTTGCTGATGGTCCGTATCCTGACATCAAATGTTATTTTCTTTAAAAATGCTTTTTTTAACCTTCATTTTGAGTATTTCCTGTAATCTTTCCCTTTTCCCAAAAAAGGTAACAGTCATATAAAAACTGTAGGTGTATATCATCCTATAGTATACTTTTCTGTTCTCATTTTCCTTGCATCAAATTGTTTCTGCTGTTCACTGCACAAAATGGGCAATCATTAACATAACATGGCAAAATATGAAGAATAACAAATGTCTGGCAGCAATTCAGTCAAATGTTCAGTTGAATCCCCCTTGTACTTGCTTCCAGACAATTATTACACAGTATTTACTTGAAAATAACATTATAATGGCTAATGTGACAAAAATGCAAATTCTTACATGTTTCTGTCTTGTTTTCTATATGGATAACATAGTCATATCATCTCCAATTTATTTTGAGGTGCACTTGCTAATAATGCATAAAGCCAAAAAAAAACAGCTGCCTGCCACTTGTTTTGTTTGCCTAACATCCCTATTCTTGGTGACCTCTACTGGTATCCCATCAACCGGCACATTGAATTTTCAAACCTTCTTTAAAGCTTTCTCTGGCCTCACTCCATTCTTCCTCTCTCGTGTTTCCCAGTCTTGAATCCCCACACCCATAATCAGTTCCTCTGATTCCAGCACATTTTCTGCCTCTTCCTTTGTTTGCACTAACATTGGTTGGGAAAATTTCAGATGTTTTAGTCGGACTCGGAAATTCTCTTCTGAAACATCTCTGTTTCTTTCACCTTTTTAAAACTTCAGCTGAGCATTCTAATTTCTTTTTCTATTTCTGTTTTCATTAAGCTTCTTGGAATGTCTGTCATGTTAAAGATGCTTTGTAAACAAAAGTATAGTTACGTTGGTTGTATTTTTCTCATATTAATGTTTCTATTTGTCATTATGTATAAAAGCTGAAGAATTACTTTAGTATCCAGACCAGTTTAATTACCAAAAAAAGGCTCTACTTTGAAATCTCCAGTATCATACAAGTGTTTATTTTCATTCTTGTATTTCTAATCTAATGTCTTTCAGTGAAGGAAATCTGCTGACCTACCTGACCTGGCCTGCATGTGACTCCAGATCCACACAATGTGGTTGACTCTTAATTCCCTCTGAAATGGCCTAGCAAGCCGCTTGGTTGTATCTGACAGCTATAGAAAAGTTTTAAAAAGGAATAAGGCCAGATGAACCACACAGTAACAACCTAACTACTGGAAACAACCATGGCACATCAAGCCCAGTCGATCCTTCAAAGCCTTCCTTACTAACATCTAGGGGCAATAGTGGGAAAACTGCCCCACAGACTAGTCATGCACACTGAACCATCTTACAGCCAGTGTCCCAGATGCATTCATCACCAGCCCTGGATATATCCTGTTCTACTGGTAGGCCAGATCCAGCAGAGATGGCATGACAGTGCTATACAGTCAGGAGGCAGTTGCCCTGGGAGTCCTTAACATTGATTCCGGATCCCACAAAGCCTCATGGCATCAGGCCAAACATGGGAAAGGAAATGGATGATGAACTAGTACTCCTCCATGTTAATCATGACTTGGCAGAAGCACTCAAGGTATCAGTGGCACAGAATGTACACTGCATGGGGGACTTCAATGCCCATGATCACGACTGACCGAGTTGGCTGAGTCCTAAAGATCATACCTGCCATACTGAGCAAGTGGTGAGAGAAACAAATGAGGAAAAAACCTACATGACTTCACCCTCACAATCCACCTCTTCAGTGACAGTATTGGTAGGAATACCACTGCACAGTCCTTGTGGCGATGAAGTCCAGTCTTCACACTGTGGATACTGTCCATTGTGTTGTGTGACACTACCACCATGCTAAATGGGCTAGATTCAAAACAGGTCTAGCGATTCAAAACTGAGGCGCTGTGGGCCGTTAGCAGAATTGTATTCAACCACCATCTGTAACTTCTGTAACCACCATCTGCACCCATGCCTTTACTTCTGCCACTGAAACATTTGTATGTGCTTTTGCCATCTATAAACTGTATTTTCTTCTAGTGTCCCCTCACACTCAATCTTTCACAAATTCCACTTTCCAAAAGTTGCCCATGTTTTATGCGTCAATGTGTGTAGGTATTTTTTTTTAAATTGGCATCAGATTTATATTTATGTTCATCCACACCTTCAATACTCCAGACTCTACAATTCTAGTGCTGTCCTGACTGGCTGCTGCACTTGTAACTGTGTAGGCCCTAAGCTATGGAGTTCGCTCCCTAAACCTCCCTGCTTCTCAATCTCTCTCTTATCTTTTTAAAACACTCCTTAACACCTGCACCTACCTTTTTGATCACTAGTCTCTTGATCACCAGTCCTAATTTATCCTTATGCAAATCAATGTCAAATTTTATTTAGTTATGCTCCTCTGAAATGCTTTGGGCCGCTTTTACTTTGGTAAAGGTACTATGTAAACACAAGTTGTTTCCATCCATCTGTAGATCTGGTACATGGAGAAATTCTTGCTACACATCCTGCAGCTAGAAATTATTATTATTTTTGGCTAAGTCTGTAGATGACTACACTGGTCAGCAGATTCTTGTAATAAATAAAGCATTACATTCAGTAATGAACATTCTGTACCTTATTTTTTTGTGAAGTGATGTTCTGCAATGTCTTATTTGTTTGGTTTCTTTTTGATTGTAACTGACTTATTGAATTGAAATCTGCCCATCAAATGCAGTCAGGTGTAACAATCGTGGAGATCCATTAGATATTCCTTGGTGGATAATGCCATCATATTATGAAGATTAACACTAAAACCAGCGCTGTCATCCTGGAACATTTGAGTGTACTACTTTTAGTTTAAGTTACTGGCAAACCTATTACAGCAATTAAGCTTTATTTTCTGAAAAGTTATTCCAAAGGATTGCTGAAATTTAGTTTTCAAATTTGTACATAGACTGTATCCAGCCCTTGCTATGTATTCATGGTAATTCAAAGTTAGTTTTTGCACTGAAAGCTTTAAATTAGCAATAAAATTATCCAAATTACACAATGTAAATAATGACAAGTGCAAAAAATTGGTACTTAACTCTCTCTAAATTAAGAAGAGGGACTGCAGCTTATCCTTAGTAAAAGGCTTAGAGCAGTAGATCTTTATGGGATAACATGCATTTATTTTTTAATAAGTAAATAAAGACTAACTTTTCATCGCAAATTTCATGCCTCAGAGAGACAATATAGGGTAGTGTGGGGTGTGATGGTGGCGACAGAGGCTGGTCTGGGAACTGAATGAAATGTCACACTTGTGGAGTCTTTTTCTGAGTGTGGGAGTGAAGCATGTTGTTAAACCTAATACTAATAAAGCAGTGAGCTATTGAATATTTGCATATAGTACTTAAACTAAGACCTAACAAATATCTTGTGCAGATTGCCCACCCTCTCTTCACATTTGAATTCACTGTTCCTACACTAATATAACATTAACCCTATTCCCCTTATTGTTCTATCAATTCTTCAAAGATCTATGTATTTGCACTAGTAGATGCTTCTATACAGTTTGAAGCAGTCACCTCTGACCCAAAGTTGACACTGAGCAAACCCTATTACCTATTTAAATTTACCATCAAGACTGAAATTTATCATTTAGACTGATATTTCAGTATACAGGTGAAAGAGTGCTGTGGTGTTGGCAGTTCCATTTTTAGATAGAATACTGGACCGAGGTCCTGTCGGGGCAATATTTATTCCTCAAACCAACAGGACTAAAACTGTCTAATTCATCATTTACTTCACTGTTGTGTGCTTCCCGACATTACAACAGTAACTTCAATTCAAAAGTTATTTTTCGGCTGTAAGATACTTGTGAACATCTGAGATACTGAAAGGAGCTATATAAATGCCAGCTATTTTTCTTGCTTTGTGCTAATTGGTTGCCACGTCTGCCTGTATAACAACAGTAATTGCTTTAAGGAGTAAGTCTTTGGCCATAAATAGCCTTGCGGACACATTGAATGATGATTTAAGCGCATATTCTTTCTGTAAGTTGCAATCTATGACCTAGCCTGTTTGAGTCGGTTTATTTACTTAAGCAGCATTAACATTGCTTTTCACTAATGGTGACTGCTAAATTCCTGGATTCTTTTGGGTGGTGAGTTATTTTAACAAAAAATATTATACTGAATACTAGGAGGAAAAATTCTGAAATCAGCTGTTAGTACCGCATGCATTTTACATGATATTAGCACACACTCCTGTACGTGCCTTTCTGGGTTTAACAATATGCACACAAGTCTTTGGAGCAGGAATCGAGAGACTGCAATTTGGATTTTTACTGAACGTGAGTTGATCACTTCTAAGCACTATTGTGAAGACTACATTTTTCGTACTGCAGCAAAAATCAGTCTTTCATTTCTAGTTGGGTATGGAGCAAGGGCAGCAGCATATTGTCAGTTAGCACAGTTAACCCCTGCAGACTAAAAAGACTGAAGTAATTAATCAAAGACTGAATTAATTTGTCCATCAAGGCATTATTTACTTAAAATACGATTGCAGATTTGTGCATACTTTCCAGTAATTTTTATTACCCCCTCATAATGTTAGGTAGATGGCTGGAGTTACAATGGTAAGCATAGGATTGTTAGTTTTTTTAAATTAAATGTAATAAGTGATACCTTGATGGTGATCCATAAAAAAGCAGTGTTCTTTAGATGTGTAATTAATTGTGGGTTGTTCAGCATGGCTCTAGATTTTAGTTCCTTATTACTTATGGTGGGTTTTAGCAGTAGTCAAAATCAGAATAGTTTTATTTACTGATTTTCTTTGAACTTACCTGAATTTTTAAGGAACTCAATTTCAATCCCAGAAAATGTTGGATTTAGCAGCCTAGGCAGCAACTGTGGAGAGAGAAACAGAATTAATGTTTCAGGTTGATGACCTTTCATCAGATGGTGCATGATCTGCTGAGTATTCAAGCATTTCTGTTCCTATTTCAGATTCCCAGCATCCACAGTATTCTGCTTGCCAATTTTAACCCTACTGATTTTTTTAAAAATCTGGAAAACACTTGGGGATTTCTTTTGGATTAGTAGTAATAACTTTTGATTTAATGAAATTATAAATTATTTGCATTGATTTTTTTTGTAGTCAGATATTGAGTTAACTTCCTAGTTTTAGATAATTTCTGATTTTGAAAACTTGTTGCTTGACATATTGAGGCATGTTATGTGTTTTTATGCAATAATAAAAATACAAATTTAACAGTTTTCATTATGTCCAAATTTACATTGCATATTGCATGAACTTATCACCAAGGCCCCTTGGACTGACTTATACAAACATACAAACTAGAAGCAGAAGTTGGCCTTTCGGCCCCTCAAGCCTGCTCTGCCATTCAACAGATTAAGGCTGATCTGTTTGTATTTCTAATGCCACATTCCCATCTACCCCCGATAACCTTAGGTTCTTTTTAGGCAAGGGAATCAATCTGCCTCTGCCTTAAAGATATTCATTGATCCCACCACCACTGCCTTCTAGTGTAAATTGATTTGAGACCTTGACTAAAATAGATGAATGTATCAAACAATCCAGTGATGTCATTTCAAGGACATGCAAGAGGCTGATATACATGGAATCTCCTAGTCTTTTTAAAAGTGAATGTGGGCAAGTTTTTGACTAGTAGGAGTATAAAACAATACAGACTTGTTAATGAAACATAGGGAAGGTAGAATGAAATATATATTTAACATTGAAGTAGATTCTAGATGGAGTAACCTGAATTGGCCAAATAGTCTTTTCCTATTCTTGCTCATAATTGATAATGAGATGAGGAGAAATTTCTTCACCCAGAGAGGGGTGAGCCTGTGGAATTTGCTACCACAGAAAGGAATTGAGACCAAAACATTGTATGTTTTCAAGAAGGAATTAGATATAGCTCTTGGGGGGGAAAGGGATCAAAGGATATGGGGAGAAAGCGGGAGCAGGCTATTGAGTTGGATGATCAGCCATGATCATAATGAATGGTGGAGCAGGCTCGAAGGGCCGAATGGCCTACTCCTCCTATTTTCTATGTTTCTATAAGTCCATGTAGGAAGAGGGTTCACTTTTAAAATTGAAAAGATGATATTTTGGCTTAACATTTTCAAGAAGTACCTAAATGATTATCATCAGCCTGAAAGGAGAGGAAATGAGAATGCTGCAACACTTGTACATGTCCTCCCAAAGATGATGGTGCTCTGTGCAATTGTGCAACCGAAACCAACTACAAATCCTGTGACTGGTCTTTGTATTTGGTTTGAGAATTGTATGCAAATAGCTACAGCAGGGCATAGCATCTGTATGATGACCATTCTTGTACATTCACTGTGGTTTTAATTTTTTCTAAGTCTGTATTCAAAATTTTGTTTCAGAAGAAGTGCTCTTCCCCATAGATATGAGGCAGTGCCAGTCTAAATCAGAGATTTAGATGAATGTGCCCTACTTACTTCCCTAAAGCACTGTTTAACATCACATGTTCCTGGGAAAAGGTGCCAATGATGAAGCAATTAAAATCAGACATGCTCATGAAGCCAAAATTAGAGGAGTGTAGATAGCTCAATGTTTTGGGGCTGGAAGAGATTGCAGAGATAAGGAGAGGCAAAACCAGTGAGGGATATGACTGGAAGCTAGTTATGTCCTTGAGCACAGAGGCACTGTGTGAACAGGGCATAGTATGAGTTAGGGCACAGTTTGGCAGCAGATTTTTTTGAATGAGCTCAAGCCTACAGAGGGTAGAATGGAAGAGGCTGGATAGGAGGGTGTTTGAATAATCAAATCTAGAATAACTAAGGCATAGATGAGGATCTAGCAGCTGAGATGGGTGGAGTCTAAGCAATGTTATGGAGGTGATCTTCGTGATGGTGCAGTTATGTGGTTGGAAGTTCATCAGGTTAAACAGAACACCATGCTGCCAGTCTTCCACATTAAGGAATGGAAACTGTGCTCGGGGAATGGAGTTTGTGGCAGGAACAGAGGCAATGGCTTCAGTCTTCCCACTATGTAGTTAGAGGAAAATCTTTGCTCATTCAAAAGTGGAAACATTTATATATTCTTTTCTAAGTAGATTTATACCTCTCTAAAGAGAGGTCTTACATTTCCAAACAAATCTTTCCCATCTTCAGGTCATTCCAAAGCACCCTATAGCCAATGAAATGCAGTTACTATTTTTGTAAACAGGCACAACGGCCAATTTTGGGTCAACAAAGTTTCTCAAGCAACAAAATGAATTAATCTGTTTTTAGTGGCATGTTGTTGAGGAGTGAATGTTGTCCAGAATAGTTTTTTGAAAAAGGGCCAAGGTGAGCCAATAGTTCACTCAAATATTTCACTATCTCTTTGGTTGCTATCTCCACTAAGTTCAAGATCTAATACTGGAAATAGATTTATGATATATGGAAGCCTTTGTATTGATTGCACATAGGAGCATAAATAGGCTGTTCAGCACCCCATTTAGAGTCATAGTCATATACGGCACAGAAGGAGACCATTCGGCCCATCAAGTCTGTGCCGATTCCCCACAGAGCAATCCAGTTAGTCCCATTCCCCTGCTCAGTCCCGATAGCCCTGCAAGGTTATTTCCTTCAAATGCCCGTCCAATTTCCTTTCTAAATCATTGTTTCACTTCCACCACCCTTGTCTGTTTAACCATTCAATCAGATCTGCAAATTACACTTTCATCCGCCTTTAAACCATACCCATTAAATCCTGTGTTTTTTTTAGTTCAAGGGGTAGGAGAGTTCCAAATTCCTCCAACCCTTTGCGTGTGGGGAGGGAGAAATGCCTCCTGATTTCAGTGCTGAATGCCTTAGCTCTTATTTTAACTTTGTTCTATCACCAGAGGAAATACATATACTTGTGTAAAACTCAAATTTTTGAGATCAGTTTTTTATTAGAACAAAGCTCATGGGCTCGACTTTGACATGGGTAATGCGTGCTTGATTTGGATCCAAGTGAAATCCAAAAATAGACTGTCACAATAGAATAAAGTAAAAATAAAACAATGCTAAAGAATTTAAATTAATTTTCTAACATGTATTTATTTAATATTTCAAATTGTATACATCCATATTAATTATTGACCTTTTTATGCCATGACATTACAAGCATTTCATCCAATACAATATAAATATATACTATAACAAATTAACTACAACAATTCATGTTGAAATCCTTCAAAATCACTGATCACCATCTGAATTGCCAAACAATTCAACCCAGTACCCTGGTTATATAACATCATCCTTGCCTTCATCATCGCTAGTATCAGTAAATTGGACATCAGCGTTCAATAAATAATTGTTCTTAGTACCGTTGAGTGAATTTGATATTCCAGGTTTTAGAAATGGTTATTTTGACTATGTTGGGATCAAGTACCTTCCACATGTGACCCATTGACACAATGTTGCTAGTGAGGGCGCTCGCATATCTCTGCCATTAATGTTTTTCATCTATCATCCAATTGATCAACATCTTTTGGATACTGTCCTTGAGAAGTTTATTTATGCGTACATCCAAGGGCTGAACAACGCTCTAAGACTGATGGGATTAACTGCCACATCGGTGGTGGCAGATCTCATCACAGATTGCATTGCCAACAAGGTGGGATTTGAACATGTCCCAGATGAACGAACCTTTTTCGTTCCGTCGACCTCCTGGTGTTGAATTCCACCCTCCTTTGATCTATTTCTTGCCACAGCCTTCATTCATTCAGCATTTCTCATGAGCATGGACGACAACACCTTTGAGATTTCTCTTTAGGGAGAGTTTTGCGCTTAAATACCACCATTGATTTTAATTTGTACCACCCACCACCATACAAGATGGAATCACTGTGAGCATGTCTTCTCATAGCCAGTCAAAAGGACAATTTTTTTTCACCAATCTTGGTTTTGTTTGCTGGCATGTTGAAGTTCATCGGTATTCCATTCGTATTTCCAACACAGATGAGTCAATACACATTCTTCTCTGCATGTCGAATGACAAAATGGTGGAATTGATTATTATTATTGAGTTCATGTGGCAGATGCTGTGAAATTTTTGTTTCCTGATGGAGAACTCGGTTTTGCCTTTTCATGAATCGTGTGCACATGGACTGTCCTCGAATCCGGAATACTTTCTTCACTTCTCTGAAGGCATAGTGCTGGATGGCTCCACAGGTGATAACATGACCATTTTGTTGATGCTCACTAACTGTCCTGCCACATTGTTTTTCCGGGTGAGGCCACTTGCTATGTCTTCCTCTGGTGCATTCATTCTTCAGCATCTTTTCTAGTTTATTGGATATCTTTAGACGAAGAAAATTCCTAACTTTAGATGTATTTTTGAGAAGAATGGCTTGGCAACACTAATTGCTGTGGCAGAGGTATTTGAAGGAAAGATGCAATTTCTTGGTTTACCTGTTTCCTTATTCTGGGAAGATAAACCAAGTTCAGCAGTAAAAACCTGTTGCTCCATTTTTGTGTAGAAATGTATTTGTTACTTGATTTTAAAAATCTGTCTGAAGTGTGCAAGAAAGACTTTATTTTTCAGGAACTGATTTCATTTTTTTAAAAAAAGTTGCCTCTGAGGTATCTTTTGTGCACGTCATTCCAAAGCTTTTCAGTGGAACCGAGCAACCGTTCTGTGCTACCCTCCAATCCTTAGGTAACCTCTGACTCACCAAGAGCTATATTACAGGAGATGTTAGCAATATTTAACTCTTTTATAACTAAATTATAGCAGTGGAATAATATCCTTTAACTTTATCCAGTTTCTTCCTTTTTTCTCTGTCTCTCTCTCTCTCCCCCCTCCCCCTCTGTCTGTGGAATGGTTGTTTAGTAATGAGGACATTTTAACAGTCACATTCGTAGAAACGAACTATGATTATATGAATTTGAATATCTATGAAATAAACATTGGGCTTCCTTCAGTTTATTGCAGTACATAAACCTAATAACCATTCACTATCATTGGATTTTGTGGCAATCGTAACCTCAAAGTCAAACTATCTTTTGCTTCAGATTTTGGTTTTAGAATGGTAGTGTATTGAACACATCCATTTTAGTGCAGAAAATGTACAGAGTATTATAAAGGGGCTGACCTTGCAGTAAGAGCAAGGGCACAAAGACAATTGAAAGAAAATCAGGGTAGGTGAAGGAGAAAAAGACCATTCAAGCCTGTCTGATAGTTTTGAAATACAACGAAAGATAGAACAAAGCATGACCATTTTCCAGGTTTCCTCAAAATTGAAAATTTATTGTTTAAATATGTTCTAGTGAGTTACTATTTACTCGTTACTGTGTTTGCTGGCTTATAATTAACTTATGCCTGTCAGTGTTCTTTATTTGTACATGTGTGAGCATCCATGTTACTTAACCTTGGCATTTTACATATTTTAAAAAAAAGGTTGTTTACCCTCTCCTCCACTGAGAATTGATTTAATTTCCTTCGACTGTCTCTGTAGCTCGGCACTGTAAAACCTGGTATCATCTTTGCCTGTCCAGCCTTCCTTTAAGTTGCTTCTAGATATTGCCTGAAAATATGTTGACGACCGTTAATCGCAAAAAATATACTGTACAGTTTTACTAAGTCAATGTCAATCTTCCAGAAATTGCTAAAATATATACTCAATGCTTGAACAGTGATAACAATTCAAAAGTATTTTTTTTACACTTTGGGATATCCTGAAATGCAAGTTATATAAATGGAAGTTCCGTTTCCTACTGTTGCAACTTAACCCTTATTATACTTTAACTGATTATACTAACGAGACATTGCAAATATATGTTTCCATGCACCTTCAGTTTGTAATAAAAGTTGCTATTTAGTTCAAGCAATGTCAATGCAATAAGAATGGATCTGGGCGGAATAAATTGGAGTCAAAGTTTAGCAGGAAAAATGGTAGCTCAACAATGATCTATCTTCAAAGAGAGAGTTTTAGCACAGTCCAAGTATATCTGTGTTTCTTCGAAATGGAAAGATTGGGCAAACCAATCCAGAGCTTCCTGGATGATAAAACACAGAAATTATGATGAAGAAGCAGAATGTTATGACAGATGTCAGGTAGGAAATGCATTAGAGAACCAGGTTGAATATAGAAGGTCCAAAGGGGAGATAAAGCAAATAAGAAGCAAAGAAGTATGAAAAGAGACTGGTAGCCAACATAAGAGAGAATCACAAAATCATCAATAGGCATATAAATCGTAAAATGAGTAGGAGGACCCATTAGGGACCATAAAGGGGATTTACACATAGAAGTAGTCCATGTCCAAATGCAGCAAGACCTGGACAACATCCAGGCTTGGCTGACAAGCGGAAAATAACATTCACGCCACACAAGTATCAGGCAATGACCATCTCCAACAGGAGAGAATCCAACCATTGCCCCTTGATGTTCAGTGGCATCACCATCACTGAATCCCCCACTATCAACATCCTGGGGGTTACCATTGACCAGAAACTGAACTGGACTAGCCATATAAATATTGTGGCTACAAGAGCAGGTCGGAGGCTAGGAATCGTGCAATGAGTAACTCCCCTCCGGACTACCCATTGTCTGTCCACCATCTACAAGGCACAAGTCAGGAGTGTGATGGAATACTCACCACTTCCCTGGATGAGAGCAGCTCGCACAATATTCAAGAAGCTGGACTCTGTCCAGGACAAAGCAGCCTGCTTGATTGGCACCACACCCACAAATATTCACTCCCTCCACCACAGACACGCAGTAGCAGCAGTGTGTACCATGTACAAGGCTCCTTAGCACCTTCCAAACCCGCAACCACTACCACCTAGAAGGGCAAGGGCAGCAAATAGATGGAAACACCACCTCCTGGAGGTTCCCCTCCAAGTAACTCACCATCCTGACTTGGAAATATATCGCCGTTCCTTCACTGTCACTGGGTCAAAATCCTGAAACTCCGTTCCCTACAGCACTGTGGGTGTACCTACACCAAATGGACTGCAGCGGTTCAAAAGGCAGCTCATCACCACCACCTCAAGGGCAACGAGTGTTAGACACAAAAATGCTGGCCCAGCCAGCAAAGCCCACATCCCGTGAATGAATTAAAAAAAAGGTAGAAGACATAGTTTGAAGTATTAAATGAATACTTTGCATGCATTTACCAGGAAGAAAATGTTACCCAAGCCATGGTGATAGAGGAGGTAATTCAGATACTGGAAAGGTTTAAAATTGAAAAGGAGGTGGTATTCAGTAGGTTGTCTGTACTTAAAAGTTGATAAGGCCAGAAGAGACGCATGCAAGGATACTGAGGGAATTGAAATTTTTTCACCCAGAGGGTGGTGGGAATCTAGAACTCACTGCCTGAAATGGTGGTTAAATCAGAAGCTCGTAACATTTAATAAGTATTTAGATATTCACTTGCAGTGCCATAGCCTACAGGGCTATAGGCCAAGTGCTGGAAAAAGAGATTAGCGTAGTCAGATCTTTGTTGACCGGCGGGAACATGATGGGCTTAACGGCCTCCTTCTGTGCTGCAAATGAGAGTTGAAATGGCAGAGGCACTGGCCATAAATTTTCAGTCTTCCTTAGACTCAGGGATGATTCCTGAGGACTGAAGAATTGCGAATGTTCAAAAAAGCGTGTAAAGATATAAGGCCCAGTAACTACAGGCCAGTCAGTTTAACTTCGGTAGTAGAATGCTTCTACAAACAAATCCTGGATGATGTTAATAGTCACGTGACAAATGTGGAGTAATTAAGGAAAGCCAACTATTATTTCTTAAGGGAAAATTGAGTTTAATCAACTTGCTAGGCTTTTTGAAGTGGTAACAGTGAGCGTTATTGAGAGAGATGCTGTTAATTTGGTGGTGTACGTGGACTTCCAAAAGACATTTGATACATACAACAGACTTGAGAAGTTATAGCTCATGGAATAAAAAAGCTAGTAGCAACGTGGGCACAAAATTGGCTGAGTGACAGGAAACAGTAGTGGTTAATGGATGTTTTTTCAGGCCAGAGGAAGGTTTGCAGTTAATTTCTTGATGTATATTAATGACCTAGACCTTGGTGTAGGGGCACAACTTCAAAATTTGCAGATGATGCAAAACTTGGAAGCTTTGTGAACTGTGAGGAGGATAGTGTAGAACTTCAAAAGAAGGTAGGTTGATGGAATGGGCAGATAGGTGGCAGGTGAAGTTCAATGTGGACAAATATGAAGTGATGCATTTTGGTAGGAAGAACATGGACAGACAATATAAAATAAATGGTACAATTTTAAAGGGAGGTGGCAGGACAGTTTGAGAGAGCAGTTAATAATGCATACTGTATCCTAGGTTCTATTAAAAGAACCTTACAGTACGAGAGCAAGGAAGGTTATGTTGAACTTGTATAAGACACTAGTTCGGCCTCAACTGGAGTATTGCATCCAGTTCTTGGCACAGCGCTTTAGGAAGGATGCAAAGGCATTGAACAGAGTGCAGAAAAGATTCATGAGAATGATTCCAGGGATGAGGAACTTCAGTTATGGAGATAGACTGGAGAAGTTGGGACTGTTTTCCTTGGGGCGACGGAGGATGTGAAGGGATTTGATAAAGATTTTCAAAATTGTGAGGGTCCTAGACAGTGTAGATGGGGTGAAACTGTTCCCACTTGTGTGAGGATTGAGAACAGGAAGGTGCAGATTCAAAGTAGTTGGCAAAAGAAGCAAAAGCGATATGAGGAAAAACTTTTCGCGCAGTGAATGGTTATAGTCTGGAATGCATTGCCTGAGAGTGTGGTGGAGGCGGGCTCAATTGGAGCATTCAAAATGGAATCAGACCGTTATCCCACCACCCCCTCCACACCCTGCAGCGTTACAGGGAGAAAGCAGAGAATGGCACTAAATGAATTGCTCTTTTGGAAAGTTGGTGCAGACACGATGGGCCGAATGGAAGCCTCCTGCACTGGAAAAATTGTGCATTCCATTTCTCCACATTAAATAAAGTTAAAATTGGGGGAGGGGAAGTAGATGAAGACGTAATGAAAAGTTAAGGGAAGGGAAGACAACAGCTTGTACATACTTAATGCATGGACATTTAAATAAGTGAGCAATGAAACCAGAAATGACTTTGTCACTGGATAGATATATTAAAAAGCTAAGGGGAAATTATTGTGGGTTTGTGGCATGTTCTTTTTGAGGAACTTTTGGTTTTGAGCATTCTATGGATGCAAAATATTTTGGTTTTAGTAAGATTCTTGATATTCAACTTTAAAATTAATTAAAAGGCAGATGGGGAATTGAAAGCAAGCTTCTGAATTGAAAGTTTGTTAAACCAGTGAAAGCAAAGTTGAAGTAAATTGCATCAACAATGCAAGGAATCACTAGTGGGCTGTCACAGCAATCAGTGCTGGGGTAACACTTATTACAATTACTTATTGTGGTCAGTTGTAGCTGGGAGGGGAAACCAAACCTGAAACTGTAGATGATACCAACTTAGGGCAGGACAAGATGATCAATGAGGAAGGGAAAGACCAACTAATAAATGACTAGGATAGTTTGGAAGGTGGATTGATGAATGGTTAGTTACACTTCATGTGAACCAATCAAAGGTAATGAGTGTATCAATTAACTAAGAGTTTTTGTGGGTACTTGTGGGTGGACCAAGTGTGTTGCACAGTAGTATTATGGAAAGTTAGTTCAATCTTGAATGTATAGGGGGCTCTGTGATGAATTTCTGACCGCAATCACATCATCAGCAAGACTGCCTACTTCCAGCTCTGTAATGTCACCCAACTCTTGTTTGTGATTCACTTCCTTTGCTACTGAAACCTTCATCCATGAGTTTGTTGCCTCTAGAATTGAATACTTCAGTGCACCTCTGGCTGGACTACAGTGTTCTACTGTCCTGTAAACTTGGGCATTAGAGTTTTGGATGACTTTGTATTCTAACTCTCCCCAAGTCTTGTTCACCCATCACTCCTGTGCTTGCTGACCTACATTGGCCCCTGGATGAGTAATTCCTCACTTTTAAAAATTCTCATCCTTGTTTTCAAACCCCTTTTGTGGCCTTGCCTCTTCCTATCTCTAGTCTCTTCCTGCCCATGACCATCTGATATCTGCATTCCTCTAATTCTGGCCTGTTGCGTGCCCTAAGCCCTGGAATTCCCTCCCTAAACCACTACTTCCCTTTCCTTCTCTAAGGCATCTTTTAAAGCCTACTTTTTTGATTTAAGCTTTTTTACACCTACCCTAATTTCTTGTGGCCACGTTCCAATTTTTTGGGAATTCAGTGTTAATGAAAAACTGGAAGAAGGAGCAATCCACCCTGAAGAAGATACCCAAGACCAAGTACAGCATGAGACTGGGGACCAGCCGCCGGCCTGACCTTGAGCAACATGTATTGGAATGAGCCCTCAGTGTCAGAATGGTTACAGAATCACAGAATTACAGAATTGTTACAGTGTAGAAGGAGGCCGCTTGGCCCATCCATGTCTGCACCAGCTCTGAACATTTTAACTTGTCACCAGAAATGCAGTGTGCATACATATGCACTTAAGTGGGCCAAATCAAACTGAGTCCAGTAAAGATTTCACAGCAACTGCAAGTTGATGTAGTTGCTTTATAAAATGAAAATGTCTAATGTTGCAGCAGAAGACCAAGATCGCGATGAGACTACAAGAGACCTTTATGCCAAAGTTACCAGCTTCCAGTGATTCATCATCAGGCAGTGGTAAAAACGCAAGTTGCTGATGTGACATAATGGGTACATGGATGAAACACCCATGAATTTTCATATGTCCAGCAACCAAATTGTGGTGTGAAAAGGTTCAAAAAACAGTTATAGTGAAAACCACAGGACATAAGTTTCGTGGTGCTTGCCTGCATTGCCAATGAAACTAAATGAAAGCCTGTGGTAATTTTGAAACTTAGACCATGTCAAAAATCAAGTTGTGCATGTCCATGACAACAGTTGCAAGGATGAGGATGGCGAGAAGTTGTGGATGTGTGGAATAGGTGTCTTGGTAACCTAGGCAAAGAACACAGCTTATTTAATGGGACATGCTCATATCCAGTATCATTGATGAGATTAAGAGGCACCTGGGTTCTAACAGCCAAATTGCAGGTATACAGGGGCTCTAACGTTCATACTTAAACCTTTGGATTTGTGCCTCAACAAGTCATTCAATGATCATGTTTGCGCTGAATGGAATAGGTGGATGGTTGATGGAGAAAAAATGTTTACAAAGAGTGGAAGTATATATCCTGCTCCACTTGATGTTTTGTATGGTTTTGCAATCAAATTGTGGGATGCTATTAATGCACAAGCCACCATCAGAATGTACAAAAAATGTAGGATACCCAATTAAATGGATGAAGATGATTTGTTGTAGGCGGATGATTCTGAAACTGAAAGCACCATATCTGATTGAGTGGAATCAATACGATGATGCCATAGCCAAAGTGACTTGGGATGAATTTGATGAACTTGTCAAGTCGGATGCTGAAGACCATTAATTTGACTTTTTAAAATTACGTTTGTGGTTCAAACTATAATTGTAGAATTATTTCATTACATAAAATGTGACATTTATTTTAGTTTGGTTTTTTTCGTGATTCAAAATGGCAGCCACCTACATCATCACTGGTGAAACGCGTTTTATACTCCGTATAAGGCAACCCCAATTTTTGGAAGGATTTTTTTGAAGCTTCAAGGGTTGATATATGCTGTGATCTGTGGCACATGTCATTGTAGTCATCAAAAGAATAGAGTACAGATCTAGTGAACCTGGTACTGGCCAAGGCACTGGTATGGCCACATCTGAAGTATGGTGTATAATTCTGTTTAACTGTAAATTATAGCAAGGATAATCAGATATTGAACATTGCACCTAAGCCGACAATTAGCTTAAAACTGGTAATTTTGGTATAAAGGGCTCTTGTAGTCTTGGTCTTCTGCTGCAACATTAGACATTTTCATTTTATAAAGCAACTACATCAACTTGCAGTTGCTGTGAAATCTTTGCTGGACTCAGTTTGATTTAGCCCACTTAAGTGCATATATATGCACACTGCATTTCTGGTGACAAGTTAAAATGCTCAGAGCTGGTACAGACATGATGTGCTTATATGGAGAGGCAGAGAACTCAGTGCTTTGGGGAATATTCAGATACTCCAGATTCTTAAGGGAATAGATGAATTGAACCCTGCTTGGTATCTAAAGATTGCTATAAAGCTGGAAGAAACACAACCTCAAGATTAAGAGCAGGAAATTGCATGCACAGCTTGGATGTAATGGCCTAGGCTTTCTGATTGCACTACCATCACTCCCCACCACCAAGGAACAGCGGCAGCAGTGTGTACCATCTGCAAGATGCACTGCAAGAACTCACCAAGGCTTCTTAGGTCACATCTTTCAAACCCACGACCACTACCATCTAGGAGGACAAGGGCAGCAAATAGATGGGAACACCACCACCTGGAAGTTCCTCCCCAAGCCACTCACCACCCTGACTTGGAAATATATCGCTGTTCCTTCACTGTCACTGGTCAAAATCACGGAACTCCCTAACAGTACTGTGGGTGTACCTACACCACCTGGACTGCAGCTGTTCAAGAAGGCAGCTCACCACCATCTTCTAGAGGGCAATTAAGAATGGGCAATAAATGCTGGCCTAGCCAGTGATGCCCACATCCCGTAAATAAATTTTAAAAATTATTAGATTGCTGCCTATTATTTGAAATGCAGGCTAATGACTTTTTGCAGACAATGGTCAGCCAGGAAGGCTGTAGAGGCAGTTTGTGTAGGAAAAAGACTATTGGATAATTGAAAAGATGTGTTAGCTGAGAATATTGACCTTTGGGATCAGCCAGAAGAACCGCAGTCCTTTATATCCCTGAAATTTGTTGTTTTCAACACCCAGTGCATGTTGCAGTGTGACTTTGGTGCTAAAATATAAACTATATCTGAGTTGAAAGAAACAATTTGTATTTATCACGCACTCTTCAAGATATCAGAATGTCTCAAAGGATTTCACAATCTAGAAGTATAGACACTGTAGCAACACATGGGAATGCAAGAAGCCATTTGTGTACATCAAAATCTAACCTTCATTTATATGCTCATAAAGTACGGGAAAAAATGTGAAATATGTTTTTAAATTCAAAGATTCATTTTGAATCCATGTTTATTGCCTAAGAGTTAACAAGGATACTACTCTAGACTAGTTTATTATTAACCACCTCTGTTAATAAATAAACCTTTCTGCGAGGATGTCAGAGATTTCTGATTTGTTATAATGCAGAGTTTAAGTTGGCTAAAGATAACATTTGCATCAGTGCAAATGAATAAGAGGTAAGGGAAAGTATTTTTATGCCAGGATTTTTAGACTTGCAGAAATAATACTTAAAGATATAACTTTTCCCATTATCTATAAAATTCTGTTGTATGAAATATACTGTCTTGGCTTAACTGTATGTGTTCAGTTCATGTACTGAATGATTTGAAAAACTTTGTTTTACAGAACCCTCTCTCTTGAGCCTTAATCCACTGTGGTTTCACGTTAAGCTTGGGAAAAAAAAACCCCGTCAAGTTGGTAGGTTGAAATACTTTATCTGTAATTACGCAAACTTCCTTCTGCTTTTCTTAGTTCAGTAAGAATGCAGGAACGGAAAGATCACCTTTCCAGTTAACAGAAGTGAATATTTTATTGGCTGTTAACTCATGCTGGTTTCCAAGTAGACTTAAAGTTTAAAGGTAATGCACCCATTGTCTTAACTTCTGTCTCATTCATTAAAATAAACTGCACTGTTATTGATATATCCTGGCATAAGACAGTGGCTTTCAACTGTTAATGCATTGACTGATTATGGATTATTTTATTCGGTCTTCGTGTCTGACCTCTTGTTAAGTTAGATATATTGGGCTGGTTTTAATCCCGTAAGCGAAGGGTTTTCAGTGGGTAAGCACAGAGTTTTGAAAAACCCTGAATATGAACTTTGTTTTATTTCAATTTAGAGGTAAAGTACAAGTAGTCTTCCAATAAAATATATGCTTATATTTCCATTACATGCAATTGGACCTTTTTGCTTGTTCATGTGATCTGTTCACGCTGCTTGTTTCTCCACATCATTGCAGCTGTAGTTTTTCTTAGAAATAAATCGCAACATTTTATTTTTCACTGAGGATAATTAAGATGCATATCCAGTAGGTGTGAGTTGCATCTCTCCTCTCCTCTCATATGAGATGCCTCTTGCTTTGAATACTTCCATGAGGATATGGAATGAGGTTTGTGACTCTGTCTCAAAATAGAATTTATTACTCCTAGTTGAAGTGCTGTACCATGAACAAACAGAATCAATAGGTCCTGTAGTTATCTTCACACTTGATCCATTTGGCTGTATGATTTTGATTAGGTTAATAAACCATTGTGCACTGTGGGAAAAAAATGTATTACTAAGTTAAAATGAATATTTTATTGCAGTCTATTTTCCACAGTGAAGTGCAGTTCATTTTATTTAGAGAATTCGGGAGGGCTTAGAACTCTTTAAGCAAACCATACTGAACACTACATGATTGAATTACAAGCCAAAAACTCTGTTATGGCCAATATAAAATCACTGTCAAGAGTAACAATCAAATTCTAAATAGCAAGTCCATTGACATAGCACATTAATTAGTAGCAGCACATAACCCAGCGTAATAACTCTAGCGTAATAGGTTTATTATCCAAAGTGAAAATTCCGAGCACAGGATTGTTAAACTAACTAGATTGTCAGTTGACCTTGATCTATAACCTGCCAATCACTAAATCTGGCATCTTCATTTAATGCATATGTTACTTTTTAAACATATTCACTATAAATAATTTAAAGCCTACAGTTGTTTTGGCCTGTGACATTTGTTTTGTGGATTGGGTCATTTGTCAAAAATGTTTTGACTCCCAATTGTATGAAAAAAGCTTTGGCTTTATTTTTTCCTCTAGTTTAACAATAATTCAGGGCAAAGTTGATGGTCACTTGGGCAAATGCAAGTTAATTAAGGAAAGCCAACACAGATTCGTCAAGGGCAAAATTATGTTCATCTAACTTGCTGGAGTTTTGGAAGAAGTAACGGAGAGGGATAATGAGGGTAATGCTGTTGTTTTGGTGTACATGGACTTCCAGATAGCTTTTGATACAGTGCAGCACAACAGACTTGTGAGCAAAATTATAGCCCATAGAGTAAGAGGAAAAGTAATAATATGAATATGAAATTGGCTGAGTGACAGGAAACAAGAGTACTAGTTAATAGATGTTTTTCAGACTGGAAGAAAGTTTGTAGTGGAGCTCCCAGGGGTTGGTGTTGGGACCTTTGCTGTTCCTGATATATATTAATGACCTAGATTTTGATGTACAGGGCACAATTTCAAAATTTGCAGATGATACAAAAGCTGGAGTTATTAACTATGAGGTGGATAGTGTAAAACTTCAAAAGGATATAAACAATTTGGAATGAGCAGAGGAGTGTTAGATGAAGTTTGATGCAGAGAAGTGCGAAGTGATTCATTTTGATGGGAGGAACAAGGAGGGGCAACGTAAAGGGTCCAATTCTAAAGGCGGCTCCATAGCAGAGGGACCTGGGTGTATATATGCGTAAGCCATTGAAGGTAGCAGGACAGGTTGAGAGAACTGTTAATAAAGTATACAGTATTTAACGCTTTATTAATAGGGGCATAGAGTACATAAGGGGAGGTGATGGCATAGTGGTATTGTCGCTAGACTAATAATCCAAAGACCCAGGGTAATGCTCTGGGACCCGTGTTCGAATCCCACCATGGCACATGGTGGAATTTGAATTCAATAAAAACCTGTTTGTCTAATGACCATGAAACCATTGCCGATTGTTGTAAAAACTCACCCGGTTCACTAATGTCTTTTAGGGAAGGAAACCTGCTGTTCTTACCTGGTCTAGCCCACATGTGACTCCAGTCCCACAGCAATGTGGTTGACTCTTAACTGCCTTCTGAACAAGGTCAATTAGGGTTGGGCAATAAATGTTGGCCTAGCCAGTGATTCCTACATCCCATGAACGAATAAAAAAAAAAATGAGCAAGGAAGTTATGTTAACCTTGTATAAGTGAATTGAGCCTCAACTGGAGCATTGCATCCAGTTCTGGACACCACACTTTAGGAAACAAATGAAGGCATTAGAGAGAGTAGTTCCAGAGATGAGGAACTTCAGTTATATTGGAGAAGTTGAGACTATTTACCATGGAGAAGTGAAAATTGAGAGGAGCTTTGATGGAGGTACTCAAAATTGTGAGGGCTCGGGACAGAGCAGAGAGAGAAAAACTGTTTCCACTAATGGAAGGATCAATAACAAGAAGAAGCAATGGAGACATGAGGAGAAACTTCATCCTGCAGGGATTGGTTAAGGCCTGGAATGCTCTGCCTGATAGTGTGGTGGCAGCAATCAAGGCATTCAGGAGGGGAATTGGATTGTTTGAAAAGGAAGAATATGCAAGGTTATGGGGAGAAGGTGGATGAATGGTACTAGGTGAATTGCTCATTTGGAGAGCCAGCATTGATGTGATGGGCTGAATGGCCTGCTTCTGTGCAGTAATAATTCTGTGATATTCCAATTGAGGTGTTTGATTAAGTGCCACGTGATAGGATGTCAGTAAAGTTGAGGCCCATGGAATAAAAGGGACAGTGGCAGCATAGATACAAAGTTGGCTGAATGACAGAATACAGAGTGTAGTTGTAATAGTTTTAAGACTGGAGGAAGTTAAGTAGCGATGTTCCCCAGGCGTCACTATTCGAACCACTACTTTTCTTGATGTATATTAATGACTTAGACTTGACCGCACATGGCACAATTTCAAAATTTGCAAGTATTGTGAACTATAAGGATAGTGATGAATTTCAAGAACATAGAGATAAGGTGGTAGAATGACAGATATATGGCAAATGAAATTTAATGCAGAAAAACATGAAGTAATACATAGAGGAAAAGCAATATAAAGTAATTTTAAAGAGATCGCAGGAACAAAGAGACCTGGGGTTATTCATGCACAAATTGGTGACGGTTGCAGTACAGGTAGAGAAGATGTGTGAAAAGATATGCAGGGTCCTGGGCTTCATAAATTGAGGCATAGAGTACAAAAGCAAGGAAGTTATAATGAAGTTATAAAACTGTTTTGGCCTCAACTGGAATAGCATGTCCAATTTTGGGCACTTAAGGTAGGGTGTGGCAGCTTTAGAGAGGGTACAAAAAAGATTTACGAGAATGTTTCCTATAATGAGGAATTTGCGTTACGAAGATAGTTGGAGATTCTGGGATCCTTTTCCTTGGAGAAGAGAAGGTCGGGAGGAGATTTGTTAGAGGTGTTCAAAATCATGAGGGGTCCTGACAGAGCAGATCAAAACTGTTCTTTTTGGTTGGGTGGTGTTGAGAACTAGAGGACACAGATTTAAGGTGATTGGCAAAGCAACTAGCAGCAATGAAAGAAAACCTGTTTTTAAATGTAACAAATGTTTAAGGTCCAAAATGCACTCTGTGAGAGTGGGGTGGGGGCAGATTCTTTCAAATGGACTGGCTAGCCGCTTCCTGTGCTGTAACCATTCCATGATTCTAAAGTAAGCAAATGTGTATTTGCTGCAGGATTCTTAGTCTACATCAAACAGCATGATAGGCCTGTGCACTGCTTGGGGTCAGAGTGGTTGGGCATTTATGTTCATCTTGAGCCTTTTTATTCTTTCCATTTGAAGATCATTCCAATTTATCGATATTTTGGCTCCAATAAGTTAATTCAGGATTGGTTTCTTTCTTAAAGCCTTGACAAGTTGCAGCCTCCTAAAACATTTCACTGCTGGCTGTGCGCCACATCTTTTTATATACAGTATCAACTTGTTTTTCCCTACTTTCACCTGTTCCCCTCCAGGCCATCACTTGCCCTCCATTTGGTTTTGAAATACTAGTGCTGCTTGTTTAACGGCCACCATTTTTCCATAATGTAGTTTGCTTTGGTACCTTTATGTAACACTGCAGCAATGTACTTAAGAATTGTGTTCTGTTTGAATTGAAGAGGTTAATTCTTTGAGTGGGCTTGTTGAGATAATGGCTGAAGTGCTGAGTGTTTCTGCAGCTACAGTACAGGGCTTCTGAGTGAAAAGTTTTTTTTTATTGCTTACTGGGCTTTGCACTGATAAAACTTGATGCTGACTGTGCCATTGAAAATATTGTCCAATGTTAATTCTCAGATCAATTGTGTCATGTGACTGCTCTATTGAAAGATATGTTTACACGTTAACTTCATATACATTGGCCTTTATTAAGAAGTAAAAGCAAACAATAGAAAGCTTGGTGATGATTTTTTTTATTAATATTGTGGTGGAGTGTTAAGATAAATATATGTACTCTTGAATTAATTTCATGCTTTTTGGCGGCAGGGGTGCTCTGGCAGTGAGTCCCAATGATTTATTTTTCCTGTTAAAGCATTGTGAATAAAGGCAGATTACTTGATTTTTTCCAGAACTTTACTGCTGAAGGCCATTTTGTGAGTAGACTTGTGGAAAAGTAAGACCCATCCAGCTAAGGGGGCTCTAGAATTGTCCACTTGGGTTGCTAATGACAACAGATTGCGATTGAATATGAAATTGGCATCACAGCTTATGTATTGTGCTGCTGGTGAACATGTAAAGTTTAATGAATATGAATTTTTTATCCTATGATGTCTACTTCCTACGTTGTGCCTGTACTAATCTACTAAATAAAATTCTGTTCTCTAATTGGTCAAATACAATTTCTGGTAATATGACTGAAAACCCCTTCAAATTATCATTGAATTTTATGGGATGCCATTATTGCTGTTTTGCATTGGTGGGAAGCAGTTTTTAAGGGTTATTATGGGAGTATAAGTCTGGAGTTTGGTTGGAGAGCTAACTCTTGAAATCTGAAATTAGAAGATGTGAGATCTGATGTCTCACTGATGCCTGGCTTTCTACCAAATTCATTGTAACTCCAGCCTGCTCCAAAGCTGCTTTTTAAAGTATCCAAGCAGTTGAATGTGACCTTCAAACACTGAGAGAAACTTCAGACTGACTCATGCTCTCCTAACATGTTTTAAAAAAAATAGCAAAAGTCAAATGACTGCAGAAGCTGGAAATCTGAAATAAAAACAGAAAACACTGAAAATGTTCGGCATGTCAGGCATCATCTGTGGAAAGAAGCAGAGTTGACGTTTTCAGATTGATCTTTCCTCAGAACTGTGAGGCAAGATGGGAATTTTTAACTGTTTCTCAGTATTTGATCAGCTTGACCTGCTGAATGTTTCCAGCATTTTCTGTTCTTTCTAAAAAAAAACACGTAGTGAGGTACAACTTGGAGTATATATATATAACATATTGAGCTCCCTTACTTTAAAAAGCACAGCCAAGACTATTAATGTAGAACAGACTTGAGGGTGAACGTTGGTAATGCTTATATATAAAGATGCCTCTTTTTGTTAGAAATTTGCAGAAGACCTGTATTTCATAAATTAATGTGCCTCCCAGGAATTGTTGAAATGTGCATCTATAATGAGATTTATGAAAGTAATTTCAGGGCCAGCTATTAAAGAGAGAGCATCTGCAATATTGATGCTTTAGCTCTTCCCATGTTTGTAATAAAGTACGTTTGTTAACCCGCACAATTGTTAAGTGCACAATTTCTTTTGAAGGAAATGAATGACAACAGTGATAAATCTGATTAGATAATGATTACCCCACTGGTTCTTGTAAATACACTAATGGGCTAACGTGAGTATGCTCTTTGGGAGATGAGAACTTCTTGGGAAGCATAAAATAACATGACAAGATGTGCATTGCCCTCCACAGCTCTCAGACCCAGTTGGAGGTTTGCAAAAAAGCACGTGGCTTAGAAAAGCAATGATGCATGAATGTTATTGTGAAGTAGCAGTGTGAATTGGTAAGATATATGTAAGATATGTGTTTGACATGGATGTAACAAGCCAGACACTAGAGGTATTTATTTAAGAAAAATCATGACATTGAGTTTTGCAAAATTATACATGGCATGAAGTGAAAAACCCATTAGTGAAGGAAGAACATTTGACTAGCAAGTTACTAAAGGGTTGTGTTTCATTCTTCTTGTCTGGTGTAAATGGGGTGATAGCAGTCTGAAAATGGCATTTGGATACTTACTGCCCTGTTTACACTGGCACTTTGGGTAAGATCCTGAGATGAGTGGCCAAAACATCTACAGCTTTTAAGCAGGAGGCTGCATGATATATGTAACTTGGGTGTCTTATGATAGATATAGGACATTAATTGCAATTTTGAAGGATAGATGAATGAGACATGCACTTAAAAATGGCTTGGGCCTCATGCTGGCATCATTGGATGAGTGGCAGATATGCTCTACCCACCTGTTTTCTGCCTCAAGTTTCTGGTGCTTCTGTAACATTTCTATTTTTGGAGGGGAGGGTAGAGGGAGAAGTTTTTTTTAAGCTTTCGTGTTTTTGCAAAATAGTTGAAAGCAACATCAGATTGGTTGCGCACGAGATTGCCTGTGTTCCAGCAATGACTGCAATTCAAGAAGTACTTCATTTGCTGTAAAACACTTTGGAATGCCCTGAGGCTGCGAAAGGTGCATCATAAATACGAGTCTTTTTATTGAAAGATACCTGCCATTCTGCTTTACCAGTATCCTGATGATAGCCCTGATGGCTACTGTTCTGATCTGATTTCACCTTAATAAAATTTTAAGCAAGTTTGAACACTGAAACTGCCACCAAGATCGAGTAAAGGTGCGAAGAGATTTGTACAATATAGGTTAACAATGTGGCTAGATGTCAAGAAATACCTCCTTTTAACAAGAAAACAAATTTAAGTATAAACTATTACCAGTTATGCCAATTTACAGAAAAACATTGTGATCATTAGACAGTTGATGCATGTTTTAATGTATGAACCCAGAACATTGCATAACTTATTGCAACACGCCCAGCATTAGCTGTCCTGTCTGGCACGTCCTGCTGCTTTTTGAATAGGATTGCTTTTAACTTGGCTTCCTCGGGTGGAGAGAGTTCTAGTCCACATTAGTCACAGTACTGATTCAGCTGTGCTTTATTTCCACTTACAAATTTCTCAGTTAGAAGGGCATGTTTTTCTTTGTTGATGTGAATTGCTAATATACAGACGTGACTTAGAAGCCAAAAGGCAAGTGATCTTTGGCATTTTAGGACCAATTTTCCTTTTACTGATTGTTTAATCATTTTTAAAAATTCCTTTCTATTTAGGATCATTTAACAACTCGGTAATTTTGAGTTAATTTTGCAAAAACTGAGATCTGTCTTTATTTTAAGCTTTACTTCGTTCAAAAGAGCCAGACAGCTTCAACTTGTATTTTAGAGTGTGTTGCTCCTATCTTGATTAATCATACCAGATCATCATTGAAAGATAGATTTTAAAAAGAGAACAGTTGCAAAGCTTAATTATCCACTCAAAACAAGTTGGGCATGCAAACTAGGCCAGATGCTAGTTTTGATGTGTTGGAGTTACTGATAAAGCGCCCTAAAATAGAGAATGTTTTAACGACAAATAAAACATTAAATTGGGATTAAAACATATTTAAATGCGCGTCCTTAGTTGACCCAAAAGTACATAACTAGTCATTTTTAGCAATGCTTCACCTGTTAATCTTTCTGCTGGGCATTCTGGTGAAAATGTCCTTAACCTTGGGAAGCCAAGAAAACAATATGGGTTGTTAAAAGTGCCTTAGCTACTGAACCCCTGGTTCTTGCAGAGGCAGTGGAGATGGGATTCTATTTTTCACATATTTTAAGTGAGATTCTGTACAAGGGGCACACTGAAGATCGTCCATCCACTGAACTTAAGTAGAAGGTTGCTCATTGTGAGATGGTGCACACTGAAGAATGACCTTTTATGGCTTGAACCAAATGCAGGAAAGAAAGGAAATCATTAAAATTAAAAACAAAAAAACTGCGGATGCTGGAAATCCAAAACAAAAACAGAATTACCTGGAAAAGCTCAGCAGGTCTGGCAGCATCGGCGGAGAAGAAAAGAGTTGACGTTTCGAGTCCTCATGACCCTTCGACAGAACTTGAGTTCGAGTCCAAGAAAGAGTTGAAATATAGGCTGGTTTAAGGTGTTTGGGGGGGGGGGGGGGGGGGGGGGGGGGGGGGGGGGGGGGGGGGGGGGGGGGTGTGGTTGTAGGGACAAACAAGCAGTGATAGAAGCAGATCATCAAAAGATGTCACCAACAATAGAACAAAAGAACACATAGGTGTTAAAGTTGGTGATATTATCTAAACGAATGTGCTAATTAAGAATGGATGGTAGGGCACTCAAGGTATAGCTCTAGTGGAGGTGGACGTCCAATCCCTCTACACCTCCATCCCCCACCAGGATGGTCTGAGGGCCCTTAGCTTCTTCCTCGAACAGAGGCCCGAACAATTCCCATCCACCACTACTCTCCTCCGTCTGGCTGAACTTGTTCTCACACTGAACAATTTCTCCTTCAACTCCTCTCACTTCCTCCAAATAAAAGGTGTGGCTATGGGTACCCGCATGGGCCCCAGCTATGCCTGTCTCTTTATGGGGTATGTGGAACATTCCTTGTTCCAGTCCTACTCCGGCACCCTTCCACAACTCTTTCTCCGGTACATCGACGATTACTTCGGTGCTGCTTCATGCTCTCGTCAGGACTTGGAAAAATTTATTAATTTTGCTTCCAATCTCCACCCCTCCATCATTTTCACGTGGTCCATCTCTGACACTTCCCTTCCTTGACCTCTCTGTCTCAATCTCTGGTGATAGACTGTCCACCAATATCCATTACAAACCCACCGACTCCCACAGCTACCTCGACTATAGCTCCTCACACCCCGCTTCCTGTAAGGACTCTATCCCATTCTCTCAGTTCCTTCACCTCCGTCGCATCTGTTCCGATGATGCTACCTTCAAAAACAGTTCCTCTGACATGTCCTCCTTCTTCCTTAACCGAGGTTTTCCACCCACGGTCGTTGACAGGGCCCTCAACCGTGTCCGGCCCATCTCCCGCGCATCCGCCCTTAAGCCTTCTCCTCCCTCCCAGAAACATGATAGGGTCCCCCTTGTCCTCACTTATCACCACACCAGCCTCCGCATTCAAAGGATCATCCTCCACCATTTCCGCCAACTCCAGCATGATGCCACCACCAAACACATCTTCCCTTCACCCCCCCTATCGGCATTCCGTAGGGATCGCTCCCTCCGGGACACCCTGGTCCACTCCTCCATCACCCCCTACTCCTCAACCCCCACCTATGGCACCACCCCATGCCCACGCAAAAGATGCAACACCTGCCCCTTCACTTCCTCTCTCCTCACCGTCCAAGGACCCAAACACTCCTTTCAAGTGAAGCAGCATTTCACTTGCATTTCCCCCAACTTAGTCTACTGCATTCATTGCTCCCAATGTGGTCTCCTCTACATTAGAGAGACCAAACGTAAACTGGGCGACCGCTTTGCAGAACACCTGCGGTCTGTCCGCAAGAATGACCCAAACCTCCCTGTCGCTTGCCATTTTAACACTCAACCCTGCTCTCTTGCCCACATGTCTGTCCTTGGCTTGCTGCATTGTTCCAGTGAAGCCCAACGTAAACTGGAGGAACAACACCTCATCTTCTGACTAGGCACTTTACAGCCTTCCGGACTGAATATTGAATTCAACAACTTTAGGTCTTGAGCTCCCTCCTCCATCCCCACCCCCTTTCTGTTTCCCACTTCCTTTTGTTTTTTTCCAATAAATTATATAGATTTTTCTTTTCCCACCTATTTCCATTATTTTAAGTACTTTAAAATATTTTATGCTCTCCCCACCCCCACTAGAGCTATACCTTGAGTGCCCTACCATCCATTCTTAATTAGCACATTCGTTTAGATATTATCACCAACTTTAACACCTCTGTGTTCTTTTGTTCTATTGTTGGTGACATCTTTTGATGATCTGCTTCTATCACTGCTTGTTTGTCCCTACAACCACACCATCCCCCCACTTCTCTCTCTCCCTCTCTCTCTTCTCTCTCCTCCACCACCACCCCCCCCCCCCCCCCCCACCCCACCCCAAAAAGTCCTTAAACCGGCTTATATTTCAACTCTTTCTTGGACTCGAACTCAAGTTCTGTCAAAGGGTCATGAGGACTCGAAACGTCAACTCTTTTCTTCTCCGCCGATGCTGCCAGACCTGCTGAGTTTTTCCAGATAATTCAATCTTTAAAATTAAATGGGTGGATGCAAGTCATCAACTGTCAGATTGTTTTACAAAAAGAAATGTATGTACAAAGGAATTGTTAGGGGCTCTAGAGGAGGGTCATCTCACATTGTTATATTGTTTTGTATGCAATAGCAGAGGAGTGTTGATCTAAAATGTTTGAAATTTTGGTTGTGTATTATTTAAAGGAAGAAGGAAATCTGATAATTGATTATTATTCCTATTTAACTGTATGCAGGCGATGGGCATTAACTGTGCATTTACTTGAGCCCACTAGGGCTGAGCATAGGCTGAAACTGGTAGTTGGATTAGGAGGCATATGCTTGTAATGTGTAACTCTAAATAAATATAAAAGTGTGTAAATATTGGCTCTAGTTCCATCCTTCACCAACTGGCTTTCTGGAACAGAACTGTGGCCAGCATTGTGGTTCTGCTGAGCATTTTCTAAGTGTATGTCTGTTGCTGCAGCTAAAAGGCAAGCCTTGGTGTCTTGGAATGGGTCAATTTGAAGTAGTAGGAGGCTGCATTGAAACGAAACAGCTCAGTGCATATTTAAGACAGCAACTATGTAACTTCATTGGCTATATTATGGTATAGCTTCAGTTGCATTATTTCCCAAAATCCACAAAATAGCTGGAGCAAATCCATCACTGTCACTAAATGACATTGTGGCATGACTGTAAACATCGGAAGTACCTTTAAAATAGATGCATGAGCACTTGGCAAGGAATGTGGGAATGAGAATGTGCAGGGGCAATTTGCTAGAGTGGTTCCAGGATTGAAAGAATTTAGCTACAACACTGGGTGGGAGAGGCTGGGTTTGTTCTCCTTGGAGCAGAGGAGGTTGATGGGAGATTTCATGAAGGTGTGCAAGATTAGGGCAGGTTTAGACAAAGCAGACCAAGGAAAACTGTTTCTAGTAACTGTACAAAGACTAGTGGACACATTTAAGGTTTCAGGTTGAAGGCAAGAACTACAAGGGGGATGTGAGGAAGAATTTTTTTTAACGCACTGATTGGTAAAGACTTCGAGCTCACTGTTTGAAAGGATGCTGGATGAGGCTGGTGGAAGCGGAGAGAATCAATCATTTCAAAGGAGAACTTGATGGGCACTTGGGGTAATATAGGGCTATAGGGATAGAGTGAGGGAAGAGGAATGACTGGATTGTCCTGCAGAGAGCCAAATGGTCGCCTTCTGTGTTCTGGATAGTCTGACTGCAAGTGATGTGTGCATGGTAGGTTTTTCTGAAGCTTAGTATGCATGTCCAAACTGTCCCACTCATGTCTCATACACAAGTATAGAAATGCCTGTGTTGCATCATGAGGATGCAGGAAATCAGATTGTTGTCATGACCTTTAGGGGTATAAATGAAGTGGTTGTGGTTAATGCATGATGCCATCTAAATAAGTGAAGTGTATTCAGGATCTGTCTTGCATATGGTATTGCAATATTTACAACTGGTTGGCCCCTTGTTGACAAAAGAGCTAAAAAAATATTTTTTCAAGTGTTCGGAAATAATAGTTTCTTACTGACTTGATTAAAATGAATCCAACTTTAGAGAAGCTTATCCAGTTGGAGTCAGGAAAATGAACAAAATCCTAAGTGACAATGGCATGATGAGGAAGTGATGCAGGAAATGAGCACCTTTGCAGTATTTTCAATCTCAAGGATCTTTGGGTTTGCACACAATCAGATGATAACATTGAATGTTAGGCCATGTAACATAGAATTGCATAAGATATATGGTGCAGAAACAGTCAATTTAGCCCAACCAGCTCATTGTGGGGCAGGGTACAGTGCCCCCATTCCCTCCCTCCCTCCCCCCATCTCTCCCGACAGACACTCACTGAAGAACACACCCCCTTCCCCCCCTCCCCCCCTTCCCATGGCATGGAATTCCACTCAGGTGTGATAAAGTTAACCTCCAAGCATGGACTCTTGCTGGGGTGCAGTTTGACCTTCATCCCAAAATGGACTCTTGCTAGGGTGCAGTCTCTCTGCCACTTGTGTGCCTGTGGCAGAAACACTTGTTGGAGTGCGATTTCCCCATTTCCCTTCATCACACCATCCCCCGGCATGAACTCTCACAGGGTTACAGTTACCCACCCCTCTTCTTGGCGAAGATTTTCTCACGAGTATTCCCACCCTAGCACGGATTCTTGCTGAGGCACAGTTACTCCTTGACACGGACTTCTGTGAATTGCAGCCCCAATTGCCAACTGGCACGGACTTTTACCTGTGCTGCAATTCCAGATATATGCTGCTGTGAGTGGCCATCCTTCATGTGTTAGCCTGTAGATATCTATTACCCAGACAATCTTAGCAACACAGCCAACCCAGTCTGGACCTTCCCATGTACGTGCACCTTGCATCTGGGGATAATGTGTTGGAATGTTGCCAATTTTTCCCCCGTTGCCATGGCACCCCACCCCTCCCTCCCCCCAATGCCAAATCAGTCTTCCACTTTCCCTTTTGTTTACAAGTCTATTATGTGGTACTTTATCTTTTGAAGGTCCACATTTACAATATCAACTGCACTACCCTTGTCACCCTGCTGTTACTTTACCAAAGCACTCAGTTAAAAGAACTCAATCATGACACAAGGCTAGAATAAAGTAGTTTCACACATATGCAAGGGATGCTAGTGGTTTGATGGAGTGCGTGCTTTTTATGTTTGTTGGAGCAGTAACAGCACCACCTCTGGGACAAGTAAGAGCAGCAGGTACTACTGTTAATAGCATTGCTAATCAACTGGGAGCATGAGATTTGGTAAAATTTCAAGAATTTCAATGGAAATAAATCGCCAATTATAAAACAGGGTAGGAGGCATTTTCATTATTGATTTGTGGTAAGCGAATTTCACTATCCTGTTTATTAGAGCCAAGATCAATATACTCACTAGTACATATACCTTATTTAAAAGCTGTGCATTTGATGCCAGAAGGTACCGTTTAAACATGAATAACCCACAAAACAAAATATATTGCATGCAGAATTTAAGCAAAACTCTTTTTTGGGTTAGGTTTCTCAATAATCTAAAGAAATATTCAAATATATGGCTTGAGTATTGATGAAAAAAGACACGCTGTTGGAGCTTTTTGTCTTGCACTCAGGACAGACTCCAGAATACCAAATTCCAAGGGGAGCATCAGTTTGTATTTCACTGTGAGGGAAAATACTATACTGAGGGAAAATAGGGTGATTGATTGAGGTGTTGCCATTGAGAATACACCAGGGAATAGTTATACCCAAGATTTTGTTTAAATTTAGAAGAGACAAGTGGACTCTGATTTGTCGAAATGTTGCCATGGAGAATGCACCAGGGAACAGGCCCAGCTGCTTTTTTTTAATTGAAAAAGGTGTAATGCCTGGACACATTCCTTCTGTTTGCAGAGGACAGGGCCCCGCATTTGTCCTGATGAGTGCAAGGCAGAAAAGCTTCAACAGTGTGCCTTTTTTTTTCAGCAATATCCATAGGATAATGAAGCACAGAAGGAAGCCATTCACCCTTACTGGGTGCTGGCTTTTTGGTAGAGCTATCTAATTAACCCCACTCTTCTCCTTTCCCCAAATATCTATAATTTTCTTCCCTTCAAGTAATAACTCAATTCGCTTGAGTGTTACTATTGATTATGCGTTCATCACCCTTTCAGGCAGTACATTTTGGATTACAGCACATAGCTGTGCTGATAGCAAAATAGTAGCCTGTGATTCTTTCGCCAGTCAACTTTAAAATTGTGTCCTCTGGTTACTGATCCATCTATCATTGGAAGGGAGTGAGAGGGTGGGGCAGGGCGGGGGGAGCAGAAAGCAAATCTGCAGGAAAATCAGATGTGCAAGAATTATAGAGTGGTGATGTTGGGGGACTTTGATACTTTGATTACTTAAATATTGAATGGGATAATGTTAACGTAAAGTGTAAGGAGGGTGAAGAATTTCTGAACTATGTTCAGGAGAACTTCTTTGATCAATATGTTCTTGGCCTAACTAGGAAGGAGGCATTGCTGGCTATTATGCTGGGAACTGAGGTAGACCAAGTATCTGTGAGGGAATACTTGGGTAAAAGTGATCATCGTATCATAAGGTTTAAACGAGTAATGCAGAAGAACAAGGAATAATCTAAAGTAGAAGATATAAATTGGAAGATGCCTAATTTCAATACGATGAGGTGGGATCTAGCCAGGGTAAAAGACAATCAAAGACTGACAGGAAAAACTGTAACTGAATAATGGGTGATATTTAAGAGGTGGTTCAGGTTACGTAAATTCCCATAAGGGTGAAAGATAGGGGAATCAAAACAGGCATTCTTGGATGATGAGGGAGATGCACGAGATGATGATCTAACATTGACAAACGGTGAGCATACTATTTTGATCTAATTGATTCTTGGCTTGAATTTGGGTGAGTTAATATATTAGAGTATTTCCATTTGATATTTGTTCCAACTTATCAAACTAAAGAAGTGAAGAGGGCATTCCCTGCAATCCTGCAACTACAACATAGACCAGTTGAAGAGGAGAAAGTCCAATAACCCCAGTCACATGGTGACCAGAGAGACTCAAGCTTCCTTTAACCAGTTTTATTCAAGCATATGCAAGGGAGCCGCAATCATTCTTGAAAATGACCCAGCTCCCAGATTGATTACATTTCATTACTTTTGTACTTTTTCTTATCACAATACATTTGAGTACATTTGAATATATCCAATCGGTAACCGAACACAGGTACCATGTTAAAACTTTCCTATTGAGTACATAAACATGTGATTCTGCTAACCAATTATTCTAAAGGGTGTATATATAATTATATTATCCAATCAAAATTAAAACACATACGCAAAGACCTTGGTTCTCACAACTTAAGACTGCTGGTCTTTCATCAAAGACCCCTCTGCCCATTGTATGTTTTCCCATGTCTAAACTAAAACCATCTGCCCCTTCCCTATCTGAGAGAGGAGTATACCTAAGCTAACTTTGTTATGTTTTATCTCCAGTCCAGCTCTCAAGACTTCAACGCACCATTTTACCACTTGAATGGTTCTGTTTGCGCCTAGATATTAGCTCATCTCTTGAAACTTTGTAAATCACATAAAACTCAAAGCCCCTTTGTGTGCAATATCCATCTGCCTACCCTCAGCTATCAATAGGTATAGCATCCATGTTTGCCTGGAGATTTTAGGGTGTTTCAGTAAATTCTTAGTGTTATCTTTCAGCATTTTTAATTTTCCCCTAACAGAAGGAAACCCTGAAAAAAAAACAGATACAGAATGTAAGGTGACTATGTGACCTCATCACCTAATGAAGGAGTTAGTGAGTAATAAAAAAGTAGCCCTTGAAAATCTATTTTCCCTGCAGTGGATATTATCTATATGGGTCCAGCTTTGCTGCAACCCATACTGAATTTTAGTATAATCCCAGCCATATCAGAGCAAGGCATCTGTAACATAAAGTAGCTAAGCTAAGTCTCCTACTATTATCTGAAATAAGCATATCACAAAAAGCTTCAATGTTAATTGTCACTTCACCATTACTGACAGCTAAATGCTAATGTTGCTTGTGACTGTAGGTTTTCTTCAGTCAATCACGCAATTCATCAATGGCCCCCTTGGTGAGACAAGCTCCTCACACAAGCAGCTACTCAACAAAGACAAGGTAACTGAAACTTGCAGTAACCATGTGGCTACTGTCTTCCTCCTCCTTCGACCCAAGGCCTCCCTACCATCATTTGCTGTTGCTCATCGTCTTCACATCCAAAGTGAGACTTGCAATGCATTCATGGTACTGTGCGAAGCAATTGAGTCGATCATTTCGATATCTCCAGCTCTGCCCCCATGCTGCACCAATGCTGATTCCCTCCTTTGCCACCCCATTACCATAACCATGGGCATCATTAATTCTTTGAAGGGAAAGACAAGAATGAAGACATTTGCTAATCCCTTATTAACTGCAGCTTAGATCTAAACAAAGAAAATCACTAACACTGAGCTTGTGTGTTCATACGTGTTACTATGTGGTTTACACGTAGCACCGTTTATGGGTATAAAACTGCCAACATTATAGCTAATAAAACATTACCAGAACTTGATGTACATTCGGCATGTGCTTATTCTGAGTAAAAGGAATTTTACCTTGTTCTGAAGTATTAGGAAAGAGGCCTGAGGAATATGGTGAAGGCTTATGTGGGTGGAGTTAGATTCAAAAGGAAAGAACATAATGGTTTTTCAGTTTTTATCCTCATTTTCCAGAAGTGCAGTTATTTCCACTGCAAGTTCAGAGAAGGAAAACAAACCAAACCAAGTATTCCTCACAGGAGGGTTGAGTATGGTGAGTTCCAGAGACTTTGTCTCCTTTTGAAAGATTTAAATTCATATTTGTTAATTTGTTAAAATATCAGGCAAACCATTTCACCAGTTAGTGGCAAAGAAGGACACTTCTCCAATACTTCTGCAAATGTAACTTTTCAACAATCAGTCTAAACAAATTCCTTTGACTGCCTGATGGTATTTAATTGTCAGTAAATTTTAACCACTTGGTTCTGCAGCCTAATGCTCAATAGCACATGTTTTAATCTCAATAATAATTGCATTCTAATTTGGATGAACAACAAGGTTGCTACTCTTATAACAACCTATCCCTGGTTCAGTCTCCAAGGAACTAAAGTGCAGCTTTATCAAACATTTTGCAATACATTATATTTTTCAAATATAATTTCTACAGTACAATAAAAGGATTGACACCATTCAACGTATATCAGATAAGTTGGTTTCTGAGGCAGGACTACCAGTAGCTTTGCAAATAATTACTGTATGTGGTCTTCAGCAAAAGTAGATATTCTTATCAAATCTAGAACTCCTTCACATTATTACAACTTTTTTGGAGGATCACACTGTTAGTTTTCATCATTTCCATTGAAGTGGCACAAGAAAATGAAGTAATGTAGCATCAGTGAAGTGTAATCAAATGTAAGAAATGTTAAGATTGACTACTATTTATACTGTCTTAGTCTCTCCTCAAAGCTCAATGCTTTCCCCTTGAGTCATGGAGCATGCTGTGACAGGCCAAAGTATTCTTGTGTTCAATTCTCAATTAATTGCAGACCCAATTCCTCTGACTATCTTGGGATTGGAGAGGTGTCAAGTGGGAAATAACAGTCTCCTCCTCCTCCTCCCTTTTGCTGCTTTGTCAATACTAGTAGGTAAATGGTGTCCCATTGTTACGGGTGTAAAAACAAAAAAACTGCGGATGCTGGAAATCCAAAACAAAAACAGAATTATCTGGAAAAACTCAGCAGGTCTGGCAGCATCGGCGGAGAAGAAAAGAGTTGACGTTTCGAGTCCTCATGACCCGAACTGAGTTTTGCCAGACCTGCTGAGTTTTTCCAGGTAATTCTGTTTTTGTTATGGGTGTTTTGTTGTGTTCAGCATCTCTCCAGTACCTCACTTGGAGAATAAAATTTTGCAAGGACACTGAAAGAACTCTACTTTTTGCAGCTTTTTCATAGAACAGTGCAGGAGTTAAAACAGAGAATAAAAGCTACAGTACTGTGACCATTAATTTAAGCGAAACGCTCCCACGTTAGACAGCTCATTTCTTAGAGATGTAAAGAGGACATGTTAATTGTATAAATTAAGGTTAAGTTTTCACGGGTGGAGAGAGGCACTAGTCATTGGAATATTACTTATGCACATATGAAGAGACACTTTGGTATGGTTGAGGTCTTCCAGGACCAATTATTAATCTCTTCCCCAAAATGTTACCTTAATTTAAGTTTTATTTTTGTTAGTGCCTCTTTAAGGGGCCATTAGTTAATTAATTTGTTTTAATTATACTCAAGTATAATGAGACACTTATTGACACTGGTGGTGGGTTGTGGGGTTAGGGGCTATACATTTGTCATGTTTCACTTTCTGAATAAATCTAAAACTGAGTAAAGCTTGACTTCTAGTCTCCCTTCGCCAACTGGCTGTCAGAAGCTTACATCTGAATTGTGCTATAATGAGCAAGTTTAGATGTCGACAGTATTAGGAGACAGAACTCTCGAGGCTGCCTGCGCCCATTGCATTATTAGTTATCAATAAGATAATGGATAGATGGTTAAGAACAGGGCTGAAAGCGCAGCTAAATTCTAAATGGACAATGGAGGAGAATTTGCCAATGATGAATTTAGAGGTGTGTGTGTGAACAGTTGAATATTGTAGCAATGCACACAGCAACAGAAAGTCCTTTTTTAACAATGGGACATGTGAGAGAAATCATGCTGTGATTGACAAAATGTTTCAAAAAATCTTAGCTGACCAACTGAAATGTAAATTGACAACTACTCTAGCATGGGCAGTACATCTGAAAAACACGCTTCAGATGGTTGAGGGCTGCAGTCCCTATCAATTAGTTTATGGCAGGAATCTGAAGCTATCTTCAATAATGTGGGAGCATCTCCTGGCTTTGGAGAAGACTACCATTAGCTCCATGTTTGCAGAACATTTGAATGCCATGTACGCAAGGAGGAGAGCATTTATTAAGGCAGAGGTTTCAGAAAAAAATCAGGAGAGCTTTTGAGTTAATGAATCAGGCCATCAGAAGTGAATTTTAAGCCCGGGGACATGGCGCATTTTAAAAGAGAAAGGCAGAAAGAATGGAGAGGCCCAGGAAAAGTTACAGGCACTGATGGCGAAATGATAATCTTGCAACAAGGTAACCAAAATGTGAGTACATTCCACATGGTTTACTGGCACTGATTACACATTGATGGAACCTGAACAGATGATGGAAAGTGAAGACACACCATGTACCTTGCATACATATATGCTGGACCCGTACAAGCAGCAGAGTGTGGGAGATAACCTGCTAACAAAGTAGACCAAGTGATAGTGAAGATCAGGATAGGGCAATTTATTACCAAGATCAACTACCAAAAGTTGGAACTCAGTTGGTATATATATCAGAAGCTAATGAGTGGAGTGAATCCACCCTAGTAGGAATGGCAGGAAAAACCACACGGAAATGCAAAAACTGGCTGAATGTACAAGACAAGGGGCAAACTATCAGATCTATGGATTGGTAGAAGGAAGTCAAAATGTGGAAAGCCAGTGAACATAGTGTAAGTTCAGGCAGTGGGCCTAATGGTGATTACAGCCTAAGGAAAAGATCTAAAACTTGTGAAGGGAAGTCTAGTCGCAGGAGGGACATGTTGAGTAGTAGTAGTCCAGATAGGGACATGAGATCTAGTAGGGCACATAGTTTAAGAAGAGCAAGGACCAAAGAACAGTTGAGGAGTGACACAAGAAGTAGGAGCCCTCATGATAGAGAAGTTTAAGTTAGATGGTAAATTGAGAAGGGAAGCAAAACAAAAAGAACTTAACAGTTGGAGAGTTGGGAAATTTGTGATAAAATTATTAAGGAATTTAAGTCAGGCTTACGGAGTTTTTAAGTATATAGAGTTGGCCATTAGCCAGACTAAATTGAGAATAACCCTGAATCAACAGTCTTACCGAGAGAATGTTAATAGGTTCCCAGTTGGCCGGATTCTCACAAAAGTAAGACCCTATAATTGAAGGATGAGCGATCAATTAAGAAGCTTAATTGGGCAATTAAAACTAGTTATGCACACAAACTGGACTGGCCACGTGCTATGATGTATTGAATCGAGCACCATGCTGAAATATGCTGCTGTTGGGGAAGTACTGAATACAAATAAGACATTAAAGGAATTAAGTTTAGAAGAATGCACAATCAGATTTCCAGACCTTGGTGACCCAGAAGGGATAAAATTAGTCATTTTAGGTAACATCTCGCATTCTAACCTTCCCGGTGGTTATTCGGGTACATCAGGATTCATTATATTTTAAGGGGGAAGAAACGCTAAATGTTGTCCATTAGCATGGGAATTAAAGAAAATAGAGAGAAGTTAAAAGCACCTTTGTTGTGGAGACATTTGTGCTGGTAGAAGTGACAGTTATGGCTATGTATTTATCAAGTATTTTAAAGGAGCTCCTATATCAGGGGTAACTGGGGAAAAATGTGCCTACAGAGTTACACATAGGTAACCATTCGCTCTGGAACAAGGTCCATTCGACAAAGAATGTCATGGAAAAGAGGTTAAGGATTGATCTCCTGAGTATAAAAGAGATGTTGTAAAGGAATGAGATTTGAAAACTAAAATGGGTTGCCCAAGTCACCAATTGTTGGATTGTTTCACAAAAAAAAATTGCTTGTCCAAAGAAATTGTTGGATATCCTCAAAGTGGGATTATAACGGAGTAGGAGAATATGGAAATTTTCATGTCGCAACCTTATTAGAATGCTTTTGTGTTTTCAAGACGGGCGAAATATTGAGTATGTTAAAGATTGATTGTATAAATAAGATATTGTTTATTATCATTTTGTATTTCTTATGAATAGCTTTAGTATGCATATCAATTAATTTAAAGAAAAGAGGGAAATCTGTCAGTATCTAATCAATACCCCAGAAATTTAAGGTATTAAGTGAATAGGTGTTTGGGTATTGATTAGTTAATTAGAGTCGGGTGTATATATAAAGAATCAGCTAGCACTGGGGATGGTGTGTTAGAGTGGAGAAGTGTAGCAAACAATAAACAGCCTCTACCAAAGCATCATAGTCTGTGTCTTCACAATCAGGCTGGAGAGTGCATTGACACTCATGAATGCCTGCATGTATTGTACACAAGGGAGTTTGTGGTAAAACATACAGAAGACCACATTTTCTAGTAAAGCAGTTTGTATGATGCAATACGAAACTCAACAGCCTGCTTTGAATTGTAAAATGCACAATAAAGAGTAGGAGGGTGAAAGTTGATTTTTAAAATAAGGTGCTTAAAATGGGGCACGTGTTATGGTCAATAATACGGTCATGGGGTTTTGAGGACATTTTAATTGTTTTTAGCACTTGATATCATTACTATTCATCTTTGTTCACTGCTTGTGTAAATTTAATTAAATTCACACAGTTCTGGAATAGAATATATAGGTCTGCTCATGTATGTGGGAAACTTCAAAGTGAAGTTTCTTTAAAGGTCTTTAATGTATAGTTACATTTCCCTTCAGAATTCAGCACAGTTATTTTTTGTTTACCTTCACTGGAAAGCCCTAACACTGAGCAGACACACCCGTGGTGGCTTCAATTTATATTTAAACTTAAATGATAGAGGTATGAAATTAGTTTTCTGATTTCACTTTGGTGCTAATGTTTTGCTTGTTTTTGTCTTTTTTACAGAAAGGCTCTTTACTTCTGCACTTCTAATTTTTTTTCTTCTTCTTCTCCCCCCCCCCACTTCACATCCTCCAAACCCCCCAAATAGGTTCACTTCCCACCTCACATAATGGAAATGAATTGCACCTGAAACATGAAAGCAATGAGGATGCCATGATGTGCTAACTGAGAAAACCAAATCATCAGATAAGCTTCATGTGCCAAACTGGATTCTTGAAAAACAAATTTTGTTAATGTTCTCCAGACAGAATGAACAAGCCATGGAAAGAACGTTTTTTTTTTACCTGGAAAGGGTCAAATAACGGTTTTGGAGATGCTGTTGCCAACTAGTGCCCGCTTTTGGCTCATCTGAAGTTTGTTTATTACTGAAATGGAGGTGGTGGAATGGTCATCCAAAGATGTGCTAGCCTGGCTGACCGAGCACGGCATGCAGGAGTACACCGATGCATTTCAGAATAAGCTTGATGGCCAGGGCTTATTAAAACTGTCTCGGGAAGATTTCCAAAGACCACCTCTATCTCTGGTTGCATCAGACAATGGTCAGCAACTGCTAGAAAAAATAGAAACACTAAAAATGGAGCATCACATTGAAGTGCACAAGAATGGTCATGCCAATGGTCATCTTAACATGGGTCCTATGAATGCTGGCAGCGAGAATGACATCCATAATAAAACCAAAAGAACTGGCTTGACAAATGGTTACCGAAAAGAAATGGTTCAAATCGCCATGCCGGAATTGGAGCAATTTCCATCCTCTCTGGAATGGTGGAAGACTGGTGTGGCTTTCCTTTATGCACTTTCCTGTTTTCTACTTACCACAGTGATGATCTCAGTTGTCCACGAACGTGTGCCTCCCAAAGAGGAGCAGCCGCCTTTACCGGACAAATTTTTTGACTATTTTAACAGGGTGGAGTGGGCCTTCTCCATCTGTGAGATTAATGGCATGATACTTGTAGGATTATGGCTGGTTCAGTGGGTGCTAATGAAATACAAGTAAGTAAAATAAGTGAATTAGATTTCCTTTTTGAAGTCTCATCTCATCAAATGTTTCTTGCAAGCATATGAATTACTGAAATTAAGTCAGTTTTTCTGGATTTTTCCTTTATAAAAAAATTCTCTGTCAGTAACCCAGAACAAATCAGAGAATCGAATATTACTTTCTGGTTTTACGCTTTAAGGCAAAGAATCATTGTTGTGTGACGTTAGAAAATTGTAATTTTGATTTACTGCCTTCTGTGAAGATAGCAGACCTCCTGTATTATAATAGACTAACTTAATTGAATTTGTTCTCATTAGAGAATATATTATTGGAAATGTGGAAGCCTGGAATGAAATAAATTTAATTTGGGATGTTATACTTTACAAGTGACTGTATTACTTTGTCACATTTCATTTTGACTGTGGAACAGGGATGCAAGAAATCTTTTGAGAAGGTGGTCTCCTATCACTTTGGCTTGATATTGCATAGCTGCAGTGCAGTGGGCAGGCAGCCTGCTGGACCTCTTGGCTGCTTTGTAAACTTAGGCAGAATATTGGATAGAGAAAGCAACCATTTTCAAAAATGACCAGTTCCAATGGAGCTAGTATGTGCATATAGGCATGCACAAAGATTTAATCTAGTTGGTGAGTTTTGGAGCTCATAATATGACCTGGGTAATCATAGCTGTGAATTTTCTGCCCTAATTTTCATTCTTGGCAATTATGGTCTAATGCCAGTGTTTCTAAGGCTAGTACATTTACTTCAGCATTATAATTTAATTGCATGGGAGAGGGAATAGAGTGTAAAATTTGCAAGCCTCACAACAGAATTGATAATATGGCATAAGATGGCATGGAAGTGAATTGGTGTTGTTTTGATTACAGAGGAGTTGGATTACAGAAGGGACTGCAGGCATAGGAATAAATATAGAGTTAAATCATATATATGACGAATTATAGTTCCAGCACTAATGGGACTTAAGCCTCTGAGATGAATGTAATGTTGTGTGGGATTTGAGCTGACCTTTGGGGTCAAGTTAGATGGGAAATTCTATTTTCTCTTAGAAATTTTACCTGGGGTAATTTACTCTTCAATTAAATTAAGAGTTGATGAATTCTTAACCCTGTCTCATTACAGACTTGGGGGAAGTGAGTTTTACTCCATAGAATATCTTTCTAGTTCTACTTGTAGATTGTACACTTAAAGCTATAGTATAGTAGTATTTGCTTATATGACATTCTATGTTTGTTGTAACCAGAATAGTAGTTTCCTGGGATAGGGGTGGAGGGGTGTTGAATTTTCTTGGGGGTCAGATCTGAACAGAAGCTTTTAAAAAATGCTTTTGGTGGCACATATGAAGAAGAACATTAAACTCAGCCTAATATCCTATCAAAGGTTTCAGTTTCATTTTCTTTATGCTTTGAGTTTTGAATGTGATTTTAAGGATGGGCAAATTAAAGGTTTCGCTGACATTTGAATGAACCAGTACATTCGGTAGTATGATATTGAATAGCACAGACCAAGAAAATCCCAGTTTTAGTCCTTAACCTGTGCTGAGTTAATTGTTCTGAGCCAGAGCTGTGTCACAATTGTCTCTGTTAGTGAAAGGGAAATTCAGCTGGACACACTATTCATAATCATTGTCCAGTGATGCTTCATACCCTGCTTCCTGCAAAATGGGCAGATAGACTCCTGCTGAGGACAGGTTCAACTTGGCTGTGTAAGGCCTTGTGTAAGTCGCCAGTGCATACCTGTGGAGTTCCATCCTATCCTAGGTTCCTCTCTTCCGGAGAGAAGATATAAAGGATTTTTTTTAAAAAATCAGTCTTAGACTAGAGCATATGAAAACCTTTTCATATTTGAAATGGCTTGGAAACAATTTAAATAATTTTATTTAGGCTGCCTTATTTGATTGCACCTGCGGTATATTGGTTTGAAATTTTAATAGTTCTTTTTCCCCTTCCTCCCTCCCCCACCCCCTTCATATCAGATCTATTGTGGGCAGGAGATTCTTCTTCATAGTTGGCACGCTTTACCTGTACAGATGCATTACAATGTATGTAACAACACTTCCGGTGCCTGGCATGCACTTCAGCTGTTCTCCAAAGGTAAGTTTTGATTATGACTCCACAGTAAAGGATAACTAAATTAAAAGTTCTAAACCCCCAAAGGTGTAGAACTAAGTCCTTTACTGGTAACATTAAGTGGAAAATAGCACAACCTCTTTTTCTAATTTCACAAAAGATTTTTTTTTTTGCTATGTTCTAAAGAAATTTGTAGCTGCAGTATATGTATTTAAGTCTGTTCGGCATTCTAAATAGAGATTAAATTATCTTAGGGAGGTTTTGCAAAATGCTAACTAGTTGTTACAAATAAATGCATGCAAATTATGTGAATATACATTACGAAGAACAAAATTCGTGGGTGGTCGGGTTTACTCATACAGTACCTAATTAAAGTAGAATATAGACAGTGGAAAGATTATGTAAAATTATTTATTCATTCATGGTATGAGCACTTCAATGGCTAGGCCACCATTTATTGTCCATCCCTGATTACCCTTGATAAGATGGAAAGCCACAGCCGCCTGGAGCAGCTGCTGTTGATTTGGTATCAGTGCACCCACAGTGCTGTTAGATAGGGAGTTCCTGGATTGTGACCCAGTGACAATGAATTAACACAGATATATTTCCAAGTCAAGATGGCATGTGACTTGGAGTGGAATTGCGCCTACTGCACTTGTCTTTCTAGCTGGTAGAAGCTGTGGGTTTACCAGGTACTATTGAAGAAGCCTTGGTGAGTTGTTACAATGCTTCTTGTAAGATGGTACATATTGCAGTCACAGTATGCCAGTGATGGAGGGAATGAATATTTAAGCTGGTGGTTGGAGTGCCAATCAAGTGGGCTGATTTGTCCTGTTTGGCGTTTAGGTTTTTGACAGTTGGAGTTGTACTCATACAGGCAAGTGGAGAGTTTTCCATCACACTCCTGGCCTGTGCCTTGTAGGTGGTGGAGATGCTTTGAGGAACCTGGTAGTGAGAATTCCCAGCCTCTGACCTGCCTTCATAGCCACAGTACTTATTTGGCTAATCTAGTTAATCTTCTGGTCATTAGTAGTCCCCAGGATGATGTTGGGGGAAGCCAGCAATGGTAATGCTGTTGCATATCATGGAGAGGTGCTTAGAATCAGGCTTGTTGGAGATGGCCATCTCCTGGCACTTGTGTGGCATGATGTAACTTGCCATTTAACAGCTAAGCCTGAAAGTTGTCGATGTGTTGCTGTATGTGGGTATGGACTACTTCATCTGAGGAGCTATGAATGGAACTGGGCACCGTGAAGTTATCAGTTAACATCATCACTTCTCTCCTTATGATAACGGGAAGTTTATTGATGAGACAGCTGAAGATGGTTGGGCTTAGGGCAGTGCCGTGAGATACAATGCTCTGGCGCTGAGGTGATTGGCCTTTAACAACCGTAACCTCTTTTGTGCTAGGTATGATTCCACCCAGTAGAGTTTGATTCCCATTGATTTCAATTTTACCAGGACTCCTTGATGTTATACTTGACCATGTACTGTATTGATGTCAAGGGTGGTCACTGTTACCTCACCTCTGGAATTCAGCTCTTTATACATGTTTGGACTGAGGCTCTAATGAGGTCTGGAGACTGAGTGGAGTATTTTTTTTTCCTTTGTTTTTTCTCTTTTCCCTGAGTGGAGTATTGGTGAGCAGGTTATTGCTAAATCAGTGCTACTTGATTGCACTTCCAACTATGCCTTCCATCATTTTGCAGGTGAATGAGATGATGAATGGACTAATTGGGCGGTAATTTGTCAGGTTGGCTTTGCCTTGATTTTTGTGGACGCAACATACCTGGTCAATTTCCCACTTCAATTTCAATATAAGAAATGCAAGTCATAACTTTTTTATCCATAGGAATTCAACCAAGGAAATTTAATATGTGACTCTAACAATTGAAGGATATAATGAATTTAACGAACAGATTTTTCCAAAATTGACCTGTTTAAGCACGTGACTTAATTGGAAGATTCTTTTTTTTGTTTAGTTCAAAGGCTTTTTGAGCACCATTTGGTTTATAAGTTAAGTCTGAATGTTTTGAGTACTTTGTGTTGGTGGATTGTTGCATGGAACAGAAGTTTTTTTTTATATCTCTGTTCTAGGGATGTGGAGTCGCTGGTAAAGCCAGCATTTATTGCCCTTGAGAAGTTGGTTATGAACAACCTTTTCGAACCCTTGCAGTCCATTGGTGTAGGTACACAGTGCTGCTGTGAGTGGCAGAATTCAATTTTCCTATTTTGGAAGTGATTATGTTTATAGACTTTCTGATTGAAGGAGAATTTGAGGAGGTTGCTCCCTGGGATTTATTCAGTGCCTGTAGCCTTTGTTACTCTGCGTGCTCCCAGCTGGTCTTTCTAAATAAAAACCATGCAAATGTTAAATTGCTAGGATTAAACAGGAGGAGTATCAGTCCTATTTATACCAACTTTGAGTAAATTGAACATTTGTAGGTTCTGTCACTCTTGACCACATACCAAGAACCAGTGAGTTAATGAAATATTTCTCAAATTCCAGCAGGGCGGAGAGCAGCTAACTTGTAAATTTATAGAAAGGGTGACAATTCTCAGTTAAACTCACACAAAGGACAGGGATAGGTAAGTTATACATTCTCAGTTACAAGTAGATTATGTTACAGTTTGTTGCACTAGATACCCAGTGCTAGCTCATAAATCTAAAAATATAATTTGTGGAGAGAAAAATAGATAATGTTTCAGGTCTGTGACCTTATATTAACCTGAAATGTTAACTATCTTTTTCTCCACCTATACTGCTAGACTTATTCTTTACTGCATTTTCTGTTTTTATTTCAGATTTCCAGTATTCACGGTACTCCTGAGAGATAGAATTTGTACAGTAACTTTGTTTTTGTTTTCCAAAATTGAGCCTGCTCGTGTTATTGTAGAATATACCTGGCTAAAGTTCAAGATTATCTTGGTCGTGTGGAAGATGAAAAAAGAGTTCGGAACTTTGTTCTGTGAATCATTTAATCACAATACCTTGTGAGCATTTGAAGTTCTGTGATGTGTGACAGATACCCATCCTTTTGCATGCTGTTTTTGAAGAGCTTCAACTAATTCCCTTTATTTCATTGGTTGATGGGATGTTGAGCGTGGTTGACGTGGCCATCATTTATTGCCCTTGAGAAGATGGTGTTGAGCTGCCTTCTTGAACCATTGCAGTTCATGTGGCGTAGACACATTCACGGGGTAGTTAGGAAGGATCCAGTGACGGTGAAGGAACAGATAGCTGTAGAGTTCCAAGCCAGGGTGGTGTGTGACTTGGAGGGGAACTTGGCAGGTGTTGGTATTCCCAATAGTCTGCTGTCCTCATCTTTCTAGGTGGTAGACGTCACAGGTTTGAAAGGTGCTGCTGAAGCAGACTTGATGAGTTGCTGCAGTGCATTTTGTAGATGATATGCACTGCAGCCACCGTGTGCCGGTGGTGGAGGGAATGAATGTTTAAGGTGGTGGACGGAGTGCCAGTCAAGTGGGCTGCTTTGTCTTGGGTGTTCACGTGGTATCATTTACAGCACGAAAAGGACATTCAACCTAAATAGTCTGTGCCAGTGTTGATTTTCCACAAGAACTTCATCCCACTCTTCATGTCAACCCTTCAACATATCTTTCTATTCCTTTGTGGTAATCTAGCATCCCATTAAGTACATCAATGCTGTGCACCTCAGCCACTCCCTTTGGTAGCAATTCACTCTCTGGATAAAGATGTTTCTCCTGAATGCCCTATTGGGTTTATTAGTGACTATCATATATTTATGGCCCTTAGTTCTAGTGTCTTCTCCACATTGAAGAATTTTCTTTGTGCTCACCCTATCATACCATTTCATTACCTTAAAGACCTCTACCAGTTTACCTCTAATCCTTTCCTTTTCTAGAGAAAAGAGCCCTAGCATGTTCAATCTTTTCTGAGACTTGTAACCTCCCATTCTGATATCACTCTAGTAAATCTTTTTTTACACCTCCCCCAATGCTTTTATATATTAAGCAGTTCCTTATTAACTACTAAAACTCTAGCAACTTCACATGTATGTTACTTCCTCAAGTATAAGCAACATAGCAGGAATATCATTAATGAAACACAGGGATAAGGCATCATTTACAATAACAATTTATATTTATATGCCGCCTTTAATGTAATAAAATATCCCAAGGTGCTTCACAGGAGCATTCACAGAATCACAGTGCAGAAGATGCCCTTTGGCCCATCGAGTCTGCACCGACAGTGAGGAACACCTGACCTACTTACCTAATTCCATTTACCAGCACTTGGCCCATAGCCTTGAATGTTATGACGTGCCAAGTGCTCATCCAGGTACTTTTTAAAGGATGTGAGGCAACCCGCCTCCACCACCCTCCCAGGCAGTGCATTCCAGACTGTCACCACCGTCTGGGTAAAAAAAGTTTTTCCTCACATCCCCCCTAAACCTCCTGCCTCTCACTTTGAACTTATGCTCCCTTGTGACTGACCCTTCAACTAAGGGGAACAGCTGCTCCCTATCCAACCTGTCCATGCCCCTCATAATCCGGTACACCTCGATCAGGTCGTCCCTCAGTCTTCTCTGCTCCAACGAAAACATTATGAAATAACACACGACACTGAGCCGCATTAGGCCAAATGAGTAAAAACTTGGCCAAGGTTTTAAGTGTTTTAAAGGAAGAAAGTGATGTAGAGAGGTGGAGAGAGGTAGGATGGGAATTCTAGAACTTGGGGCATATGCAGCTGAAGAAATGGCCACCAATAGTGGAGCGATTAAAACAGGGAATGCTTAAGAGGCCGGAATGAGATGAACACCGACATCTCGGAGGGTTATGGGGCGGAGGAGATTGCAGAGGTAAGGAGGGGTGAGACCATGAAGGGATTTGAAAACTAGGCTGAGAATTTTGAAATCAAGGTGTTTCTTGATCAGAAGCCAACATGGATCAGTGGGCACAGCAGTAATGAGGGGAATGGGACTTAGTCCGAGTTAATACACAGACAGAAGAGTTTTGGATTACCTCAACTTTACAGAGGGTAGAATGTGGAAGACCGGCCAGGATTGCATTGGAATAGTGAAGTCTATAGGTAACAAATGAATAATCATTTATAAGAATAGCTACAATGAGGGAAAGTGCCACCTTTTCTCCCAAGTTCAAACCAGGAAGGGCAAATGTTGAGGATTCCCCATTTCAAAATTCTGGGAATTCATTAGTTCAGGTCTCAAACTACACCAAGTTCCTATGCAAAATACAGCCAGCGGTGTATTTAAAATGTAGTAGTAAAATTCTAAGCACATTACATTTCCCCACCATATATTGAGTTGACTTGAGCTTCCTGAGTCTTGTTGGAGTTGCACTCAACCAGGCAAGTGGAGAGTATGCCATCACACTCCTGTCTTGTACCTTGTAGATGGTAGATGGGCTTTGGGGAGTCAGGAGGTAAGTTACTCACCACAACATTCACAGCCTCTGACCTGTTCTTGTAGCCAAGATATCTATATGGCTGGTCTAGTTAACTTTTTCTGGTCAATGGGGGATTCGACAATGATAATGCTGTTGAGTATCAAGGGGAGATGATTAGATTCTTGCTTGTTGGAGATGGTCGTTGCTTGGGGTGATGTGTGGCATGATGTTATTTGCCACTTAGCCCAAGCCTGAATGTTGTCCAGGTCTTGATGCATGCTGGTGTGAACTGCTTTAGTGTCTGAGGAGTTGTGAATAGTACTCATTCACCACTCTAATCATCAGTGAACTTTCTCACCTCTCTCCTTTTTAATGGAGGGAAGGTCATTGATGAAACAGATGTAGATGGTTGGGCCTAGGACACTAATCTGAGGAACTCCTGCAGCAATATCCTGGGGCTCAGATGATTGGCCTCCAATAACCACAGCCATCTTCCTTTGTGCTAGGTATGACTCTAACCATTGAAGAGTTTTCCCCCTTATATCCATTGACTCCAGTTTTGCCAGGGCTTCTTGATGCCACATTCAGTCAAATGCTGCCTTGATGTCAACGTCAGTCGCTCTCACCTCACTTCTGGAGTTAGCTTTTTTTGTCCGGCTTTAGACCAAGGCTGTAATGAGGTCTGGAGCCAAGTAGTCCTGGTGGAATCCAAACCAAGCATCGGTGAACAGGTTATCACTGGGCGATAGCAGTGTTGATGAAAGCTACCATTACTTTGCTGATGGTCGAGAGTAGACTGATGGGGCAGTAATGAACTGGATCAGATTTGTCCTGCTCTTTGTGGACAGGACATAACTGGGCAATTTTCCACATAATGCCAGAGTTATGGCTGTACTGGAACAGCTTGGTTAGGGGCGAGCTTAGTTCTGGAGCCACCAGGTTGTTGTCAGGGCCAATAATCTTTGCTTTACCTAGTGCATTCATCCATTTCTTGATAACATGTAGAGTGAATCACATTGGCTGAAGACTAGAATGTGAGATGCTGGGCACCTCAGGAGGAGGCCAAATGCATCATCCAATCAACATTTCTGTCTGAAGATGGTTGCAAAACATTTCAGCTTCATCTTTTGTACTGATGTGCTGGGCCACCACCATTGAGATGGGAATATTTATGCAGCCACCTCCTCTGATTAGCTGTTTAATTGTCCATCACCATTCACGACTGGATATAGCAGATCTGCACAGCTTTGACCTGATTCATCAGTTGTGGGAATCGCTTAGCCTTGTCTATTGCTTGCTACTTCCACTGTTTAGCATGCATGTAGTTTTGACTTGTAGCATCATCAGGTTGGCATTTAATGTTTAGATATGCCTGGTGCTGCTCCAGGCATTCTCTCCTGCAGTCCTCATTGAATACAGGTTGGTTCCCTGCATGATGGTAATGGTCAAGTGAGGAACATGCCAGGCCACGAGGTTACAGATTGTGATTGAAGATAATTCTGCTGCTGATGGCCCACAGCGCATTCATGGATGCTCAGTTTTGAGCTGTTAGATCTGTTCTGAATCTATCCCTATTAGCACAGTGGTCGTGCCATACAATGCAATGGATGATATCCTCAGTGTGAAGGCTCATCTTTGCAAGGACTGTAAGGTGGTCATGCCCACCGGTTGATGAATCTGCAGCAGGTAGATTGGTGAGGGTGAGGTCAAATGCTGCAGTTTTCTGACCACTTGGTATAAGCTCAATGTTGCACCTAACATTTGCTGTATTTTTTCACTGAAAAGATGATGATAAAGTGTCAGGCCATCGTAAATTACTGTGAACCAAATCATGGGATTAGAATGCAGTTGCAGCATTGATATACAGTGTAGTTTACAAAAACAAATTGTGTTTTAATAGTTTATAAATTATTTACAAATAAAAGCATAACAAATTTGAGCAATAGTAGACCATATGGCCTCTTGAGCCTGCTTTTCCATTTGATACAATCATGGTTGATTTTCTGTTCAACTCCACTTTTATGCCCATTCCTCAAACCCCTTGATCCCCTGAGAGTTCAAAAATCTTTCTCTCAAACATCCATAACTCCCTGGGGTAGAGAATTCCAAAGATTCGCAATCCCTTAATCTGAGGTTGTGATCTAGTGTTCTAGATGCCCCAGCTGGAGGAAGCAGCACCCCAGACATTGCCCTGTCATGCCCCTTCAGAATCTTGTTTGTTTCGATGGGATAGCCCCTCTTCTAAACTCAATGAAGAGATGAAGGCGTATCTTGTGAAGAAAGGTTGCACAGGTTGGGCCTAAACCCATTGGAATTTAGAAGAATGAGAGGTGATCTTATTGAAATGAATAAGATCCTGCAGGGACTTGATAGTGTGGATACCAGGAGGATGTTTTCTCTTGTGAGAGTGCCTATAACAAGGGACACAATTTAAGAATGAGATCCCTCCTTTAAGATAGAGATGAGATTATTTCCTTTCAGGGTCGTTAGTATGTGGAATTCACTTCTCCAGAAAGCAGTGGAGGATGTATTATTGAATTTATTCAAGGTTGCATTAGATAGATTTTTGATAGACAAGGGAGTCAAGGGTTATGGGGGACAGATAGGAAAGTGGAGTTGAGACCACAACCAGATCAGCCATGATCTTATTGAATGGTAAAACATGCTCAAAGGGCCAAATAGCTTACTCCTCTTTTATGTCCTATGTTCTGATGTTCAAGAGAGTAAAAGCACAGTTTACTTAGCTTCACATCATAAGACATCCCTCATACCAGGAACCAATCTTTGCTGTACCGCCTCCCTGGCAAGTATATCCTTCCTTGGACAATGAGACCAAATCTGCGCACAGTACTGCAGGGTAGTCTCACCAATGCCCTATACAATTACTGCAAGACGTCCTTGTTCTTGTGCTCCAGTTTCCTTGCACTAAGAGCCAACATGCCATTTGTCTTTTTAATTGCATGCTAACTTTGGTGTACATGTACAAGGAACACACAGTTTCTCTGAACATCAACATTTAAAAGTTGCATGCTTTTGAAGAAATATTCTGCGTTTTTATTCTTAGTACCAGAGTGAATAACCTCACACTTCGCCACAGTGTACTCCATCTGCCACCTTGTTGCCCACTCATTATTTACCTATATCTTTTTGTTGTCCTCATAGCTTACATTCCCATCTAGCTTTGTATCATCAACAGACTTGGATAGATTACTCTCTCTCTTTGTCTAAGTCTTGAATGTAAATTGTAAATGCTTGAGGCCATTGCATTCATTGATCCTTGCGACACTCCCCTTGTTAAATGAAAATGCCCCATGTGAGTCTACCCTCTGCTTCCTGTCAATTAACTAATCCTACACCCAGCTAAGTATTATCCCAAACTCCATGAACCCTTATGATGCATATTAACTTTTCGCGTGACACCTTACCGAATGCCTTTTGGAAATCAAAGAATACTGTATCATCTGGCTCCCCTGTATCCATCCAATTAGTTACGTCCCCAAAAAGCTCTAATATATTTGCCAATATGATTTTTCTTTTGTAAAGCCATGTTGACTTTGTCTGATCATTGTGATTTTCTAAGAGCATTGTTAAGACATCCTTAATAGATTCCTGTATTTTTCCAATAGCTGATATCAGCCTAACTGGCCTGTAGCTTCCTGTTTTCCCAATTTCCCCCTTGAATAGCAGCATTAGATTTGTCAGCTTCCAGTTCGCTGGGCCTGTTTGTGAATTTCGGAAGTTTTGGAAAATCACAGTCAGTGCATCTACTATCACTGCAGCTGCCTCTTGTAGAACCCGAGGTTTAAGACCATTACGTCCTGGGGATTTGTTGGCTATTAGACCCTGAAGTTTGTTTACTTTTTCCCTGCTGCCATTAATTACCTTCGGTTCTTTACTCTTTTTAGCCCATGGTTACCCTCTATTTCTGGTATGTAATTTGTGTCTTCCACTGTGAACACGATTGCAAAATATTTTTTTTATACAGACACTGCCGTTTCTTCACTCCCTGTCATAATTTTTCCTCTCTGCCTTTAAGGAACCTTATCTTAACTATTCTCCTATTTATATACCTATAAAAGCTCTTCAAATTTGTTTTTATACTCCTGGCTACTTTCATTGGATTTGTTTCCCCCTTTTTATCAACTTTGGTCTTCCTTTGCTATTTCCTGCAACTCTCCCAATCATCAGGCTTACTCCTATCTCTCCAACATTATAAGCATCTTTTAATTTCATACTACCCATAACTTTTCGAGTAAGCCATGGATGGATTTTTCTCATTGAGTTTGAGTTTTTGTTTCCCAATAGAACGTATCTTTGTTGAACACTTTGAAACATTTCTTTAAAGTTTCCCACTGTTCATTTTATACCATACCTTTTAGCCTATTTACCCAATCAACCTTGGCTAATTCTCCCCTCATCATTGTTTAATTGTCGTGTAAGATTCTTTTGTTGGAATTGAGTATGTTGCTCTCAAACTTAATTTGTATATGTCTCAAATGTATTGTGATCAACTGCCCTCTGTATGGCCTGGCAAGCTAGTCATTTCAAGGGCAATTAGGGAAGGGCAATAAATCCCATAATGCATTACCTTTGTTACAAGCACCAATTATTTCCTTAATGCTTTGTCCAGCAACATAACTACTGGCTGTGGAAGGAGGGGGAGGCGACAAACTAATCCACCAGTGTTTTCTGACCCATGTTATCCTTAATCTCTATCCACACTTACTGATCTTTTAAGCCAAGAATTTTTCTTACTACTCTCTTTATGTCATCCTTTATTATCAGGGCTTCTCCTTTTCCATTCTGACTGTCTTTTTGAAGTGTTGTGTACTTTGTAATATTTATCTCCCAATTTTGGCCACCTTGTAACCATGTCTCTATAATGGCAATTTTGTCTAAACCATTGATCTCTATTCATGCCGCTGTTTTGTCTATCTTGTTACGAATACTTTGTGCATTCAAATAAAGGGCGTCTAACTTTTTTTAATCACTATTCTTTGCGTAGACCTTATTTGCTCATGCATGATTACCATTAAATTCTGCCCCACTCTGCTTGTCTTTACCTAAGTTGCTACACTGTTCTATTGCCTCAACTTTTCACTTTGTAGATTTCTGAATCTTCCTTCACCAACCCCACTTTCTCCTCTTTTAGATTAAAACCCTGTGCACAGCCCTGGTTATATGATTCGCCAGGGCATGAACCTCTGGTGGATTTAATTGAAGCCCAAATCAATGGAACAGCTCCCTGTTTCCCCCAGTACTGCTTCCAGTGCCCCATCACTTGAAACTTTTTCTTCTCATGTCACTCTTTGAACCATGGGTTTAATTACTAACCTGCTTGATCCTACACCAATTGGTGTGTAGTTCAGGTAACAATCCAGAGATTGCTACTTCGGAGATTCTGCCTTTTAATTTGGGTCCGAACTCCTCAGTGTTGTAGCAGAGCATCATTTTTTCTTCGTTCTACCTATGTCATTGGTTTTAGGTGGACCACAACAACTGGATCCTCCCCTTCCCACTCCAAGTTAATCCCCAGCTGTGAGGGCATGTCTTTAACCCTGGAACTGGAAAGACAGCATAACCTTCAGAACATTTGGTCACAGCTGCAGAGACCAGCATCCATTTCCTTGACTACACTGCCCCTGATCATTACCACATTGCTTTTCACTGTCCTGCACCATGGTGCCGTGGTCAGTTTGTCCACCCACCTTGCAGTCCATGTTCATATCCACACAGGTAGCAAATACCTCATATCTGTTGGCCCAAGTCAAGGGATGAGGCCTTTCCATCACGCCACATTGGATCTCCCCCGCCCCACCACCCAACCCCTGTACCTACCTGACTCCAGTCTTCACTCCTCACCTTCTGCCCCTGATAATTGACCAACTCTAAAGTTCTAATTAAACTAAGTGACTGCCTCCTGGGTTAAAGTAACTCCGGGTAACCTTCCTCCCTGATGTCCTGCACCATCTCCAGCTCAGAACCCAGCTTATTAGCTTTGAGCTGAAGTTGCCCAAGATGCAGGCATTTACCACAATGTGATTCTTAATATTTTCATGCTCAGATTATGTGATTGTTAATATTCTTTTCAAATTATTAAATCAGCAGCCTCGTGTTTGACAGTATATACAATCTTATGTCTTGCCTTTTTTAAAAGTCCATAATGCAGGTGATAGGGAGGGAAGATGCTGATGAGGAGGCAGGAAGAAAGCGCAGTAGGGATTTGAGAGTATTGGGCAAGAGTTTTTGTATCTTGAGGGCATATTCAGGGCTTGTAAGTGTGGCAGTAGTAGGAGGTTGGCAGTCCCATGGGAGAGCACTGAGATGTCATGTGGGAGCATCGGGGAAGGTGTTGCTGGGTGTGGAATAACTGGGAAGACAGTCTTGGAAGTTCAGAAGAGTGGAAAGGAGTTGTAGGGCACTGAGTACTAAACAAACTGGAAACTGGCTTTGGAAGTTCTTTTAAAGTCCTTAGTGAAGTTATATTTATTAGTACAAATGGAACACAATTGGAGATGCCATGATAGCTGTTCTGCTTTGAGAGATGGGTAGCAGTGAAGGAGGGACTGGGTATTGGACATACCTGTTGAAATTTAGCAGCAAGGAGTGGTGTTAAACTAAGTGACTGCCTCCTGGGGCAAAGTGTCCAGACAACTCTACTCCCTGATGTCCTGCAAAATCTCCAAGCTCAGAATCCAGCTCATCAACTTTGAGCTGAAGTTGCTCGAGTACTGTAGGTTAGCATTCATAAATTACTGTCCATCTCAGTTTCACAGAAGGCTGCTTGAAGTGCTTAGTTATCCTGTCCTTTTAGGAATTTCATCTTTGCCTCCCCAACCACATTCAGGAAAATCCCATAGTTTAAAGCATAGCAATGACTTAACTTGAAGCTACTACTTGGCCAGAGTGGGAAGATGGCTTTTGAGATTTCATTGATTCTGTGGGCAGGAGAAAGTCTGAGTGGTCAGGTTAGGTGTGACCTTTGGCAGCAGAAGGGGTAACATGTGCAGGGCTAGGAGAGAATTTTTGCAGGCCTCAAGCAGATAGTGCCATGCTGAATGTTATCACATGAATACCTGCCTTGGGGCCAGAGTTGGGGAGAACCCTATGGATGCTAAGTGTATATACAGTCAAGTTTAAGGGTAGTGGAAACAATGATTTGAAATAAATGTGACACTAGAAGTAAATACTTGATGTAAAAATTTCAGTAAACTGTAATCTATATGTTAAAAATATTATGTTGGATGTCCACTTCTTGCCTGCAAGCCTTGCATCCTATTGTAACAATTTCTGGCCACATTTTTCTTACATTTCCCTTTTTTGTAAATTACTACAACCATGACAATGTAGCTGTAGGCTCTAGCCAGTAGGTGACTCTGTGGGAAGAGATTCTGAAGTATGTTACTCGTCTTGTTTGCCATGTTTTATATTCATAACTCAACTGGCCAGTGATTGTCACAAACTCTCTGCTAGTATATTAAACACATCGTTCAGTCACCAATTATTACATATATATGTAATATTTGGCAGAGGGAACTGTGCAATCAGAGTTTAATTGCTTTTCTGGGATGCAAGTCAGAACCCAGGCTGAAAGTGCATTTTTTGTGGCATTGGTCAGGTAATTTTTCAAATCAATAGTTACAGATACCCTGTATATATCTATCTATAGATATACAAGTGTTGACATGCGTTTTGGTGTTGGTGGGGTGGGGTTTCTCTGCACTTCAGATGACTGGATTTCTGCTTTTCTGAAAAAGGCTAACCAATCTTCCATGTTCGCAGCAACTAAGTACAGGGTCAGTATATCAGTATTACAACACAATGTTCTGCTTTTAGTGTCATTGGGTATTTTGTTAATGTTAAACATCTATTTGATAGCTAAACATTGGTTGTGTTCATACATAGTTAATCAGGAAGCTGCAAACATTGTGATTCAGTTATTTTCTGTTGCTGGAGAGTTTATATATTACAAATGATTTTAATATTGTTTTCCTTTACTTATATTCTTTCAAGTGAGGCATAGAAGTTTGAAGTACATGACATCTGAAGTGTGTGCATGTTTTTAGAATATCGGAAGATTTTTGTCAAGCTGCTTAGAAATAAATTTGCCTATGGGGTGATGGAAAAGTGTGACACATGAAATTTGATGTGATGGACAAAGGGGAGGATGGTGGCACAGTGGTATTCTCATCAGATGAGTAATCCAGAGACCCAAGGTCATCCTCTGGGGACTCAGGTTTAAAACACATGAGGACAGGCTTGAATTCAATAAAAATCTGGAATGAAAAGTCGAATGATGACCAATGAAAACATTGTCGATTGTCGGAAAAGTCCATCTGGTTCACTCATGTCCATTTGGGAAGGAAACCTACCATCCTTAACCTGGACATGTGACTCCAGACCCACAGCAATGTGGTTGACTCTTACCTGCCCTCTGAAATGGCCCAGCAAGCCACTCAGTTGTATCAAACCGGTAAAATGTCTAAAAGGAATGAAACCGGATGGACCAGCCATTGGCCTAGGCAGTGGAAACGACAACTGCAAACTCAGTCCTGTTGACCCTGTAAGATCCTCCTCACTAATATCTGAGGGCTTGTGCCACAGTTGGGAGAGCTGCCTCACAGACTAGGCAAACAGTAGCCTGGCATAATCATACTCTCAGAATTATACCTTACAGATAAACTCCCAGACATCACCAACCCTCAATATGCCCTCTCCTGCCGGCAGGACAGATCCAGCAGAGGTGGCGACATAGTGGTATACAGTTGGGAGGGATTTGCCCTGGAGCCCTCAACATTGACTCCAGACCACATGAGGTATCATGGCATCAGGCCAAACATGGGCAAAAATCACTTCTGCTGATTACCACAAACTGTTCCCACCTAAACTGATTAATCAGTACTCCTCCATATTGAACACCACTTGGAGAAAGCACCAAGGGTGGCAGAATGTACTCTGGGTGGGTACTTCACTGTCCATCACCAAATGGCTCAGTAGCACCAGTACCGAACTAGCTGAGTCCTAAAGGACACAGCTGGGTCTGCAGCAGGGGGTGAGGGAACCAAACAAAGATATACTAGACCTCATCCTCACCAACTTGCCTGGCATAGTTGCATCTGTTCGTGATAGTATTGGTAAGATGCCTTGTGGCAATGAAGTTCCGCCTTCACGTTGAAAATACCCTCCATTGTGTTGTGTGGCACTACCACTGTGGGCTAAATGGGATGGATTTCAAACAGATTTAGCAACTCAAAACTGGGCATCCATGAAGTGCCATGGGCCATCAGCAGCAGAATTGTACTTAATCACAATCTGCAACTGCATGGCCCGGCCTATCCCCCATTACCAGCAAGCCTGAGTGGCAACCCTTGCTCAATGAAGCATGCAGGAGGGCATGCCAGGAGCAGCACCAGGCATACCTAAAGATGAGGTGTCAACCTAGTGAAGCTAGAACACAGGACTGCTTGCATTCCGAACAGCATAAGCAGCAAGTGACAGAGCGAAGTGATTCCACAACCAACCGATCAGACCTAAGCTCTGCAGTCCTGCCACATCCAGTTGTGAATGGTGGTGGACAATTAAACAACTCACTGGAGGAGGAGGCTCCACAGATATCCTCATCCTAAATGATGAGGGAGCCCAGCACATCGGTGCAAAAGACAAGGCTGAAGCATTTGCAACAATCTTCAGCCAGAAGTGCCAAGTTTATCATCCTTCTTGGCCCCCTCCGGAGGTGCCCAGCATCACAGAATCCAGTCTTCAGCTGATTCAGTTCACTCCACGTGATATCAAGAAATGGCTGAAGGAACTGGATACTACAACAGCAACGGGTCCTGAGAGTATTCCAGCAATAGTACTGATGACTTGTGCTCTAGAACTGTTGTGCCCCTAGCCAAGATGTTCAGTTCAGCTACGACATTGGCATCTACCTGGCAATTTGGAAAATTGTCCAGGTATGTCCTGTACACAAGAGCAGGACAAAGCCAACCTGGCAGTTTACAACCCCATCACCCTGTCTACTCTTGATCATCAGTAAAGTAATGGAAGGGTCATCAACAGTGCCATCAAGCGACACTTGCCTAGCAATAACTTGCTCACTGATGCTCAATTTGGGTTCAGCCAGGGCCACTCAGCTCCTGACTTCATTACAGCCTTGGTTCAAACATGGGCAGAAGAACTGAACTCCAGAGGTGAGGTGAGGGTAACTACCCTTGACATCAGAGCTGCATTTGACCGAGTATGGTGTCAAGGAGCCTTAGCAAATCTGGAGTCAATGGGTATTGGGGAAAACTCTCTGGTTGGAGTCATACCTGGCACAAAGGAAGATGGTTGTGTTTGTTGGAGATCAATTGTCTCAGTTCCAGGACATCGCTGTAGGAGTTCCTCAGGATAGTGTCCTGGGCCCAACCATCTTCAGCTGCTTCATCAATGACTTTCCTTCCATCGTAAGGTCAGAAGAGACCATGTTCGCTGATGATTGCACAAAGTTCACCATTCGTGACTCCTCAGATACTGAAATAGTCTATGTCCAAATGCAGCAAGACCTGGACAATGTCCATGCTTGGGCTGACAAGTGGCAAGTAACATTCGCGCCACACAAGTGTCAGGCAATGACCATCTCCAACAAGAGAGAATCTAACCTTTGTCCTTGACATTCAATGGCATTACCATTGCTGAATCCCCCACTATCAACATCCTGGGGGTTACCATTGACCAGAAACTGAACTGCAGTAGCCATACAAATACTGTGACTACAAGAGCAGGTCAGAGGCTTGGAATCCTGCGGTGAGTAACTCACCCTTTGACCCCTCAAAGCCTGTCCACCATCTACAAGGCACAAGTCAGGAGTGTGATGGAATGCTCCCCACCTGCCTAGACAAGTGCAGCTGAAACAATACTCAAGAAGCTTGATAACATGCTCAAACAATGTTTACCAGTTAACTTCTGTCACGATCACTGCTGCAGTCTCCATGGCAACTCCTCTACCATTCAGAGTCTACTTGGCAATTAACTTAGCATCCACAGTGTTTCGGAAGAGTTCCAGGTTTCCCCTACCCTTTGTCTGAACAAATGCTTCTCGAATTCACTTCTTCCCCTTTGTATTCTACTGAGCTATTTCTGCTTTGTGGTGAGTAAAAAATACATAGGAATCTCCTCGTTAATAAATGCAGTGTTGTGCATTTAAAGTTATTTTGTAGCTGCCCAAATATGTTGAATCTGTTTTGAAGTTGATTATATATACATGCTTTGCTACTTGAAGTTGAATAGGTATAATGCGTGTTCTTTTCGTCACTTGTGCTCCAAACTGGGTAACTCATTGAACGCCAGCTGCCTCTGTCGGAGGCATGTGTTGGTCCTCAGCTCTGTGCATTGAATTAAAAACAAAGTCCTGGAAAAACTCAGGTCTAGCAGCATGTGTGGAGAAACAAGTTAATATTTTGAGCCCAATATTACTCTTCTTCCAAACTGAAGAAAGGACAGAGTGTGATGGGTGTTATGCTGTTGAAAAAATGGGGATGGTCAGGTAGAACAAAAAGGAAGGTCCGGGATAGGTAAGAGGGCAGCGGAACTTAAATGACAAAAATGTCATGGAGCCTCGGGCAAAAGGAGTGATAATGATAGTATTAAAGAAATAAGGGATTGGTCCAGACTAGGTGTAAATAACAGAATAAAGGTCACTGTCCACCAATATTCATTACAAGCCTACCGACTCCCACAGCTACCTCGACTACAGCTCCTCACACCCTGCTTACTGTAAGGACTCCATCCCATTCTCTCAGTTCCTTCACCTCCGTTGCATCTGTTCTGATGATGCCAGTTTCAAAAACAGTTCCTCTGACATGTCTTCCTTCTTCCTTAAGCAAGGTTTTCCACCCACGGTGGTTGACAGTGCCCTCAACCGTGTCCGGCCCATCTCCTGCACATCCGCTCTCACACCTTCCTCTCCCTCCCAGAGCCACTATAGGGTCCCCCTTGTCCTCACTTATCACTCCACTAGCCTCTGCATTCAAAGGATCATCCTCCACCATTTCCGCCAACTCCAGCATGATGTCACCACCAAACACATCTTCCCTTCTCACTCACTCACACACACACACCCACACCAACCCCGCCCCCCACCCCCCCCCCCCCCCCCCCCACCCCGCGGAGGCATTCTGCAGGGACTGTTCCCTCCGGGGCACCCTGGTCCGCTCTTCCATCACCCCCTACACCTCAACCCTCTCCCACGGCACCTTCCCATGCAACTGCAGAAGATGCAACACCTGCCCCTTTACTTCCCCCCTCCTCACCATCCAAGGGCCCAAACACTCCTTTCAAGTGTAGCAGCACTTCACTTGCACCTCCCTCAATTTAGTTTACTGCATTCGCTCCCAATGTGGTTTCCTCTACATTGGAGAGACCAAACGCAGACTGGGTGACCGCTTTGCAGAACACCTTCGGTCTGTCCGCAAGCATGACCCAGACCTCCCTGTCGCTTGCCATTTCAACACTCCACCCTGCTCTCATGCCCACATGTCCATCCTTGGCTTGCTGCATTGTTCCAGTGAAGCTCAATGCAAACTGGAGGAACAGCACCTCATCTTCCAACTGGGCATTTTACAGCCTTCCAGACTAAATATTGAGTTCAACAACTTTAGATCATGAACTCCCTCCTCCATCCCCACCCCCTTTTTGATTTTCCCCCCTCCTTTTTGTTTTTTCCAATAAGTTATATAGATTTTTCTTTTCCCACCTATTTCCATTATTTTTAAATGTATTTCCATCCATTGTTTTATCTCTACCTTTTAGCCTATTTCAATCCCTTCCCCACCCCACCCCCACTAGGGTTACCTGTCCCTTGCTGGTCCTGCTTTCTACCCTTAATGTCACCATTAGCCCATTTTTTGAGATAATATCACCACCGTCAACACCTCTTTGCCCTTTTGTGTATGACATCTTTTGGCAGTCTCTGCCTATCACTGGCCCTCTATCCAGCTCCAAGCTCCATCCGTCCCAAACCGCTCCCCCCCCACCCCACCAGCTTATAGTTCATCTCTCTTCTATTTTTCCTTAGTTCTGGTGAAGAGTCATAAGGACACGAAACGTTAACTGTATTCACCTCCGCAGATGCTGTCAGACCTGAGTTTTTCCAGGTATTTTTGTTTTTGTTTCGGATTTGCAGCATCCGCAGTTTTTTGCTTTTATTTTATATTAGAATAAAGGTTAGTGCTGTCTGAAAGCAAAAACATGCTTTGAAAGCATGGAAATCAATTAGCGGGGCAAATTTCAGCCAACCAGAAGCCAATATCAATAAGATAAAGGCAAAATACTGTGGGTTCTGGAAAGCTGAAACAAAAACAAAAAATGCTGGAAAAGCTCAGCAGGCCTGACAGCATCTGTGGAGAGAAGGACAGAGTTAACATTTCGAGCCCATATGACTTCTTCAGAACAAAAACAAAAACAGAATTACCTGGAAAAACTCATCAGGTCTGGCAGCATCGGCGGAGAAGAAAAGAGTTGACGTTTCGAGTCCTCATGACCCTTCGACAGAACTAGACTTCTTCAGAGCCAATTCAAAATTTCAATTTTAATTCCACCTCAAATAGATGGTGATCCTTACGAGCCTCAGAAAATAATTCGTTCAGTTGAAAAAGTTAGTTAGAAATAACTAGGTTATATTTCTTAGAAATAAAAAAAGAGACTGGGGACAAAGATTTAGAGGGAAAAGCATCAATAATTTATAATTAGCACCATCCCCCAACAGTTAAAGTGGCCACATTTAAAATGTAGAGTCACTTGGATCAACCACAAAGGGATAACCATTATTAATTTGCATCATCTTCAGTTGCAAAGTTTCCAGTCATACCCTCTTATGTGCTCCATTTATTTTGGGTAGAAATAGTTGTGCTCATTCACTGGTTCACAATTTGCAATCTTGATTATAGCATTCCTATACCCTTGTGAATTACATAAATTTTCATTGTCGTGAACAATAAAATGTCTTGAATTGTTGCTTAAATTCCTGGATTAAAGGCATTTCCAGTGGGTTAGCCAAACAATTCAACAGTTTGCTTGATATCTAATCACCTTTCATGAGGGTGAGCTCCTTCAGATCAACTGCAGCCTGACACATTGCTGCCTGTTTCCTGTTGAGGTGATTTTTTTTAGGATGAAGTTAACTCCCAGTGATCTATAACATCCAGCATTGGATCTTTTCCATCAAATTTAAATTCCAAATTCAGTTACCCAAACCCTGCTTTCACTGGGGATTGCCTGTGTTTGTGTGTGTGCACCTGGGGATGTTGTTTTCTGAGAGTTCTGAGGAATGGGGATAGAAGGCTGTGTCCCTCAGACTGGAAATGCAGAGCAAGGAAACAAACTATAAATAAAACATAATTGGTGGGGGCTTGCTTGTTTGAAACACAATATCAAAATTATAAAATCTTAGAAGGGTTACAGCATAGGAGGAGGTCATTCCATTCAGCCTGTCTTGTCCATGCTGGTTCTTTTGCAAGAGCAGTTCAGCTGGTCCCATTTCCCCATCTTTTCTCTACAGCTCTGCATTTTTTTTTTCTTCAGATAGTTATTCAATTCTCTCTGGAAAATCACAATTGAATCTGCCAGCACCATGCTGTCAAGCAGTGCATTCCAGATCCTAACTACTCACCGAGTATAAAGGTTTTTCCTCATGTTGCTTAAGGAGAGCAACTGCAGCTTCCCCAATCTATTCACGTAAGAAGTCCCTCATCCCTTGAATCATTGTCACAAATCTTTCCTGCATCCTCTGTTGCTTTTGCATCCTTCCTAAAGTGTGGTGCCCATTATTGGACGCAGTACTCCAGTTGAGGCTGAACCAGTGTTTTATAAGGATTCACTATATAACTTCTTTACTTATTTACTTGTGCCTGTATTTATAAAGCCCAGGATCTCATATACCTTACTAAAGGCTTTCTCAATCTGCCCTGCCACCTTCAACAATTTGTGCACATATACCCCCAGATCTCTCTGCTCCTGCACCCCTTTTAGAATTGAATCCTTTACATTGCCTCTCCTTATTTCTCCTATCAAACTGCATCACTTCACAGTTCTCTGCACTAATTTTCATTTGCCACTTATTTCCCACCCACCTCCATTCCACCATCCTATCTGTCACTAGACTCCTCAGTCATAATACTTCCATGTTTAGTGCCATTCGCATAATTTGATATTGCGCCCTGACACCCAAATCTAGGTCATTAACATAGATCAAGAAAAGGCATGGCCCTAGTGCCAATCCCTGGAGAACCTCGCAGTATCATTTCCTCCTGTCCAAAAAACAACCATTCAGCTGTATTGTTTCCTGTCATTCAACCAACTTTGTGTGCATGCATCCTCTGTCCTTTTTATTCCATGGGCTTTAACTTTGCCAACAAGCCCATTACGTGACATATTGTCACGTGCCTTTGCAAGCCCATTTCCACCACCTCATCTGCATTACCCCCATTGACCCCCCCCCCTTCAAGAATCTCGAACAAGTTAGCTAAACATGATCTGCTCTTAAATCCATACTTGTTTTCCTTAATTAATCCACATTTGTCCAGGTGACTTAATATTATCTGGGATTATTTTACCTACCAAGGTTAAGTTGACTGTAGCTGGAACCCCAGCACTAATCCTTCTGGAAACCTTACTAGTTAATAGTCTAGCAACCTGAAAATGACTCATTCATTCCTGCTTTTTTTTCTGTCCTTCAACCAATCCTCAATCTGTGCTATTACCACCAATCATTGTGAGCCACTGTCTTGAACAGTAACTTTTTTTGTGGCACCTTATCAAATGCCATTTGAAAATTCCAATTTATTATATCTGTTGATTCCCTTTTAGCTACCCTGCCAGTTACATCCTCAAAAAAAACCAATAGATCTCTTTCATTTTCATAAAACCATTTTGGCACTGACAAGTTATATGATCCTTTAAGTGCCCAATTGCTGCCATCTTAATAATGGATTTCAGCATTTCCTTAATAATTGATATCAGGTTAACTGCCTTGTAATTCCTTATTTTCTCTCTCCCTCCTTTGTCAAATAGTGTGTAAGGTTTGCTGCCTTTCCATCCACTGGGACTATTCCAGAATCTTAAATTTATATGGTGCATCCACCATCCCTATTAGAATAATAGGATTTAGGCCCTATTTTCTGGCTTTTTGTCAATTTAATTTCCCCAATGCTTTTTCTTATTATCTGGGTTCACCACTATTTCTGGTATTTTTTGCCGCCTTTCTTGAGGACAGATAGAAAATATTTGTTTTAACACTGGCTGTTTCATGATCCCCATTATAATTTCTCCTGACTTGACCTCAAAGGGACCCATGTTACCTTTGCTCCTCCCTTCCTTTTCACATACTTGAAGAATAGGGTTGATGTTGTAGTAAAGTAATGTGGCATTGGAATTGCTCTATTGCTTTGAGTTTGTTTGTGTCTTGGCTTCCGAACTAAACTTCAGACAGGGACCAAAGATAAGTTCACAGCCTGAAATTTTCTTGTACCTATTAGTCATGCAAGACTTAAATAGAGATTCCATCTAATTTGCTGAGTTTGAATGTTTTAATTTTTGAGTGGCAGGGAAGAAGCAAATAGAATTGCACAAAGTAAAACAGAATTCCTCCTTAAAGATGTCACAATGTTGTGAAGAAATGTAGTATTATGAACTATTAATTCATTTTAGAATACTGAAGAGTTAAAATAGACAAAAGAAATTGGAGTATAACAGTAATTGAATTGTCCATAAATTATAATCTGAGAGATTAGCTGTTAACGTTTTATTTGTAGGTTCTCATCAGTTATTTCTAAATTTGCTCTGTTCAGGATATTACTCTCTTGCTCTATCCCAGTAAAATAGTTGATACAGAATATTTATTGGAGTAAAATAGCATTATGGATTTACAAACAGTGATGAGGTGCTTTGAATAATTTAGACTGAGACACTGACCAAACAAAGGTTCAATTGCACTGTGTTCCCTGTCATGTGTGTGCTTCTAGTTTAATGACCTGATGAATATTGTACATAGAGGCACTCTGAGTTTGACATGCAACTGTAGTTTATAATCAGTGACTGCAATCCATATTATTTTCTTTGCAGTTTTAAATTTACTCACTTATTTAACATTTGAGTTTGCAGTAGAGGGAATTAATTAACTCAGTGAGAATTTAACCCCATTAACAAGGAAATGCTACTTTATACCTGATCCATTTATCGGCTAACTATCTTGGGAGAGACACATCCATATTAACCAGATGAAGATGTAGTAGAATTTTTTTTCATGCATTTGCTCATTCCATTTGTGGACAAAATGGACTGAGGAGACTACATTACAGAGGGAAAGTTACAGGGGCAAAATTTTGGGCAAAATGTGAGCTTGGTTTAATGTCAGTTGAGTTCTTGTATTCCCAGAGGTGTGGAAGTTCTATTGCAGAATGCTAATGAGATGAATTCCTGAGGACTCACCTGGAACAACTGAAAATCCTCTGTAGAGAGATTTTTATTAACTGCCAATGGATTTAGAATCATAGAAATTTGCAGCACCGAATGAGGCCTTTTGGCCCATGTCTGTGCTGGCTGAAAACCCCTACCCGGCTTAATCCCACTTTCCTGTTCTTGGCCTTGTAGATTACAGCATTAAAGTGTAGGTATTTGCTCATGGATTAAAGATAAAAGTGAGAATAATTCAGTGTATAAATAAATCATCCTGACTCCACTAATACCCTACTGAACTGCACAAATACACGTTTCTTGTTGCTCATTCACCCCTGTAATAAATGGTATATTGTGTATATTTACCGAACCCCTTGGCCGCCCCCCCCCCCACTCCTGAACCCAAGAGGTTTGGGCATCTTACCGCTGACGAGGTATTTGGGATGCTGTGGACTCCATCTTCCCTGGGCAAGTAGGGGTGTTGCTGCAACTCTGCTGTTCCTCATGGCCTCTCCAGTGTGCTCCGCCATCTTGAACTCTTTGCTCCTTTAGGGGGCCTGATGTATTTCCGTGGGATGAGCATGCATATGCATGGCCTTAGACTGAGAGAGCGCTCATTGTGAAAACAGGAGAAACCACTCACCCTTCCACTGCTCACGCTCCTCCAGTCAAAGACTGTTTCTCTCCTTCAACTAATGAGCCTATCAGTGGGAAAGAAATGGAGAGATTGGAGGAGCAGAATCTTTCATTAAATCTACCTGTAATTTAAACTCTCTCTTCGTGGGCTGCATACAGAGTCATAGGGGGCTGAGTTGTGGGCTGCGGGCCATGGGTTGGACCAGTCTGGTTTTCATCCACCTTATAAGGCAGATAGGGCATTAACACCTTAATAAAGATGGTAGTGTTAACAGTGCAGCACTCCCTCAGCACTGAACTAAAGTGTCAGCCTAGGATAAGTGCTCAAATTCCTTGAATGGGCTTGCACTCACAACATTCTGAATCCTGAGTCAAGCTGAAGAACTAAAAAGCTATAATTGATGACAGGGTGAGTGATTATATGCACTTAAGTAGTTTTCGAAAACATTTTCATTTACTTAACACTGCTAAGCAGGCCCAGATGCCATTGGCCATAGCTAAGGAATAAGAGGGCAAGGTCAGGGATGCTCCCTGTAGCAGAAAATCTTGACCTACCAAAGATGTTCCCAGACTTAACACCTGTTTGTTATACTCTATCAACAATCTTTCTTGTGAAATAAACCATTACAAGATGCTGGTGATGCCCATTTTCATGAAGTTGTTCAATTTTTAGAATGGATAAAATCATAAACAATAAGGAATGCTATCATTCCTATCATTGGAAAGGCATCCCTGAGCATTATATGAAACGAAGAATGAAATGCACAAAGAAAATAATTAATACAATGGAGTGGAGAAATGGGGCTAAGAGAGCAGTTAAAGTCTGTGCCAGGTTTTTGAATGCAGGAACGTTGGTGACTAAAAGCAGTTCCAGGGTTGAGGGTGTGGTAGCTGAAAGAGTGGCCACCAGTTGTGGAGCGAAGAGGCTAGGGAACAATGGGCAGGCCATCATTCAAGGAGTAAGCGTGCAAGTGGAGCTAAGGCCGAAGGAAGTCGTTAAGATGAGTTTGGACAAGGTCATGGAGGCACTTCAAAGTTAATGTCAACATTTTGAAATTGATGTGTAGGTTCCACATGATGCTAACCTGAACTGGTATAGCAGAGTGTGAGACTTTGGTTGCAAGCAGTGACACTGAGTGCATAATGACATTCTTTTCTCTGAATCAGGAGACTATTGGTTACAGGCCCAATCCAGAGATTTAAGCACATAATGTAAGCTGACACTTCCAAGTGCTGTGGGAATGTTGCACATGTTGTGAGGTGTTTTATGGATGAGGCGTGAAAAGGTGGATAGAAGATCGAATAGCACTAATTGCAGAAGAACAGTCATTTTACTTACACACATCCCCCAACCAACACCACCAAAACAGATTGTCTAGTCATTTGGTTGCTGTTTGAGATTTTATGTGCAAATTGGTGGTTGATTTTTTTCTAAAGTCCAACAGTGATCACACTTCAAAAGCATTGCAGTAGTTGTGAAGTGCTTTGGTACATCTTGATTAGATGAAAGACATTACATAGATGCAAATTTAACATTCTTTGAGTGGTAGTTGATGCAGATGGAAGTGGGGAGGTTAGCTGGAAAGCATTAAAGAAATCGGGCTTCCTGTAATCAGCATGGGGTTTAGAACCTTGGTGACCATGGGGGAGATTTGGGAATGGGAAAAACATGGGAAATGTTTTAATAGTGGAAAAAGTGGTGTTGATAAAGAAGGTAAGGGCTAGGAAAGTCAGCTCAGAATTGAGCAGTATGGCTAGGTTCTGCACCACTAGACTTGAACTGAGGTATTAAAAGCAGTGGAGTGTGAGAACCAACAGCGAACCAAAATGATGGCTTCACTTTTACCTATATTAAGTTCAAAACTTGATGTTCAGCAGCCATTCTTGGAACTGAGGGGCGATTTAGCAAGGTAAAGCTGTGTGTCATCAGCATAAATAAAGAATTTGATTACATCTATTTGAGAGCGTTGAAAATTGAACACCCTTAATGGCACCAACTTAGCTAGTGAGCTTGCTCAAAAGCAGGATCAACAGAATAGCCACATTTTTGGCCAGTGCAAGTATTTATAAGCATCACATGCATTTGAAAGATTATATGATCACCATTGTCAATTGGATTCCTAGAAAGTGATGGTAAGATGCAATGAAATGAGATTGCACAAAAGGAACATCCATTTTAACATAGATGATCATGGAAATGGAGTCCTGCTGAGGCCTTACGTTTCCATTTAGTTTGTTCTTTGAATGGCTGGTAAGGCTGTACTTATTGGCAGCCACCCCTGTTGCCCCGAGAAGGGGTTGTTGGCCGCCTTGAGTTTGTTTTCACAATTATGCGACTTGTTGGCAATTTTAGAGGGCATAAGGAGTTAATCACATCAACCAGATCAGGCTTCCTTCCCTGAAGGACATTCAGCAGCATCCATGGTAATTTTTCTTATTCTGGAGCTAGTTTACAAATTGCCCAATTTATGGAAGTCCGTTTTGGTGGCAGGATTTAAACTCCATCTTTTGAGTTGTTTGTTAAACCACAATACTACGTATTTCCTTTATTCCAGCACCATGCAAAGAGCAACATTGCAGGGACCACTGCTTTCACATTCTACTTTATGGCGAGAAATGGAGCAAAAGTTAAGATCTAGCTATGGGCTTTAATCCAACCGAAATGGTCCTTTTAAATCTCAAGTGATAGAGAATGTTGCAGAGATATGACCAGGTTCATCAATCAATTTCTCTTCCGATTGGGGTGAGCTGCTGCCGCCGCCTCTCAAAAGCTACAAATTCATCTCTGTGAATGGCTGCAGAACTTTACTTTTCCACCCCTAAATATATTTTAGGACAAACTAGGATTATGATGTCTTGCAGTAACTTGTCATTGTACCAAGGGCTTACCCTTCATATTTCATATGAATATCTGTACCCTGATTGAATTGCTGATTGTTTATTAAAAAATGCTGAACACAAAGTTGGATTTTCCCTCCATTAAGAGGTGTACGTTTAAGAAATCAAACCTATTTTTAGTGATGTAACATTAGTTGCACTGATCCACCCAAACATCTGATCCTGACATTCCTTTCATTTTCACCAAGGCCCAATGATTTTTGTAATTTAAGTTTCTTGATCTCAGTCCCAGCAACATTAGCAATACTCAAAATCACTTGGTGCCAAGCGTCACATAAATATAAAAATTAGATTGATTTAAATAATTTAGATATTTCAGGTCCCAATACATCTGAAGAGCATGTGAAAGCTATTAGAAAATACATGAGCACATTGTCTTTTTAACCTGTACTGTGTTGCAGTCTGTAAATTGAGCAAAAATCAGTTGATTTATTCTAGTAAAAATCATGTCATACATTCTGTTGAGACCAGCAACTGAAAAGATCAAGCACTGCAAGGAAATTGCCTTTTGGCATGGTATTTGAGGTTTACTATAGCACACCTAGTCACATGCTGAGCCAACCTGTTTGAGGATAAACAAAGTGGAGAACCTGCTACTGGGGAAGGATAAAGCTGAAGCAGGCAGTTAACTTCTGCATAATCATAAATGCTTAATGGTCCAGGAGTTGTTTATCATCCCAGAGAGTGTCCCTTTAAACACTCCAACTGTGTATTTCATTGGAGTGAAGTTGCTGTGCATAGCAGAATGAAAATAGTTTGTTTTGGTTCAGAGCAGCCTTTTGCAAGAACCATGATACTTCACATTTTCCATGTTTAACATTATGATTAGTCCTAGTAATTTTATTTCAGTTTGATTTAAGACATTGTTTTTCTTTTTCATTTTGCAGCTGTTTGGAGATGTGGAAGCACAGATTAGGAGAATTATGAAGATGATAGCTGGAGGTGGGCTATCAATCACAGGAGCGCACACCATGTGTGGAGACTACCTGTACAGTGGCCACACTGTTATGCTAACACTCACCTACTTATTTATCAAAGAGTGTAAGTTTCCTCCTTTTTAAAAATTTATGTTGACTATTTTTCTTTTCAAATTTTGAGCATATTTGTACTTTATCAAGATGCAGTTCACTGACCCTTCATGCCAAGCTAAGGGGCAGCAAAGTAATGGCTTTAGGTACTGAAGGGTCACAGAATCGTAGATTCAAGTGGTTGTGACTCATGTTTGCTGATAACAGACCTAGATCCCAGGTGTGCTGAAACAAGGGAGGATGTATATCCTGTATTCAGTGACAATGGGGAACAGTTCTTGATATTGCAGTTTGGATTCAGTGCAAGCTTTCTCCAAGTATGTGTAACAGTACAAGGTCTTGGTCTCTGGAGACTGCAAATAGGTTTATGCTGAAATTGATTTAGCTACTTGCTACCTTCTGCACATTGAACAAGTTAGATGCATCTCAATGTGGAATAGGTTCTCCCCTGAACAGACTATTCACACATTTCAAAAGAGATCATTGGCATACTAATGCTACAAAATCTATAATGTGCCACAAATTCTAATTTGGGGAAAAAATGATTCCTGTTGCCCCAGCCCCAGCGTTCCATTTACTGCAGTTTATTCTTGTCTTAATGAACTTTGCAACTTAGTGCCAGATATGCCAAATTTGAAGGTGGTCTAATAGTGTAGATTGAGTGTCAGTGGGTTCTACATTCCGACCGCACCATTTAACTTCATGTATAATTTGAGTGCAAATTAGGCTGAGGAACCTCATCATTTGTCGAATATTCTGCCACATTGTTTTTTGCCATTCCTAACATTTCAAATGTTTTGCCATTTTTGTGCCTTGTGCATTTTTTATATAAGGTACCTCAATCATGCTACTTTTTTATTAATTGGATAATTTTATGGTTCCTCTTCAAACATTTCCATCACTGGTTTTTCCCCAGCACCAAGAATAACTTAATGTGACCGTAGATATAAAAGACATTTGAAATCTTTTGTTTTCATTGAAATAGTGTCTTAGTAATATTGCAGATGGTTTCATTTTTTCAAAAATAGTTTTTTTTTTAAAAAAAGCTCGTCAATTCAATGTTGATTTGACAGCAGAACTCTAAATACTCATACTACACGAGTATCCATGTAGCATAGCAACGCAGTAATATGTAGATTAATTTATGATGTTGAAAAATGAACCCCAATATTATCCTTTATTTCTGCTCCTTGTGCTTTTAAACCATTAATTTTCTCCAAGCAAATTTTCATTAACTTCATTTTTGACCGTGAGGTTCCATTTTGAGATTCTGGTTCACCTGTCCTGTAAGTTATGCAAACTTTCCTTTTATTTTACTAATTGTCATGTATTTTGTGGAAATACATGTATGAGAATCTACTAGTTAAGTGAAGAAATTATTTTAAACCAATAGCTGAGTATATAATATACAAACTGATATAATATAGACGTGCACTAATGTAAAAAAGAATCCCAATTTTGATCCTGCTCTGCGTGGAAACGGTTCATTCAGAAGAGGCAGTATTGAGAGCATTACAGTTAGTCTCTGCTCAGGTTAGAATGGAAAAAAAATCAGCCAAAGCTTCCACTCTCTTTTTAAACTGTGACCATTCTTGGATGGAGCATGTGTGGATGTTGGAGTTGGAGGACAGTTTGATTTGCCAACCTGTTAGGCTATTCAACTATCTCAAGATTATTCAACATTTACTGCCTAGGAATCCATAGGGAGAGTGGTCTCAGACCAAAGGATCAGAGTGACAACTGTGCCTCATTCCGCTCCCCATATTTTCTCTCCTTATCCTGCTTTTTTTTTTCTCTCCTCCTTCTGCACTTGTTCCTCTTAATTATTGTGACTTTCTTGCTGACCCACTTGTTTCTTCCTTTCTCTCACTGCTAACCAAACTTCATCTCCCACTATCTTGCCTTTCTTCTATTCCTCTGTTGATGTTCCATTCCTCCTCTTGAACCAGTCAGTTACCTTTTTTCTCTGAAGTACATTGCTGCCCAGGTGCTGGTTGTTACAAGCATGAAGAAAAGGGAAAGGTTCAAGGTAGTGGCAGATGAGATTGGTCAATTAATTATTTATTGTAGACTTTCAATACCTTGGAACATTTTATTGGTAATTTTTGAAATGGGAAAACTAGAGTAATAAAAATTTCATTTCTCAGTACCTTTTTATATTGAATATCTCAAAGCACTTCACGTGATTATGTACTTTTTAAAGTACATTGTGTGGGAAATGCAGTCTCTGTTCTGCAACTGCAAAATGGCACACACAATGCAATTAAAGACCAGCCAGTCTGTATTTTTATTATTGATTGAAAAAGGAATGTTGGCATCATGGGATTTGCAAAGTCCACCTGAATATTTCAGTTAACAGAAGGACAGCACCTCCAACAATGTAGTAATCACTGGACTACCAGCCTAGATTGAGTTCAAATCCCTGTTTATTGTTTAAGTAGGAGCAAGTGTAGCACTATGAACTGAGCCAAGCTTGATGCAAATGGTGAATAGACGATGAAGAATGGTGAAGCCTTGGGATACATGAGAAGGGATTCTGCTGCATAGGCAAACTGTCAAAGGAGTTCTCCTCCCCAGAGAGCAGTGAATATATTCAGGACTAAGTTAGGTAGATTTTTTGATCGACAAAGGAGCCTTGAGGGTTGAGGGGTCACAGCAAAGTGGAGTTGAGGCCACAATCAGATCAGCCATCTTTTTGAATGGCAGAGCAGGCTCAAGGGACCTATTCCTCCTCTTTCTTATGATCTTATGAGTTGTAGTGACTATTTTGGTATTGGTAGAAATGGGACTTTGAGAGCCAAACTGTGGAAGTAGACAAATAGTAGTACAAACAGTTGTGAGCATTAGTGCTGAATGTGGTAGAGAGGTGAAGATTGTCAAGGGATACAAACATAGTTACATAAGATGGCATTGGCAACTTTAACAAGATCAGCCTCTGTTGTGGGTGCATTAGAAACCAGATTGAACTGATTTATTACAAATCCACTGGGGAGTAAGTGAGAGAAAAGTCTTCTGTAATTGTTAGTAATGGAAAAAAAGATTTTGGAAAGGGAGAAGTGAAGAATTAATATATTTGAAGTGAATACTGGAAATAACCATTGGAAGCAAGATAAAGCAATTACTGACATAGTTTTGGAAAGAAATGTACAAAAGGTGCTTCCATCTTAATTTTTCTAAAGTCACAGGAGGATAGAATGAATCCTATATCTTAAAAGATCTGTTTATTCCTGTATCAATAAGGTATATAAAATTGTCAGTCATGTAATGGTTTGGTTCAGTAAATTTGTAATACAGCAATGGGCAAAATGCGGGCTGCCTTTATGCTGGTGTGAAACACTGATAATTATTACAAATTGGCACTCTAAATTTCAAACTATCAGTGAGTAACACCACCAATGAGTAGTCCCACTAGAGATCCTTAAAATAATTATGTTTACAAAATCAGCTTGCTGCAATACGGCGGTGATGAGAGAAGCATCGTTATAAAAGTGAAAAGTAATAAGATATTGATGACACCTGATGCATTGTTTCAGTATAAATAGGTACATTGTGAACTGACATTTTTATGTAACCTTCAAGTTTTATGAATCTACGGTTTAAATGGCTATAATGTATATATTTGGATCAATAATTGCTAATTAAATTTATTCCTATTCTGTACTAGGGTGCAAATTTTCCATAGGCGTCTGGTCTTTTGAGCAACCCTGATTTTAATGGCTCCATCATTGGTGGCTGTGCCTTTGGCTGCCAGAGCTCTCCAAGTTCTGGAATTCTCTCTCGAAATCTCTGTCTCTACCATGCTTTTCTCTTTTCTTGGACCAAACTTGGGTTATCTACCTTAATATCTTCCTCTGTGGCTTTGTGATATATTTTGTTTTTTTAATTCCCCTATGAAATGCCTTGGGACAATATTTTACATTAAAGGCACTATGTAAATATGAGTTATTATATTTCAGACCACCAACATTATAGTAAATGGTAAGTTTCCATTTTGTTTTTTCTTTCCAGATTCCCCAAAGCGATGGTGGTGGTATCACTGGTCTTGCTGGATTCTCAGTATTGTTGGGGTTTTCTGCATTCTTCTCGCACATGACCACTACACTGTGGATGTAGTGGTAGCATATTATATCACTACACGCCTTTTTTGGTGGTACCATACCATGGCCAACCAACAGGTAAGTTTCTGCTTGTGGAATCAATATATTGATAGCATAGTTTATTCTTGGAATGTTTAAATAAAAGCTTAGCCTTGTATGTATATAAAACAAATTGTTCTTTTTGAAATGCTAATCTGTGTGGGTCAATCAAGGCTAATTCAGGCTCCATCCCAGCTCTGGCTAAATTGAATTATACAGATCTCTGAGAATCCATGGGATGGTCTGCTTTGATAATACTGTCAGATATAAGCTGAATGGACCCAAAATTGAAAAGGTCCTGGCTTTGACCTTGTAGTATAAATGTTGTGCAACTGGTATAAGATGTCTTACGTTTCAGCCAAGAATCCTTTAATTGAAAAAAAAAATTCTATTACCCACATATAACATGCATGATCAGTCACCTTAGCTCCCAGAGTGGGAAATTTTGATTTTTAATGTGTGCTGACTCTTCCACATGCTGCTACCACTGCACACACGGAGGGGAAGTGGGAGAGTGAGAGCCAGAGAGAAGAGAGTATGACCTGGAGGGATGTGAATAGCAGTGGAGAGTCCAGAATAGAGCGGCATCCAGTCCAGGAGCAGGTGAGCCTGCTCTCCCTGTAGTCTACCATATCATTTAGCGCAGTGATTCACAATTAAGATGGCATTTGCCTTTCAACCTCCCTTAATAACCTAAGCTTTTAGTATATTACATGATTATGTATAGTAAGATGTCTCTGGTGGAAAATTAAAATATGCAGCCACTCGTTGTTGGCCAGAATTTGAAGATTGTGTTTGATGTAGAGTGAGAATGTGCCAGATTGTTCTTTCAGTGGATGACCCTAATTGCCTCACCGTAACAACTGTATGTTTGAGAACTATCTATTGTCCATTTAGTCTTTTTCCATTTGAATTATTTGTGCTGAATTTACAATGTAAAGGGTTAATAATTTTAAAGTTAAATTAAGGCTTGTGAGTTTCCTTTTATACGTAAAGAAATATTGTAAATTCCTGTTGCTCTTCCCTTTGCCTCTCACCTTTTGGGAGAAAAACACCTCTTCAGCTGGGTTGAAATGCCACTCCCTCTGTCTGTACAAAAGTATGTCACTACATTTCATCATCTCTGCAAAATGCCCTAGTTGTGATTGAGAATGCAGCCTGTCGGGGCGCAGGAGATATTTGGAAAATCAAAATGAAGATGAGAACATTGGCTTGTTCCATGAGGATTTGAATGTCAGCTTGTTTCACAAAGATTTGAGTGTTGGTTCATCGTTGTCCAAAAGTTACTGATTTGTTGCATTGAGTAGGTTTAGGCAATTGGATTCCTCCTTCTGTGTGGTTCTTTTGTCCACCATAAACTCTATTGCTACCATGTTTTCATTGACATATGCTGGGAAGTGGTTCTGAATGTGTTTATGGCACTCCAGTTCTTTGTCAAGTTAGCCATCCTTCAGGTTTCAGTATAGCGAGAGTGTTGGAGTGTTGTAGGCTCACAGTTCCAGCTCGAGTTTAGGACACAGGAACCAGTTAATTTCCTGACACAAATATAGACTAAATAGCACAGTCCTAGAGAGTATGCAGGGACAGGGGGACCTGGGATTCATGTGCATAGATCTATAAAGGCGGCAGATATATTGAGAGAGTAATTAGCCAAGCTTGTGGGATTCTGAGCTTCATAATGGTAATGAGTACCAAGCAGGGAAGTTATACTGAACTGTTATAAAGCTCTGGTTAGACCACAACTAAAGTACTGCATCCAGTTCTGGTCACACTTTAAAAAGGCTGTGAAGGTCCTTGAGATAGTGCAGAGAAAATTTATTAGAATGATTCCAGGTTGAGAGAATTTAGCTACAATGCTGGAGAAGCTGGGGCTGGTTCTCCTTGGAGCAAAAGAGATTGAGGAGCGATCTGGTAGATGTGTACAAGAATATGACAGATTTGGTTAACGTTGACAAAGAAAAGCTGTTCCATTAGCTTAAGGTACAAGCACTGGGGATACAGATTTAATGTTTTAGGTCAAGAGATACAGGGAAGGATGTGGAGAAGAACCTTTTGACACAGCAAGTGATAATGGCCTGGAACTCATTGCCTACCAGGGTGGTGGAACGATTTCAAAAGGAAATTGGATGGTAACTTGAGGGAAATAATCTTGCAAGGCCACAGGGTTAGAACCAGGGAATGGTATAATGGTATTGACTTGATTACTCTACAGAGAGCTGGCATGGTGGTTCATGGCAGACCCAATGGTCCTAATAGTTGCCTCCTGTGCCATAATGACTCTACCTAAGAGGATGGTTCCAACACTGGTCCTCATTCAATTGCTGTAAAAGCACCTGGAGCTCTGTGGATAATTTTTTTTTACAAAGCCCGGAACATCTATTATTTTCCATGATGTCTCCCCTCTTGCTTTCCTCCACCACCTCAGGCCCCCAGCCTTAGATAATGGAAATCGACATGATCGAGAGTCTCAAAAACTTCAACTTTGCATGTACATGTATATCTAATGGCACTTTAGGTGTAGGAATGAAAAGTAGTTTAAGTAAGCATGATCTGATTTTAGTGACCAAGGAGATAAAATTAAAGTTTAAAAAAAAATGTAATTCAGATGTCCCATGCTTAGACTTTCTCACGCAAATATTCTGGCATGTGAACAAGAAGATGGCTAACTGGGTGTACAATATTAGAAGTTCTAGTATATCGTTGGGAGAATGTACTTGATATAAAAACTTCCTGCAGTAAGAAAATTGGAAACCACTTGCCCAGTATAAAACAATTTTGTTGGCTTACTGCATTCTCTTCGTATGTATAACTCCTGAATTATATAATGTATTTACTTTTTGTAAATTGCTCAAGTATGATCTAATTAGCATATTTATATTCCTTTCCTTTAAGGTATTAAAGGAACCTTCCAAGACTAATTTTCTATCCCAAGTGTGGTGGTATAAATTCTTTCGTTTTTTGGAAAGCAACGTTCAAGGCATTGTACCTCGTACATATCATTTGCCACTTTCCTGGTCATCCATATCACAGTTCTTTGGGAGAAATGTTAAATACAGCAGATTAGTAACTGATACATAACACCAGTCTATCTAAGGAACTGTGCAAAGTGCTGAAAATTCCTCTTGAGCTGATGCCATAGTGAACTTTCTGCTAATTCATGTCCTGCAACATTCACTTTTACTGAAGTGTTCCAATTAACTGGTCAGCACTGTGATCTTTCCAAAGGACTATGTAGAACAAAAACGATTGACATGCACTGTATAATCTTTTGTTAATTGTCTTTTTGTCTTTGGTATATGCCATAAACACAAAATCACGTTCAATTGTATTTGATATTAACTGCATCGGTGGCAATTGTGTCCTGTCTGCTAGTGTTTTCTTTAGCATATGTCTGCAAAGATGTCTGGGATAAATTGTATTTTTTTCAATCAGAAATTCATCTTTAATAATCCTTGCCCCAAAGACTGGGCTTAAAAGCCATTTTCTTAGAAATGTTCAGATATTAAAGATGGTTGATGAATAAGGATCGGGGTCTGTTTGCAAACAAACTCTGCATTTTCGAACCAATGTGGCAAAAGAAACTTTAAGTGCAAAAATGTTTTATAGCAATCATTCTTGTTATTTATGTTAAATGAATGTGGCAGTGCAAAAAAAATCTACACAACAGTTTTTCAAGTATTTTAAAATGAGGTCTGCGTATAATGGTGGACTCCAAGATTTACATGATAGCAAGAATGAAATCAGCACTGGGTGGAAATTTTGACTGATATTGTTTGTTTTCTAGTGCCTTTTCTTGTCCTGATTGTATGGTCAGTAGGTGGTCTCAGATGTAGTATATGAAAACTCAAAAAGCCTATATGTATATTACCTTGAATATTGAGTTAATAATTAACTGTTGCAGAATTGCAAAATGTAAGCTCAACAGTGAGCATTCAGTTTTGTAGTTAATGTTTGTGCACACTTTGTCTTGAATACTTTGAGATATGGGGTGCAAAATATAAGAAAATGGTAATATTCAATTCACTAACTATGGGCATGTCCTGTTAGATATTACTGTACAGGTAAATTATTTTATTATATAAATGGGAAGTACAGCACTGCAAATCTAACTGTTGTATTTCAACTTCCTTTTTACAGATTTTGCATTTTTCTTAAATATCAAGTCATAACATGAAGGCAAAAAAAAAACTGAATTTATGTGCAGAGGTTAATGTACTAGCAAAGTATCCATGCTCCTCTGTCCCATTAGTTGGTAAATCAGCTACAGAGATACTCTATTTCTATAAATTTTATTATATTTGTGCAAATAATGCATGTAGTCTCACCCAAATCAAAAGTCAAGTGAAAATGAAGTCTCTATTTGCCAATGTGAGAAATAGTTTTTTATTGCAAATTATATGATCTCCATTCTGTATTTTATGTGAAAGAAAGTTCTTTTCTGTAGTTTTGTGTATACACAAGGTGATATTTGTATTGTAAAACAATTATGGTGAAGGATGGAAAATAAAAAGCTTTAAATGTAAGCATTTTTTTGTTGAAGTGTTGTTAATGCACCTTTGGGAATAATTTCAAAATGTGTTTCTGGATTCTTTTTAAATTGTGATCCTCTTACTGAATTCTTTCTGCCTTGCTATTAGTTATGTTTAATTTTCCTAACTGGGCCTTAATTTCACATGATGTTCAATGAGGAAAAGAAGAGGGAGTAAACAGGCCTGACTCTGAACACATGCATGATTATTGACTGCTTTTTCATTGCTAACTCCTTTTGGCAACTATAAACTTTATCTAACTGCTCATGGTATGTAAGTTGGTTTTTCCCTCCCACATTCTGTTGGAATTATGATGGGGGTTTGGGATTTCCTCCACAAGCATTAACCTACCTACTCAAATATTTATAGTTTCTCTTTCTCTTTGTCACTCTTACCCAATGTGCCAGCTGTGGGTTAACGCTCTCACCTCTGAGTGAGAAGAATGAGGGTTCAAGCCCTATTCCAAACTTGTGCACAAAATCTAGGCTGACATTCTAGTGCAGTACTGAGGCAGTGCCATACTGTCAGATGATATCTTGTGGATGAGATATTAAACTGAGACACTGTCTGCCTCTTAGATTAATGTAAAAGATCCCATGGCACTATTTCAAAGAGGAGCAAGTGAGTTACCCCTGGCGACCTAGCCAATATTTAGTACTCAATAATTATCATAAAAACAGATTATCTGGTCATTATCATATTACTATTTGTAGAAGTTTGTTGTGCATAAATAGGCTGCCCCTTCCTACATTACAATAAAGTACTTAATAGGATGTAAAGTTTTTTGGAACATCCTCAGATCATGAAAGGTATTGTGTAAATCCAAGTATTTCTTGTTCATGCACTCATTTACATGTGTGCTCTCGTTTCCTCTTGCAGTGTACATGGCCCGTGTTCATGTTTTTATTTTCCCTTTCTGTCTTAAGGAAAATTGTATCTCTGAAGGTGCAAATAATGAGGGTTATGGGTCCCAATTTTAACTCTGTGCAAGTGGGTGGATTCTGAATGAGTTAAAATCTCACCCACTATCTTATTTATTTAAAGACTTCATTTTATTTTTTATATCAGCTGGTTGACTTTTTGTTAAGGCTTTAAGCATAACTTACTTTTTTTTTGTTCATAGGATGTGGGCATCGCTGGTTGGGCCTGCATTTATTGCCCATCCCTAATCTTGTACTCTTGAAAATATTTGACATTTTCCAAAATGCTATTAAAAGGAATAATAAGACAAAAAATGACTCTTACAGTGCCAAAATCACTAAATATATTTTTGTTGCATTTTGTGGTGAGATTTATATGTTTGTGTACTTTCTTCTAATGCCTAATTGTTTTAATGAATGATTTCCACAGCACTACTTATTATTTTACAAATGCATTTTTGAGTGTGGCTCATGGTTCTGACAACATTCAATTAATTTTGCCTGTTATTTTACCACATTGAGCCTTCTTTTTCCTGTCTCCCCTGCCTTTTCCTATTTTGTTATCTATGTGTATGTGATTTACCATGCTTTTCTGCTAATGTTTGAGCATGGAGTTAGAACTGTAAATTTACAAAATTTACAGCACAGGCTCAGGAGATTCAGCCCAATACTGTTTATCTCCATGCAAACCACCTCCTATCTTAATTCATCTAACCATGTCAACATATTATCCTCCTTTTAGTTCCTTGCCTAGCTTCCCCTTAAATGCACCTATTCTATTTCCTCAGCCACTCCATTAACATAGTGAGTTCCACATTCTTATCACGCTCATGAGTAGAGAAGTTCCTCCTAAATTCCTTATTGAATTTATTGTGACTATCTCATTTATGGCCCCTATTTTGGACTCTTCCACAAGTGGAAACCTCATCTCTATGTCTGCTCTATCAGTCCCCTTCATAATTATAAAGATCTCTATTGTATCACCTCTGTCTTTTTTATAGGGAAACAAGATCCAACCTGTTCAATGTTCCCTGATAGTTTACACTCTCAGTTCTGATATGTTAGGAACTAAAGATAGTTTAAATAAGTTGTATCGGTATTTGTGGGTGTTAGGAATGAGTTTTAGCTTTAAAGTTTAAGTTTGATTTGTATTTCTGTGTGTTAAGAAAGGTCAAATGGAGTTTTAGTTTTACTTTAGAAAGGTGCCTGCATTTCTAATGAGGACTTTTACGACCCTTAAGAGAAAGTAAACATGTAAGGGTAGAAGAATTGAACTGTTGCCTAGCAATAGGGGCCCAGAGAGGTAGGTCACACACACAGAGACACACACACACACACACACACAGGAGGAACAGCAATTGTTCTGGAAGCTGTTTGAGTGCAGTTGGTTCTGAAAGTTGCTGACAAGAGAGACTGGAGCAAAGGGGACAAATAGTTGGTCCCAAGCTAAAGAAAAACCCCAAAAATCCAGGGGAGTGGAAGAAGATTAAGTCCAAAGATGACATTCTAGTCAAGGAAGGACAGGAACCTGGAAAAGGTCCTGTTAAGTGAAGTTGAGTGAGGGGCAGAGAGAAAGGCTCTAAGCTTCAGATTTAAAGAGACAAAAGCTGTAAGAAGTAGATTTGAGGCAAGAAGATCCAAAGAGACAACTGAAAGCCTATAACTCTGCTATTGGAGTGTGAAGCAGTGGTGTACTGTTAATGTTGAGTTGGTGAGAGAGAGTGCATGGAAAACAGCTTGAGTGCATGTGGTGACCCAGGGAAGAGGAACATCAGGAGGAGAGTTTGAAACCCTGGAGGTGAACCCTTGTGCAAAGCGTCTGAGAGAAAGCATCGGCTTGGGAGACGATTCCAAGGCGAGATCTTGGTGAGTGGAGATTAGAAACCCTCATGCAGGATGGAATTCAGTGAGACTGGTTGGCTTATGGTGTGACAAGCACCTGGGGGGAGTTGAGAGTTCCATAGCATCGGTTTGAGGTAGCATCTGTCACTTGGCTTCAGATTGTGGTGTGTCTGACCACAGTGTGCCATTGGCTTACATGGACTGTATACTTACTGTGGACTTTAGAGTATAAGATAGCTTTTGTAACTTGTTATTGTTACAAATCTGTATATATCTGTAAAGGTATAGTGGGTGAATGTGTATTGTAATATAGTACATCTTTTCTTGTTTAATAAATGTTTAATTCTTTTGTTAAAAGCTCATCAGCTGACCGCTGTACCTCTGTTCAGAAGCTGCTACTCCACATATTTAAACAAATAAATGTTAGGACCTATCAAGCTGGGTTCCAATCTCGGATCAGGCTTGTCCAGGGATCGTAACAGATATCACCTTTGTAAATCTCTTTTGCACTTTTTCTCATACTTCTACATTGTTTTTGCAAAGTGGAAACTTTGTGCACAGTATCAAGTGTGGCCTAACTAAGTTCCATACAACATAACTTATTTGTTTTGAATTCTGTTGCTCTAGAAATAAACCTCAATGTGTTTTTTTTGATAGCTTTATTAACATATTTAGTATGAATAATTTTTATGGATCTGTACGACCAGATCTCATTGTGCCTCTACCCCACAATCTCTTTCTTGCAAGAAGCAGATGGCTTCCTTAATCCTCTCGCCAAAATATGCCACCTCATACTTAATCTATTTTGAAATTCACTTTCATTTTACATGACTATTCTACAACTTTGTTAATGTATTTTTTTTTTTGTTGCGGTCTGCCTCAGTATTAATTGTACACCCACTTTGGTGTACTTGGTAAATTTTGAAATTGTACTAACAATTTCCAAATTCAAATTTATATGAATTGTGAGCAACAGTAGCCCCAGAACAGATCCTTGTGGAGCACCACTTTCTATTTCTATCTGTCTGAGTACTTCTAACCCCTACTGTTTTCTGTTTTGCAGTCAGTTTGCTACCCATTTTGCTACTTGACCACCAATTTCAAATACTCTGATTTAGTCATGAGTCAAATACATGGTGCCTTGTCAAATGTCTTTTGAAAGTCAATGTATATTACTTTCATTGCATGACACTTATCTATTCTTTCTGTTACTTCAATAAGGTTTGTCAAGCATGATCTTCCCTTTGAAATTCATGCTGTTTATTCTATTTTCAGTTTCATGATTTTCTTCTACAATTTTGTGTAAACATTCCAATACCTTTCTGACTTTAACTGGCCTATAGTTCCATGGATGTGTTCTATTCCCTTTAAGTAGAGGAATGATAGCTGTCTGGCAGCCCTCTGACACCATTCACTTTTTTATTGAATTTATATATGTAATGGTGCCTCTGATACCATCTCCTGAACTTCTTTTAGTAAGTGTGAATGCAATCTATCTCCATTAAGGATTTTATCCTCTTTAAACCTACCTAATTGTCTCATTCCTTTTTATCCTAACAGTCTTGATATCTCACCTAATGCTATGTCCATCTCATTAGTGTCTCTGCCAAATAGTGAGGCAATGTAATTCAATATTTCTGTCATTTTACTGCCAATGAGTTTATTTTTTGCATCCCTTAATGTCCCAATCCCTATCCTAATTTCCTATACTGTAGTTGTATCAAAATTGTTTTTATTTATATTCTTTGATAATTTCATTTTGTAGTTCATCTTTGCTTTTCTAATATTTTTATTTACTACTTTCCTAATCTCTCTTCTGTTTTCTCACCCTCCCATTTAATGTCTATGTACTTAGTGTGTCTTTTTCTTTAGATTCAACTTTGCCCTTACCTCTATTCATTATTTATAAGTATATTCTTATTTTCCCCAAATTGCATTTTTAATGCTGCTCCGTCTATGAATATTTTTTTCCAGTTTACCTTCCCTAGATCCATTCTCATATCCTCATAACTTTTTTTTAGTCTATTACTTTGATATCTCTAATTCATCATTTAGATGTTGTTATATTGCGATTGCTTTGCCTCACTGCCCCCTGCACTTACTGCTTTATACTGGTTCATTTCTCATGACTCAACAGTGATTCTGGCTGGGTAACAAAAGAGCCTTGTACACACTGTAAAAACTCAATTTTCCTATCCCCATTTCCCCCCTATTATTATTCTGAGTCTTTTACTCACTTAATAGATTTACCTACATATTCCCCTCTTTGATTCCCTTCTGATATGCAAGTGGTTTGTATATCCTTATTGCTGTGATATATCCCTTTTAATTGTGTAATAATTTTTGTTTTCATCTTAATGTTGGTCATATCCTTTTATTCTACTGTATTATCGCTCGCTTGTACAACAACCCTAGTGTCCCTTCCCCTGTATGCTTCCTAAATCTTTCGACTGCCATTCCTATTCATTATGACCTGATTTTCAGTTATCACTACTATGCGGCTCCTGTCTACAAATTAGTATATTTAGATCCCCAGTTTTGTTTCCGATGTCGATATATGGTTAATTTAATTTGTATATTTCAATCTTCACTTTAAGTTTAGCAGTTAATTTGTATTTATGTTCTATAATTTTATCTCTTTCCTGGAAGTTTGTTTATATATTGGTTAGTTTGATCTGATTTTCTTTTATCTTCAGGCAGCAGTTCCATCCCTCCCCCTTTCTTACTAGCTAAGTCTTACCCAGACCCCTAATGATTCTTTCCTTTAGGACCTTGATCCTGTTTCAGTTTAGGTGCGGCATGTCCCAGCCCTCAGTTCCTTCCTGCCAAGACTGGTGCCAGTGTCCCATAAAATAAAATTCCTTCCCACAACATGTTCATCTTTCCAATCTGTTTCTCCTTATGCCAATTAGCATGTGGTTCAGGTAGTAATCATGAGATTATCAAACATTGGATACTGCTTTTTAATTTACTCCCTATCTCCTGATACTCAGTCAAAGGGACCTCCTCCCTTTTTTCTCCTATGTCATTAGTCCTAAAGTGTACCAGGACAACTGAATACATTCATAGGACAATTACAAATAAGACGAAGCATACTATTTTATCCTTATGCATGTCTTAGTTTAGGCCTCACTTGGAATACTGTATCCAGTTGAGTTTCCCTAAAAATTGGGTGATATTGAGGCTCTGGAAAGGGTGCAGAGGAGGGCCACTAAACTCATTCTTAGTATAAAATATTATCAAGTTAGGCTAAAGAGTTAGGACTGTACACTTTAGAAAAGTGTAGACTGGGTGGGGGCAGGAGTGAGGGGTGATCTGTTTGAGGTTTATAAGTTGATCATTGTGTCCCGGTTGACAGTTTGTCCCCATTAAGTAGGTTTAGGATGATCAGGGGTCACAATTTTAAGTTGTCTGAGGCTTGATCCAGATTAGGAGGTGATTCTATTCCCAGAAAATAGTGGACGTCAGGAACAGGCTGGTGTCTACTGGGGTGAACACAAATTTGCTGAGTTTTTTAGAGCTGGATTTGTTTCTGCTTGGGGTGGACATCACTTCTTACTAAAGCTTACATGCTTCAGAGACCTTGGAGTCAGATTGATCTGGACTAGTTTTGTTTGCCTAGTAGGAGAGAAATATTCAGGTTTTTTAAAAATCTGGTTTTTAGATTCTCCCAAGCGACCACATGACTGGGTGGGGTGGAAAATGTACAATTTAGTTGATGAACTGTACAGTAAGAATTAAACTAGGATTCTAAACCCTTGATAGAGTTGGAGATGTACACCCAATGCTTATTCTGTTGATGTAAAGAGGCAACATTGGCAAACACTCAAATATGTTTAATCATTTTTCAGATATGTTGAAAGATGCAAGTAAAAAAAAATCTCTGCAGGTGGACTGAGTCATGAAAATTGAGTTTGTAAGTGATACCATTTTTAACTGCTGTTTAATACGATGTGAAATTATTTTGAATTTGTGGTTTAATATGTTGCAATCTACTGTATTGAGTATTTCAGATTCTTTTTCCTATACCAGATATTAAAATAAAGGAAGTCATTCTATTTGTAAAGACATGAACATGAAAAAACTACACTGGGCTTTAAAGGGTGCCCTTCTATCCCCAAGGGCAATTAGAATGTGGTTTTGCACCCATGATTCCCACATGAGAGCTCAAAATCTTGATCAGATTGCTAGCAAAGCACAACCTGCAGGTGAAAGAAGGGAAACAAAAAAGGGTAGCTGGTCACCATAATGCCCTCTCTTGTTTTGTTATAGTATAATTAAGTTACTGGAAGCCAAGAATAGATTGGCAGCTTTTCTGCACGGTTGAGAAATAATTCATGAAGCAAGAAAGACTGTTAAGTAATTGGAGGAAGTTCATCAGATGACGTATAACCCATGTTGAAGCAGGTGTAAACATGCTTATTTTCCTCAATTTAAATTTATGAATTTTATGGGAGTTGTATCAATATTAGAGAATGAAATATTTTTCTGTTGCATCATTCAGTCTCTGCACCAAGCATTCCTTGGCCAAGCATAGGTTGGCCAGATTCAAAGTAGAGAGAGAATTTGTGAATTGATCATGCAAAATTAAGCATCTCAAAGACCAAATAGTTATCAAATATATAGTTCTGTCGAAGGGTCATGAGGACTCGAAACGTCAACTCTTTTCTTCTCCGCCGATGCTGCCAGACCTGCTGAGTTTTTCCAGGTAATTCTGTTTTTGTATCAAATATATATCCCATTCCAAACATGGCATGATGCATAATTTATATGTTATGTACAATTTTAGGCACCCTACTTTTAAAGAGCTGAGAACAAGGATGGTTTTGGGGTCTTTGCTACGAGGGAAGCCTCAATTGTTGTTCACAATAGTTTTAAAAAATGATTGAAGGGATATGATCAAGTCTTTTAAAATATTAGAAATTATTGATGAAGTTGGAAACTGATTAAGTTTGGCTGTGATTACAGTACTACACACGATACAAAATTAAACTCTAGAAAGACTTGAAAGATACATGCTCCCACAACTTTGCCCTGATTGAGTTCTGGATATTGGAGTGTTTGCCAAATAAAGCAGTAAATTTTTTGTTCCATATTAACTAACTGAATATTTTTGGTGCAGGACTGAGGATTATGTGGATGGAGATAATTGAATACTATTGAAGAAGGGCACACCCTCCAATCCCACAACTACCACATAGGCCAGTTGAAGAGAATAAGTTATGCTCTCCAATCACACAGCGACCACAGAGACTCAGGCTTCCTTTAACTGGTTTTATTCAAGCATATGCAAGGGTGCCACAATCATTCCTAAGAATGAAGACCCAGCTCCCAGATTGATTACATTTCATTACTTTTGTACTTTTTCTTATAATACATTTGAGTGCATTTGAATACATCCAAACGGTAACAGACACATCAGTCCCATGCTAACTCTATCCTATTGAGTGCATAAACATGTGATTTTGCTAACCAATTATTCTAAAGGAGGTATACATAATGATATCCAATCAAAATTAAAACACGTACACAAAGACCTTGGTTCTCACAGCTCAAGACTGTTTGTGTTTCATCAAAGCCCCCTCTTTGTCCATTGTATGTCTTCCCATAGCTAAGCTAAAACTATCTGCCCCCTCCCTTTGTGAGGGGAGTACACTTAATCTGATGTATGTCCTGCTTGTGTCCCCTCTCAAGGCTATGCAATGTTCATCTGGTAATCTTCAACTCTCAATATGCTTAGCAGCCATGACTGCCTGGAGATTTTGGGGTTTTTCAGTAAATTCTTACTGTATGCTCTTTTAGCATTTTTAATTTCCCCCTAACACTGTTCTGAGCTACTGGGACTTTGGAAGATAACTGACCTAAAATGGATACTGTATGATGATGGCTGTGTTTAATTTTGTACGATGGATGTGTAAAAACTAATTAGATTCTTTTAAGATGTTTAGTTAACGTAGAAATGTATTGAACCTAGACCTCAAAGGTGAAAAGGCAGTGTTTATTTTTATTTCATGCTATATACTAGTTTTTATTGCAGCAGCCCACAATGCCAGGCTTAAAGTCCACACTATTACAGAGATGCTGTATTAGATTTTGATAACATTACTGCAACATGAATATTCTGCAACAGTGGTGCACGAGCTAAATACCACTTGACTCAGGAGCCTGCTATTTTGCTGAGCCTTCCGTGAGTTTAAAGGTTAAAATGATGAAAGATGTGATAACATATATGGAAAGAAAACCGAAGGTCTTGGATGGGTTTGCTATCCTCCTTGTTCAACAATAGAACAGTGTGGCCACAGTATGACTAATATCACAGAGCTACAGATAAAACAAGTAATTGCTGCATATTCTGTCTTGTCTCTCCACACTGCCCCTGCCACACTCTATTTTAATTGAAACTTCATTTGTTTTTCCTTGCAGAATCTAGATATGAAAAAATGTTTAAAAACGCTTGACTTTCACTGTGCTTGGCTAAGTGTCAATTTCAAAATCTAAGTGACCTGTCAGAAATACAAATACCAGGTTCAGTGCAGTTGTGCCATGAATGAGTAAACTTGTCGTGAGTCCCAAGGTATAATTGCAGAAAAGTGAGTATGGCATGGCACTACCTTTGTCCTCTTGTTTCTGACCTCCATTATGGATTTTCATCCTCCTTACCACCCATTTGCGATCATTGAGACAACTCATAAAGCCTTCTGAGACAGTCTTCATATTGTAGATTTTATTCATTCTTTTGAACAATTGTTGCATGGATCTTTCAGCACCCGTGTGGGCAGCTAGTTTTTTGAGACCATAATAGACTCTTTCTTTGGTTAAAGAACATCTCAAATGTATCAGTCTTGAACTCCTTAGATCATGGCTTGTGCCATAAGAGTTTCTTGGCACATCATCTTGATACTGCATTACCAATTAAATAAAGTTTGATGAATTCTGAAGGCTAGGTTCAGATGTTGAATTGCTTGGCACAGTGTTCCAGTGATAATTTAAGCCAATAATGTGTTGAATATTTGTGCAGCTGTATACCCCTGATTCACTACACAGATAGTACCAATGACTCCAAATAGAAGAATTCCAGCTTTTCAGTTTATATTCTTGATCATCCTCCTCAAATTCCTATACATTTCTATTTCAGTAAACACAACCTAAGATATAACACCAGCAGCAGTAAAGCAACAAGACAAAGTTAAACAAGAACAGTCAAAAATACGAAAGTTTGAAATCCTGACAATACTTGAAGACTAGGATATGTCAACAATGACAAACTATCTCCAAGTGTGCAGTCAGAAACAAAACAATGGAGAGATTTTAATATCAGGGTGGTGGGCGGTGGGGGCAGATGAAATATTCATATCTTGGATATTATTAACAATGCCTTCTCCTCTTTAAACAACATTTCAAAATTTAGGTTACCTAAAGCCTTAAATCGAATCACAGGGTATAATTTGTTGTTGTGGTTTGGTCAGCTTATTGGGGAAAATTATCAAAATGCCACAAAGAAACCTGTGACTGGAATTTCACACCAAGTAGTGAATATGTGCTAGAATTGCAAAGCAGATGAATCAGTGACCATTCAAATTTATCTTTATTGGGCATTAACAGCCCAGAGACTGGTGGAAATTTGTACCTTCTCCTTTAAGGCTACAATATAGAGCTCAGCAGAATTGCACAGTATACTCAGTTTATCAATTTGATTGTGCAACATCTTCTGAGTTAGAAGAAGACGAAGCATAATAACTTCAGAGTGGTCAAAAACAAAAGCAAAACAGAGGAGATCCTGCTTAATTTGGTCTTAATTTGTCCATACTTGCCACATTTTGGAATGCAAAGTGACTGTGGCATCAAGCCACATATATGTATATTTGATGTTTTCATATTGATTTTTGTTTTATCACTCAAGATATGAAAATGACCCCCTGCCTTTGGAATAGCTGAAAGTCCACTGTATCAACTGTTGATAGGTCTCAAATTGTGCTCTTGTTACTATATGTTATCTCAAATTGTACTCTTGTTACTATATGTTATCTAATCAGTTTTAGTGCAATGTGCAAATGATCATATTCTATCAAGAGCTGAAACTTTGCCTTTGTGGTACCTGCAGCTGAAGTAAGTGGTTCATGGTTAAGGTAGGATTATGATTGATTAACAATTTTACAAACTGGTGGTCTTGGGTAAAACTGTTGGGTTTACTCCGGCTCCAAACAAGTCTCACTGAGCAGAAGTAAAGCAGACGAATGAAAGTCATTAGAGGACAATTCATGGCAAATGAATGGCCATTTTAAATTTTATTTTATAATGAATGTTTGCCTGATCTATTTTGTGGATTTTATTCTTACTAAATCTGTTTACTGTTCTGGAATTATAGTTCAGTGTCTTTTTAATAGGGAGATTTACAAACGTCGTTGACACTATTAGCTACAAATGCCTGAGACTCTGCAAATCTTCAACTGAGTTTTATATTCTAGTATTGCAATTGTGTTAATTTTCTTGGATCATGACACAGGTCTTCTGGAATGATCCATTCTCCATATTTCCTTTATTTATGTTTTGACTTTCTAATTATGATCTGTTTCTATTGGACACTATTTTTGCCCCAGATACTTTTTCTGGGGTATTAAGATTGTCACTACTTGCTCTGATACATAACGTAACCAAGCTGTTAACTTATTTAACAGTGGAAAGCTACTGAATTTACCTTTGGGCTCCTAAGAAGGGGCAGAATTTATTCCAGGCTTTATTTTAGGCTTGAACTGCCAAATTAATTTTTGTGCAAGAGAATAATAATATCTATTTCCAGTAATGGATAATGCTAACTCCAAATATAAGAAAAATTATGATGTATATGCTTAACTTCTTTATGCATTTTTTGTGTATGGTTACCTACTCAGGCTATCTAACACTTTGAAAATTTCAGACAGATTTAATTTGAAGATTACTGAATGATGTTTACACATACTGAAACCTTAGGGCGATGGTGACATAGTGGTAAAATCACTGGACTAGTAATCAAGAGGCCCAGGTTTATGCCTTGGGGGCATGAGTTCAAATCCAGCAGTTGGTGAAATTCAATTAATAAACCTGGATTTGAGAGCTATTCGTGACCATGACAATTATCACAGTTGTAAAACCCACCTGGTTCACAAATGTCCTTCAGGGAAGGAAGTCTGCAATCCAGACCCACAGTAATGTGGTTGACTCTTAACTGCTCTCTGAAATTCCCTTTGAAGGGCAGTTAGGGATAGGGATCCAAGTCATCTCAGGTTTGAAAAAGATAAAATTGGAAAAAACAAACACTGTTGTGGGCTAGCTCCAGTATAGAGTGCAGCCTGTCTGTGGGAGACCAGCTGCAGTACAGAATGATGATCTCACGCTCATGCAGCTCCAGCAGAGTGAGGGCTGTTGAATTGGGAGCAGCCTCAGTAAGAGTGAGGAAAAAATTGAGAACCAAACTCTTAAAAATTGAGAGATTTGGTGTAAAAAATCAGGAGCTTTTTTTTTTTCAAACATTGATAAATACTAATTGAGAGTTGGCTTATACATCTCATTCGTGACTTAATTTCTAGAACATCACAGTTCTTTACAAAGACAATGTTACTTCATAGGAATGAACCTACAGCAAAAGGCACTGGATGTAGAATTCGGGGCCTCACAGTTGCTGGATGTCAAGCTGGGAGAGAAGAGGGTTCATCATCGAAAGGGCAATGTGATAGTGAGGCAATGCCAGAGCAGTGGAAAGCAAAGAAGAGTTATATGTTAAAGATACCCAAGCTTTTTTTCTAGAAAGCTCCAGATATTTTGATTTCACAAGGCGCTGTATACAAAGGGCAGGATATTATTAATAATACATCCATGTGTTGTGTTGAATGGCAGGTTTTTAGCATTGGGCAGCGATAAGTAGAGTTTTGGAATTCAAGAGTTTAACTTCCTCAATTGCCTCTACTCTAAACAAATGTGTACTATACTTACTTGATCCTTTCAGCTGCACACACATCTTAATAACCCACAACTCCCTTCCCCCTACCTATGCCCCAGCTCACCCTTTGTTTTAAACAGTTGCTCTCCCACTTGCGGCTTCCCCATCAGTTCTGTTCACACCTCTTTATTGGTGCTGCATGATGACCTCTCAGTGAAGCATTGGCAATCTAGCCCTCTCCTATTGGTCACTGCTCAGACCACCTACCTTATTAGTAATTGGTGCAATCCACAGCCACCTCTTTATCATTGGCCATTTTGAATGCCTGTGAAAAATTGAGAGATATTTCAGAAGTCTATTGTAAGATCATGAGTGAAGCTTAATTTTACTCAGAAATCCTCTTGCTTGTGATAATTTTGAGCGAGTTGGCATGTCTATGCATCACAGCCCAAAATTGTCCTCACCCAACAACCACACACAACCATTTTCTGCGTGAGTGCCTGCTTAGTAATCAGGACTAAGAAGTACAGTGGGTTTTAATTTCCAGAACCCAGGAATTTTGTCACTGATTCTGGTATCCCTACCACCAACTTGACACAGATCCGAAAATATAGCACAGACAACAATCCATACTTCTATACTGTCACTAATGGAGTAAAACGTCTCAAAATGCATCATAGGAGCAATATCAAACAAAATTTGACACAGTCACTTAAGGGGATATTAGGACAAGTAACCAAAAGCTTGGTCTAAGAGGTAAGCTTTATGTAGTGTCTTTAAAGTAGACAGAAGAGGCTTACAGAGGAAATATCAGAGTTTGGGACCTTGGCAGCTGAAGATAAGGTCACAAATTGTATAGCAATTAAAATCAGGGATGCATCTGAGGCCCAAATTGGAGGAATGGTGGAATTGAGGAGGAGTATAGGGATGGAGGAGGCTGCAAAGGTAGGGAGGGTGAAAGGCCATAGAAGGGCTTCCTGACATATGAGGCTTAACTATTCATTTGGAAAACTTTCCGACTTGGAGGAACCAGAGTTGAGATTCTTTTCATCTAATCCTATTTTGCTGAATTAGAAATCCCTAACTTCCATTTCTTAACAGCAATCTCTAACTTGCCAGAACAAACCTGTTGGTATCACACTGTACCAGATAGAAAAGAGGTTGGTATGTCTCATTTTAGGAAATATACTCAAATAATAAAAATAGATATTTAAAAATGTTCACCTTTCAGAGAAAGTACAAGTGCAATGGATTATTAAACAGGAAAAAAAAAACACCAGCTGGACATATCCTTTTGATTTGATTCTTTTACCTAAAAGGATTAATGGCTTTTGTGAGTGGGTAGCCCATTTAGCCATTAGACTCAAGGATGCTTTTTAAACACAGAGATAAAAACAAAAAACTGCGGATGCTGGAAATCCAAAACAAAAACAGAATTACCTGAAAAAACTCAGCAAGTCTGGCAGCATCGGCGGAGAAGAGTTGAAGGGTCATGAGGACTCTTTTCTTCTCCGCCGATGCTGCCAGACCTGCTGAGTTTTTCCAGGTAATTCTGTTTTTGTTTTGCTTTTTAAACACGTTCCCTTACTACTTAGACGCTGAGGTGGGGCACTGGTTTTTAGTTTGTGCTTCTCCCACCTCCCCCAATCCCCCATTATCTTCCTTTAAGCCTTTTTTTAATGCTCTGATTAAAGTGCAACAGGAGGCTGGGGAGGGGAGGGAATATTAATTTGCATTTGTACACCATCTGTCAAAGACAGATTTTTTACTGCCAGTAATACCTTTGAACAAAAAGACCCTAATTGGAAGGCAAGTGAAATGCAGAGGAAAGGTGAGATATTTAAGTCTCTGGTTATACTACATGATTATGTTTTTTTATCTGCTGCTTGGCTTGAAGGCACTCCTTCAGGTTAAATGCAGTCAGTAAGAGTCACCCACCCAGGTTCCTTTCTTGCTTTTATCTCTCCTTTTTATTTTCTCTCAAAAATATTGTCCCATTCTTCAAAGTCCCCACAGCATCCTGTGGTGACTTTAAAGCCATGAGCCACTGCAACTGGGGTCCAATGTTCCTTCATAAAACATACTGGCAGCTCCAGGTGGGAAACGAGGGGAGAAAAAACAGGGGGATGGCTTAAAGAGAGAGAAACTTAAAGGGAGGAAGGAAGGGGAGATGGTAGCATAGTGGTAATGCCACTGGGCTAGTAATCCAGAGGCCAAGGCTAATATCCTGGGGACATGGGTTCAAATCCCATGAATTTAAGTTCAATTAATAAATGTGGAATATAGATCTAGCCTCAGTAATGGGGACAATGGCAACTATTATCGATTGTTGTAAAAAAACCATCTGGTTCACTAATGCCTTTAGGACATCTACCATCCTTACCCGGTCTGGCCTACATGTGACTCCAGACCCACAGCAATGTGGTTGACTCTGAAATTCCCTCTGAAATAGTCTAGCAAGTTGTACATTTAAAGGGTAATTAGGGATGGGCAACAAGTGCAAGCCTTGCCAGCGATGCCCACATCCCATGAAAGAACAGAAAAAAGAATGAAGAATACATGGGGCCATTCCACATCTTAACAATTGAGATTTCAGAGCCCTCTCCTGAGACAAAGAGTGAGACTTAGTTGTTCTGGATTTAGTATGACTGTTGTGCGACTTTGGTACAGAGCCTGGCACACTTGTACAGCTATCTATTTAATTAAAACAGAAATTGAACAGATCACAGATGTTTATACAAGAATTATATGACTCTTAATGTATTCTGAAATGGTCTAGCAAAGCCACTTATATGTACAAACGATAACAATGAAGCACAGTACCTTTGTTGGAGCACCTTTACTGCAGAAACTGCAATGGTTCAACCTGGCCCACCACTCTGTGCTCAGGAGAACTTGTAATGGATAATAAATGTGGCTTGCCGCTGTAACCCACATCCTCAGAACCAAATAAATAAATTGCCTGTAATTACCTGTGTTTGGCTTTGTTTCTGCTTGGGCTGCTCAAATTAATATTGTGCGCCAACCATCACTCAAGATATGTGTAACATTGAAAAGGCAGCAACTAATAAAAAATTGCAGTATATGGTAACTGACCTTTCACAGTAGTTGCAGAGTTGTGATGTAAATTGCATCTTGTTGGGTGATTAGGCTGCTGCACGGGATCTAATTGTTCTATTTCTCATCAGGTTTGATCTGTGGAATGGGTCCCAAATGTACACCCCTGGTGATTACACTTCTTGTGCTGTTTGTGCTCATGACAGCAGTGGCTGTAGCCTTCATTGCTCTTTTCTTTGTCAAAGATGGAGAAACGTCATATGTGGGTAAGTAGGTGAAGGAACCAACACTCTTAAAGTGCTGCAGGTACCTTGACTTGACAAAAACCCAGAAGCAACTTGTGCTACAAAGTGAAATATTAAATATTTACATCAGTAAGCTGTTTCACCAATAGTCACTATTGCATTATCAAAGAAACCACAAACACGCATTACTATGATATCAGGTCCTGAGAACATCCTAAAGTGGTTCAAAAGCAATTACTTTTGAAATAGTCATTGCTGACATCAATGAACACAGCAACCAATGTACACAAAGCAATAGTTTGCAAACCAAGGAATGAATGACCAAATAATCTATTGTTGTTCATGTTGGTTGAATTTTTGGAAAACTCTTCTCTCATGTTTGAAGATAGTGCCGTATGATGTTTTATATCTAACCAAACAAGTGGATGAGGCCCTTAGCTTAATGTTTCATCTGGAAGACAGTGGCCCTGTTAATTTGAGAGCAGCTTCCAACGGGGAATTGTTGGGGCAAAACCTGGAAGTCAACAGAGTGGGTTGGAACCTGCAATCACAATTCAATTGAAGCAATTAATTTTGACTTCTAATTTTGAAGCCTTTCAATTGGAGGATAGAGGATTGAGTCTGATAAAGGAAGGTACTGTTGGTACAGAGGAAGAGGGATTATTCAGTTAAAGCTTTTCTTGATAATTGGACATACAGGGCAGGCTTGGTGACACTTGCTCCTCCTTGGCACGTTTGATTTCCTTCTGTTCTCCTTGCTACTGTGACTCCACAAGTAGCTCCAAGGATTAGCCCTTTCAAGGCAATTTTATGGAGCGTGCAGCAAATAATCACTCTGGGTTGCATTGCAAGAAATGTCCAGATTGATCCAAGCAGCAGCACCTCTGGTTGAGAATACAGATTGTTTACTAGAGCACTGATAGAGGTCTAGTCTAATTCTAGCACTCATCTGCATCTGTGAGCAGGCTCCTGACGGACATCATAAGCCTCATATTTAGGGCTTACCCTTTGTTCCCAAGCAGCCAGCCTGGCATGCTGAGTGGAAAAGAGGGCAAGATGGGAATCAGAGGAGGAAGGCATCATGACCACTGCCAGGAAACCGGCCGCAGGCCTGAATGATGCATTTGTTGTCATTGCACACCAACAGCATGTTCAGAAAATGGAAGGCCTTCCTGTTCATGAATACTCTAGGATTTTCATGTTGTCATGCTCAGTAAAGGCATTCATATTCATAACTTTGCACATGGACTGACCTCTTATGGAGATTCTTTTATTTGTTTAAACTAGAAACTATTAAACAGTTAAAATGACTGCCAATGGGTCAGGTGAGCTTTGCTTATTCAACACAAACTATCAAGCTCCTAGAAAGTTCCGAATTGAATAACCATGGGTGGGGGCCTCCTCCTGTAATGGACATATCAAAGTGAGTAAACAAAAACAGAAATACCTGGAAAAACTCAGCAGGTCTGGCAGCATCGGCGAAGAAGAACAAAGTTGACGTTTCGAGTCCTCATGACCCTTCAACAGAACGGTTCTGTTGAAGGGTCATGAGGACTCGAAACGTCAACTTTGTTCTTCTTCGCCGATGCTGCCAGACCTGCTGAGTTTTTCCAGGTATTTCTGTTTTTGGTTTGGATTTCCAGCATCCGCAGTTTTTTGTTTTTATATCAAAGTGAGTGTTATCTGTGGAATTCACACCTGACTTTGTCCGAAGCTTACTCAAAACAGTCAATGGACTCCTAGGCTCTGTCTCCAGGTTTGCAGTTTAACAAAGGAAAGCTGATAAGACCAGTTATCCACAGGATAAGTGTGATACCATCTAAGCCGTTCTGGGTGGACAATGCCGTTGACCAAGTGAGTCAGAAACTGACTTCTGAAACTGAGATCCTTATTTATCCCAAGACCCAGAAGGGACCTTGGCAGACTACAGAAGAACACGGATGAGGCAACAACTGCAGAGAAATGTTGTGACATCTTTGCCTTTCATGAACCATCAGTTGTCAGCCAGTCTGTGAACCAGACTCTGAAACTAGCTGCAAGTCATCAAGCAGCCAAAGTATTTAAACTGCTCCAATTTCAAAGTTCACCTGAGAGCCAACCTCCTGGATAGTCGACTACAAGAAACCCTAAACTGCTGTGAAACCAATGCTTTACAAGACTCGCACTTCAAGTTTAAATTATTAAATCCTTTCAAGAAACCACAGGCCTGTCACGTGGGAGACTGGAAATTGTAAATCAGAGACTGAATTAACTGTAATCTGTAAAAGTGCACTATTTTTATCTGTATCCAATCTTTGCATGTGTGTGTGAGAGAGAGAGATACATGTGATGTTGCGTTAATTCAATGCAAGATGTATCAGATGCTGTCAGACCTGCTGAGTTTTTCCAGCATTTTCTGTTTTTGAGATTCAAGACACTTGCTCAGTGATTTAATCCACAAGATTCCACAGGTTTTGAACAAACAAGATTAGACTTTACAATACAAGGTCAGAAAGGTAAACAATTTACAATATCTATCTTATACTCTTAACGTTCAGGATTAATATGAGGTATACATGAATTAACAAGCAAACTGTGGTTGAACACACCACACTACACAATAAATGGCGGATGTGAACAAGACAAAGTCCAAGGATTTCTCAACAACCCATCCAGACGTTAGTAACATTAAACCAATCAATCTCACTGAAACTCTGTCTCTCTCTTGAGAGATCCCAGACTTCACCTTCAAAGATCTAACCTTGGAATTCTCTCCAGGAGTTGCTCCAATTCGAACGGCATCAATGATAGCCCACCTTGCAGGGTTTCAATCTCATCTCCTGAGATTTCATTTCCCTGGATTCCCGAATACTCAAACACCAACTCACAAGCACAAATTCAGCTCTTCGGCCACGCTGAGCAGAACATTACTGCTCCAAAAGGATACATTTGCCCCATTGGCCTGCAGCATGGAGTCAACAACTTCCGAGTGTCTCCTTGGATCTTCAGAATTCCTCTTGGGCCCTTTTCAATTACCAGGCTCTGACAATATCAATGACTGCCCACCTCGCAGGGACTCGATCTTGTCTTCAAGATTCCTTTCCCCTGGATTCCTGAATGTGCACCCAAGCGTCAACTCTCAATTTCAGCTCTTTGGCCACGCTGAGCAGAACACCGCTGATCCAAAGGGGCGCCTTTGCCCAAATGGCTCACAGTGCGGAGTCACCAACCAGCAGCTGCCTTCTTCACTGAAAGTCTGCTCCCTGCAGCCATTTTCCTGTTTGGAACCTGTTTCTCTGCTCCTCTCTTGATACCTTTTCCTGTCCATGTTCCCTCTCTTATTTTGTCTATTTTTAAATTCTCAAAAGCTTGTTGCCACATTATTTAATTGGAATTAACTCTTCAAGGGTAGGACAGAAGACAGAGTTGGGATTAAAGGTCTTTTTTAGGTTGGAAAGACATAGCTAGTGGAATGCCACAAGGATCAGTCCTAGCACCTCAATTATTTACTATCGATATGAATGATTGGAGGAGGATGCAGAGTGTAATGTATCCAAATTTGCTGACAATACAAAAATAGGTGGGAGGGCATGTTGTGATGAGGACAAAAGGAACCTGCAAGGGATATAGACAGAGATAAAAACAAAAAAACTGCGGATGCTGGAAATCCAAAACAAAAACAGAATTACCTGGAAAAACTCAGCAGGTCTGGCAGCATCGGCGGAGAAGAAAAGAGTTGACGTTTCGAGTCCTCATGACCCTTCGACAGAACTTGCGTTCGAGTCCAAGAAAGAGTTGAAATATAAGCTGGTTTAAGGTGTGTGTGTGGGGGGCGGAGAGATAGAGAGACAAAGAGGTGGAGGGGGGGGGTGGGGGTGTGTGGTTGTAGGGACAAACAAGCAGTGATAGAAGCAGATCATCAAAAGATGTCAACGACAATAGTACAATAGAACACATAGGTGTTAAAATTAAAGTTGGTGATATTATCTAAACGAATGTGCTAATTAAGAATGGATGGTAGGGCACTCAAGGTATAGCTCTAGTGGGTTTTTTTATATATATAATGGAAATAGGTGGGAAAAGGAAAATCTTTATAATTTATTGGAAAAAAAAGGGAAGGGGGAAACAGAAAGGGGGTGGGGATGGGGGAGGGAGCTTACGACCTAAAGTTGTTGAATTCAATATTCAGTCCAGAAGGCTGTAAAGTCCCTAGTCGGAAGATGAGGTGTTGTTCCTCCAGTTTGCGTTGGGCTTCACTGGAACAATGCAGCAAACCAAGGACAGACATGTGGGCAAGAGAGCAGGGTGGAGTGTTGAAATGGCAAGCGACAGGGAGGTTTGGGTCATTCTTGCGGACAGACCGCAGGTGTTCTGCAAAGCGGTCGCCCAGTTTACGTTTGGTCTCTCCAACGTAGAGGAGACCACATTGGGAGCAACGGATGCAGTAGACTAAGTTGGGGGAAATGCAAGTGAAATGCTGCTTCACTTGAAAGGAGTGTTTGGGTCCTTGGACGGTGAGGAGAGAGGAAGTGAAGGGGCAGGTGTTGCATTTTTTGCGTGGGCATGGGGTGGTGCCATAGGAGGGGGTTGAGGAGAAGGGGGTGATGGAGGAGTGGACCAGGGTGTCCCGGAGGGAGCGATCCCTACGGAATGCCGATAAGGGGGGTGAAGGGAAGATGCGTTTGGTGGTGGCATCATGCTGGAGTTGGCGGAAATGGCGGAGGATGATCCTTTGAATGCGGAGGCTGGTGGGGTGATAAGTGAGGACAAGGGGGACCCTATCATGTTTCTGGGAGGGAGGAGAAGGCGTGAGGGCGGATGCGCGGGAGATGGGCCGGACACGGTTGAGGGCCCTGTCAACGACCGTGGGTGGAAAATCTCGGTTAAGGAAGAAGGAGGACATGTCAGAGGAACTGTTTTTGAATGTAGCATCATCGGAACAGATGCGACGGAGGCGAAGGAATTGAGAGAATGGGATGGAGTCCTTACAGGAAGCAGGGTGTGAGGAGCTGTAGTCGAGATAGCTGTGGGAGTCGGTGGGTTTGTAATGGATATTGGTGGACAGTCTATCACCAGAGATTGAGACAGAGAGGTCAAGGAAGGGAAGGGAAGTGTCAGAGATGGACCACGTGAAAATGATGGAGGGGTGGAGATTGGAAGCAAAATCACTGACCTCATCTCCTCTGGGGATCTCCCTCCCACAGCTTCCAACCTGATAGTCGCCCAACCTCGGACGGTCCACTTCTATCTCCTACCCAAAATCCACAAACAGAACTGCCCCGGTAGACCAATCGTCTCAGCTTGCTCCTGCCCCACAGAACTCATTTCTCGTTATCTTGACTCCCTTCTCTCTCCCCTTGTCCAGTCCCTTCCCACCTACATCCGTGATTCCTCTGACACCTTACGTCACATCAACAATTTCCAGTTCCCTGGCCCCAACTGCTTACTCTTCACCATGGACGTCCAATCCCTCTACACCTCCATCCCCCACCAGGATGGTCTGAGGGCCCTTAGCTTCTTCCTCGAACAGAGGCCCGAACAATCCCCATCTACCACTACTCTCCTCCGTCTGGCTGAACTTGTTCTCACACTGAACAATTTCTCCTTCAACTCCTCTCACTTCCTCCAAATAAAAGGTGTGGCTATGGGTACCCGCATGGGCCCCAGCTATGCCTGTCTCTTTATGGGGTATGTGGAACATTCCTTGTTGCAGTCCTACTCCGGCCCCCTTCCACAACTCTTTCTCCGGTACGTCGATGATTACTTCGGTGCCGCTTCATGCTCTCGTCAGGACTTGGAAAAATTTATTAATTTTGCTTCCAATCTCCACCCCTCCATCATTTTCACGTGGTCCATCTCTGACACTTCCCTTCCCTTCCTTGACCTCTCTGTCTCAATCTCTGGTGATAGACTGTCCTCCAATATCCATTACAAACCCACCGACTCCCACAGCTATCTCGACTACAGCTCCTCACACCCTGCTTCCTGTAAGGACTCCATCCCATTCTCTCAATTCCTTCGCCTCCGTCGCATCTGTTCCGATGATGCTACATTCAAAAACAGTTCCTCTGACATGTCCTCCTTCTTCCTTAACCGAGGTTTTCCACCCACGGTCGTTGACAGGGCCCTCAACCGTGTCCGGCCCATCTCCCGCGCATCCGCCCTCACGCCTTCTCCTCCCTCCCAGAAACATGATAGGGTCCCCCTTGTCCTCACTTATCACCCCACCAGCCTCCGCATTCAAAGGATCATCCTCCGCCATTTCCGCCAACTCCAGCATGATGCCACCACCAAACACACCTTCCCTTCGCCCCCCTTATCGGCATTCCGTAGGGATCGCTCCCTCCGGGACGCCCTGGTCCACTCCTCCATCACCCCCTTCTCCTCAACCCCCTCCTATGGCACCACCCCATGCCCACGCAAAAAATGCAACACCTGCCCCTTCACTTCCTCTCTCCTCACCGTCCAAGGACCCAAACACTCCTTTCAAGTGAAGCAGCATTTCACTTGCATTTCCCCCAACTTAGTCTACTGCATCCGTTGCTCCCAATGTGGTCTCCTCTATTGGAGAGACCAAACGTAAACTGGGCGACCGCTTTGCAGAACACCTGCGGTCTGTCCGCAAGAATGACCCAAACCTCCCTGTCGCTTGCCATTTCAACACTCCACCCTGCTCTCTTGCCCACATGTCTGTCCTTGGTTTGCTGCATTGTTCCAGTGAAGCCCAACGCAAACTGGAGGAACAACACCTCATCTTCCGACTAGGGACTTCACAGCCTTCTGGACTGAATATTGAATTCAACAACTTTAGGTCGTAAGCTCCCTCCCCCATCCCCACCCCCTTTCTGTTTCCCCCTTCCCTTTTTTTTCCAATAAATTATAAAGATTTTCCTTTTCCCACCTATTTCCATTATATATATAAAAAAACCCACTAGAGCTATACCTTGAGTGCCCTACCATCCATTCTTAATTAGCACATTCGTTTAGATAATATCACCAACTTTAATTTTAACACCTATGTGTTCTATTGTACTATTGTCATTGACATCTTTTGATGATCTGCTTCTATCACTGCTTGTTTGTCCCTACAACCACACACCCCCACCCCCCCCCTCCACCTCTTTGTCTCTCTATCTCTCCGCCCCCCACACACACACCTTAAACCAGCTTATATTTCAACTCTTTCTTGGACTCGAACGCAAGTTCTGTCGAAGGGTCATGAGGACTCGAAACGTCAACTCTTTTCTTCTCCGCCGATGCTGCCAGACCTGCTGAGTTTTTCCAGGTAATTCTGTTTTTGTTAGGGATATAGACAGGTTGAATGAATGGGCAAAAACTTGGCAGACAGAGTTTAATGTAGGAAAGTGTGAGGTCATGCACTTTGGTAGGAAAAATCAAAACACGGCTAATAGGTTAGGCCTTTTATCCATTGGAATTTAGAAGAATGAGGGGTGATCTTATTGAAACGTACAAGATTCTGAGGGGGCTTGACAGGGTAGATGTTGAGAAGTTGTTTTCACTAATGGGGGAATCTCAAACTAGGGGACATAGTTACAGAATAAGGAGACACTCATTCAAAACTGAGATGCGAAGGAATTTCTTCTCTCAGAGGGTAGTGAAGGTCTGGAATTCTCTACCTCAGAGTTGTGGAGGCTAGATCACAAAGTATTTAAAGAGGAGGTAGAAAGATTTTTGAAATATCGGGGAGTTGAGCGTGGTGCTGAAGCACAAAAGAGTAGTTCAGGCCTGGGGCAGATCAGCCATGATCTTATTGAATGGCGGGGCAGGCATGAGGGGCAGAATGGCCTAGTCCTGCTTTTTATTTTATGTTCTTAAGTTACACAACTCTTTCCATGCAAAATGTACTGATTAGGGTGGTAAGAAAGAAAATGCATTCTGCCTGTGACAATGTGAGTACTCAAAGCCATGTAGATACAGTTAATTAAGCCCTGTGCCTGGAGAAGCCTGCAACCCTGGCAAAGACCACAGCAACCCCTCCTCACAGTTCACAATGCTCCTTTTGTGATATCTGCCTGTCTCCTCCCCCTTTGAGACCTCTCCCTGTCCCCTGCCTGGGACACTTGTCGACAATGGTTCTCTGCTCCCGTTCCTGTTTTTCTTCCTGCACCGATGCACTGGGCCCAAAGAAAGTGAGAATGTAGAACTGTGCATGTGCAGCCTACTGCTGGTTGGTGCTTGAGTAAAAGCTCTGAGGTCCATTGGGAGTTGAAGTTCCTGACCTCTGCTCTCAACCACCAAAGTAAGTTTGGTTTTCATAACTCAATCCTTTGGCATCACCCCTGAGCCTAAGGAAGACTGGAAAATTATAGCCATTGACAAAGAGTCTGAGTCCCATCAGTGACCTGTTTGACTGAGTAATGCACTACAAATTGACTAACTTATCACCTCTTGAAGCTGGGATGACTTTGAGCTGCAGAAGTTCTGTGTTAGACTGCAGCCAGTGCCGAGCGTGCCAGACTTGCCTACAACCCTATCTGGTGAAGTGAGGCAGCGAGACCCACTGCTCACTAGCTGAAAGTATAATGTTTTTGGTCCTGTAAGTTTGTATGGTCTCCTGGGACACCTCCCCTTGTTTATCCTTTCTTCTTGTAGCTGCGGGTCTCTCCGCACTTGCTGCTGTCGTTCCTTCTGGCCCTCCAACCATGAATGAAAACCGGCAGCATCTCAATATTGTCAGAGGAAGTTTGTACAGAATCTCTTGGGTAGAAACACAAAGCAGGTCTGTTATAAAGTTGTATTTAAATGCTGAGATATTTCTCCTCACTGTTTTCCCTTTCAAGTCAGGTGTATTCGCAAGTTGGTGACAAATTACAATTCAGAAGATCTGAGTATTGCACAGTACTGGATTACTATGTAAAATTCTTGGAAAACTTATCAGGATTCAGATTTGTTACTGAAATTATTATCCAATATTAAGTCCTTTTAAATTCCTTGTCATGTGTTACAGCTTCAAAACCAACTGAAGTACCAAGAAGCTATTATCAGATTGGTGCTGGCCGTGCTGATTGCACTGGTCCAATAGCAGATTTGCCTTTGGTATGTCAATTTGTTTGAATAATTATTTGCTCATATTAACTGTTCTGTGACAATATAGGTTTCCCTTTTCCTCTTGCAGACTTCCAATACCATGTGTCAAATCTGTGTACCCTACAACCTCTGTACATTGTGGTTAGTGATCGCCCTGTGTTGGAAACGGTGGCACTTTCCTTGCTGTAATTAGGTATCTGCTGTGTGGTGGATCATGAACACAAAAGCTTGCCCTGCTGCCCTTGTTCTGGATTCCTTCACAAAAGGAAATAGTTTCTCTTTATCTATCCTATTGAATCTCTTTTTAAAATCATTTTAGAGTCTCCATTAGATTGCTCCTTAATCTTCTACAAGCCAAGCAAACACAACTTGATTCATAATTTAATTCAAAGGTAGCCATCTCAGGATTACTCCCAGTGCCAGGGTGACCAAGGCTGGGAACTGAATATCCAACATTACTCAATATTTAGGAAGGACCAGCAAAAAAGGAAAAGGTGGTGGGGTGGCGTTTTTAAGTTAAGGATGAAATCAGTGCAATAGTGAGATAGGATATTGACTCAGAAAATCTAGATGTAGAATCAGTCTGGGTGGAGCTAAGAAGCAACAAGGGGTGGAAAACATTGGTGGGAGTTGTCCATAGAGCTCTAAAAGTAGTGGTAAGGGAGGGGATGGCATTAAACAGGAACCTAGAAATGCACATAGCAAGAGTGCTTTAGTAATCATGGGTGACTTTAATCTACATATAGACTGGGCAAACCAAATTAGCAATAACACTGTGATGGATGAATTCCTGGAATTTGTTTTTTTAGACCAGTACTTCGAGGAACCAACTAGGGAACAGGCTTTCCTGGATTTGGTTTTGTGCAATGAGAAGGGGCTAATTAATAATCTTGTTGTGTGGAGTCCTTTAGGGAACAGTGACCATAACATGATAGAATTCTTCATTAGGATGGAAAGGGAAGTAGTCCAATCTGAAACTAGGGTTCTAAATCTAAACAAAGGAAACTATGAAGTTATGAGGCATATGTTGGCTAAGATAGATTGGGGGGCTTCATTGAAAGGCATGATGGTGGATAGGCAATGGCTAATATTTAAGGAGCGAATGTATGCATTACAACAGTTATACATTCCTTTCTGCTGCAAAAACACAACAGAAAAAGTGGCCCAACCATGGCTAGCAAAAGAAATTAAGGATAGCATTAGATCAGAAGAGGAGTCATATAAAGTTGCTAGAACAAGTAGCAAGCCTGAGGATTGGGAGCAGTTTAGAATTCAGCAAAGGAGAACTAAGAGATTGATTAAGAGGGGAAACATAGAATATGACAGCAAACTTGCAAGGAACATAAAAATGGACTGTAAAAGCTTCTATATGTATGTAAAAAGAAAAAATGTTAGTGAAGACAACCATAGGTCCCTTACAGTCCAAAATGGGAGAATTTATAATAGAAAATGGTAGAGCAATTAAACAACTACTTTAGTTCTGACTTCATGGAGAAAGACACAAATAACTTCCCAGAAATGCTAGGGAACCAAGGGTCTAGTAAGAAGGAGGAATTGAAGGAAATTAGTATTACTAAAAAAGTAGTACTGGAGAAATTAATGGGACTGAAAGCCAATAAATCCCCAGGGCCTAGTAATCTACATCCCAGGGTACTAAAGGAGGTGGCCATGGAAAATATGGATGCATTGGTTGTCATCTTCAAAAATTCTGTAGATTCTGGAACAGTCCCGGCGATTGGAGGGTGGAAAATGTAACCCCACTATTTAAAAAAGGGAGGGAGAAAACAGCAAATTACAGACCCATTAGCCTAACTTCAGTAGTGGGTAAAATGCTAGAGTTTATTATAAAAGATGTGATAACAGAACACAAGGAAAATTTCAACGGGATTAGACAAAATCAAGATGGATTTATGAAAGGGAAATCATGTTTGATAAACCCACTGGAGTTTTTTGAGAACGTAACTAGCAAAATGGATAAGGGAGAACCAGTGGATGTGGTGTATTTTCAGAAAGCTTTGGACAAAGTGCTACATAAGAAGGAGTGCAAAATTAAAACACATGGGATTGGGGATAATATATTGGCATGGATTAAGAATTGGTTATCAGACAGGAAACAGAGTAGGAATGAATGGGTCTTTTTCAGAGTGTCAGGCGGTGACTAGTAGGGTACTGCAGGGACCAGTGCTTGGGCCCCAGCTATTCACAATATTTTTCAATGATTTGAATGAGGGAACCAAATGTAATATTTACAAGTTTGCTGACAACATGAAACTAGGTGGGAATGTGAGTAATGAGGAGGATGTTACGAGGCTTCAAGATGATTTGGACAAGTTGAGTGAGTGGGGAAAAATATATGGCAGATGGAGCACAACATGGATAAGTGTGAAGTTATCCACTTCGGTAGGAATAACAGAATGGCAGAGTATTATTTAAATGGTGGTAGATTGGGGAATGTTGATGTACAAAAGGACCTTGGTGTTCTTGTACACCAATCACTGAAATTAAACATGAGGTGCAGTAGGCAGTTAAGAAGACAAATGGTATGTTGGCCTTCATTGTGAGAGGAGTTGGCTACAGGAGCAAGGATAGAGTCATAAAGTTATACAGCACAGAAACAGGCCCTTTGGCCCATCGTGTCCATGATGGCCATCAAGCACCTATCTATTCTAATCCCATTTTCCAGCACTTGGCCCATAGCTATGGTGTTTCAAGTGCTCATCTAAATACTACTTAATGCAGCTGTACAGAGCTTTGGTGAGACTACATCTGGAGTATTGTGTGCAGTTTTGGTCTCCTTGCCTAAGAAAGGATATGCTTGCAATAGAGGGATTGCAGCAAAGGTTACCAGACTGATTCCTGGGATGGCAGGATTGTCGTATGAGGAGAGATTGGGCCGACTAGGCCTTATTCACTGGAGTTTAAAAGAATGAGAAGGGATCTCATTGAATTGTATAAAATTCTGACAGGGAGGGACAGACTGGATTCAGGGATGATGTTTTCTTTGGCTGGGGGATCTAGAACAAGAGGTCACAGTTTCAGGATACAGGGTAGGCCATTTAGGTCTGGGATGAGGAGAAACTTCTTCATTCAGAGGGTGGTGAACCTGTGGAATTCTCTACCACAGAGGGCTGTGGAGACCAAGTCACTGAATATATTTAAGAAGGAAATAGATTCCTGGACTCCAAAGGCATCAAGGGGTATGGGAGAGAGCGGGAGTATGGCATTGAGATAAAGGATCAGCCTTGATCATCTTGAATGGCAGAGCAGGTTTAAAGGGCATAATGACCTACTCCTCCTATTTTTTATATTTTCTAACTCTCTGAGCCCTGCTATAAATCTACACTGCATGACCAGTAGGATCATTATATCCTCACTTAAGTGCGGTGCCCACAACTGAACGCGGTACTCCAGATGGGGCCTGACAAAGCCTGTATGCAACTGGGGTACATCTTCCTCCACTTTGTATTCTAACCCCTTGACATATAGTCCAACATTCCTTTAGCATTCTTGATAGTCTTTTGGAACTCTATCTTCTGGTGATTTTTTTTTCCCACATGGACACCCATATCTCTTTGATCCTCAGCAGTTCCCAGTTTCTCAATTTAGAAAATACTCTGATTTATTTTTATGACTCCAAAGTGAAAACTGAGACAGTTTGACAACTCCTTCAATCTGCATCTCTCCACTTGCATCTTCCTGCTCTCATCTGCAACATGTACTGTCCCTCCTTATTTAGTATCATCTGCAATTGAAAATACAATTCTCCCTTTCTTCATCCGCATCATTGATAAGCATACTGAAAGACTGAGGTCGCAGTACAGATCCGTGGAACACTGCTCATCACATCCTGCCAATCACACCTTTATTTCTACTGTCTCCAACCTCCGAATCAATTTCCAACCCCTGCTGCAAGGTTGTTTCCAATTCTGTACACTTCATTGTTGCTCATAAATCAGAGAACATTTCAGAGAGGAGACCATTCAGGCATAGTACTTATGCTTTGCTAACTCTTTAAATTCAGCTATCAACTAAAATCCCAATTTCCAAGCTCTTTCCCATTTTTTAATGTACTCTTTCCAAACGCTTAACCAATTTCTTTTCAAGTATTTTTTTTTGTCCCTGTCTCAATAACTGCATGTGATTAGAACATATGTTCTAATAACCCATCATTGTGAAAATATCTCTTCTACATTCTGATTTGTTCTAGTGATAATCCAGGATCTATGTATCCTTGTCGGCCATCTGTGGAAAGAGTTTTTCACTGTTTATCCTCTTAACTCGGTTATAATTTTGAAAACCTGTAGTGCATGCCCACCACCCCCTCCTGCACTTCGCAATCCACCACTTAATCTTCTCTGTCCCATTTTTGTCAATCTCTGAAACAATTACTGCCCTTTCATTCAGGTAAATCCTTGTACAGTCTCTTTGACTCTGGAATTGTTTCACTTATGAGATACTGTGGCCTGTTCAGTTACCTGATACAAATTTAATTCATTCCCTTGCTTTTCTATTCAATGTCTGTGTATAAACTCTGAATCTCAGTTTTCTTGTTCTGGCCACCTTTAACTATACGCCCAGCTTTCAAAACATATGCTTCCACATTTCTAGATATTACTATCCCTTTATTCTGTTAAGATTCCTACTATGCACTTTATAGGCTATCACTTATTTTTCCCCACAATGTGATATCCCACATTTCTCTGCTTTGGACAGGATTCAACATCTGCCAAGTCTACTGATTCAAGTCCGCCTACATTCTTCCTCACTGTACTTCGAAGTTCAGTAAATTTAGCTAACATTACATACTTGCAGGGTCAAGCTCATTCCTCAACAGAAACATTAGATTGTGCAGGGGTAGTGAGGCTGAGGGCATGTTGTACAAAGGTTTGGGGCAATGCATGGTTTCTGAGGGAGACACTCCACACAATAAACATGTGGGAAAAAGCTTTAATGGGGCATTTGTAGATCTGAGTGAGTAATGTATAAAGGCTGAGCTTGAAACTGGGATAAGTATGAGGATGTGTGGGCTACTACTTTGTGGAACGCTCCAACCACTTGTGCATCCTAATTTAATATAATCAGTGAACTATCATTCCCTTTATGTCCACATCCAAAAATGTTTATAGATAGAGAAGAAAATATTTTGCAGAACAGTTTCTTGGGATATTCCACTGACTAGCTCCTGCCAATAAGGATAACACTGTTGCTCTTCTTTGCATTCTGCCTCTTAGACATTGCTTTATCCAAGCAGCTACATTCCTTTTAAGCTGCGTACCTTATATTTTTTTGCAGCAAGTCTCTTTTACGGTGCCTTATCAAGTTTATAACGCTGTGCTGACTCTACTTGATTAGCCCATACCTTTGCAAATTTTCACTAATTTCATCTGATATTATGGTCTTGAAATTAGTCAATACTTAGATGAGCTAAATTGACCTGCGATTTCGTGGGTTATTCATTTTTTCCTCCCATGAACTGGGGTTTCGCACTTGCCCCTACTTTTGGGACAATTCCTGATTCAAGAATTTAGTGGTTTACAAAGAAATTGAGTCATTCCTCTACTATCTCCTTCCTAACCCCTCTCAGTGATCCCAGGAGCACATCATCTGGGTTTGATGACATTTTGACTTTCTGTTCCATTCGTTGTTTTTTTGAAAAAAAAAGACTTAATTTTGGACCTTACTGTTCAATAGTGGTTTATTTACAGCCTTCTCAAGTACCCATATTGTTCCACTTTAACACCCCCCCCTTTAAAAATTGAGACAAAGTATATATCAGCACGCCACTCTCAAGTACTACAAGGCTTCCTGTATCTCCAGATTGTCCCACCCCTTCTTTGATGTCCACTTACCTATTAAATGCTTCAATAGCCCTTGTTTTTCCCATTGTTGACCGCTATTATTTTCTCATGCTCTCCCTTTGCTTTCCTAATCTCTCTCCACTTCGCTTCTTTATCGTGCTGCTTTTTACTCTAATCCCCCTGTTTATCCATGGAATCCCAGCTTTTGACAATCCACTTCACTTTCTGCTAGGAAGTATTGAACCTGCACTATATCCATCTTATTATTAAATATCTCCCCCTGCTGGTTTGGTGTTTCTTCCAATCAATTGTTCTGGGCAGTGTGCTCCTTCATCTCACTGCAACAGACTAATTTCCAATACAGATTTATCTTGGGTTTCTCTTTTCCTTTCTGTATTTCCAATGTGAATCTAATTCTCCAGCGATCATCGTCTACCCAGTGCTCTCCTGTGTGTCTCCTTCGTTAGTCTGGACCAAATCTTAACATTGTCTCCTCCTCCTCAGATGTATAACATAGTGATTAAGGTAATAATCTTGAGTGCATTCTAAAAACCCTTCCCACTTTGACCATAAAATGTGTTCCCAAAATAATACTACAACCTTTTGTTATGTGTTAATTCTATACAGATGGACTATCTGAGCAGCACCATCAACTTAAAGCCTTCTTTTCAATAGCTGTATCAATGCCGTTAATTATTCAGGCCATCACACCACCCTCTTCTCTTCTCTCTCCCTTGAAACTTATTTTGCCTGGAGTTTAGTCCAATCCTGCCTGGCTTCTGCCCAAGTTTCTACTAACGTTATAACATTATATTCCTTTATTCCAATTAGTACCTGTACTTCTTTGCCTCTATTTCTAACACTTCCTCTCTACATAGATAAACAGTCACACTGCTCAGTGCCTTTGCTTTTCCCCTTATCTTCATTATCTTCCTTCTTAACTCTCATATACAGTCCCAAGGTTAATCTCTCCATATAAAACATTTGGGTTGACTGTTTCAGACTGTTTTTCCCTTTCACTATACTTATTCTTAAATGCTCCTGCATAGGTACGCCACCACGCTCTGAGTGTTAGCTTAAACTCTCACCCACAGCTCTCTCATGATGCTCATTCAGAAAGCTGGTGCAGACATGACAGGCTGAATGGCCTCCTTCTGCACCATAACAATCCTGTGATTCTGTGGTGGTTGTCACTGCCAGGGAGCAAGCTGATTCTCTCACCTTCTCCAGGACATTGCTACCAGTTTCGTTCAGGTACTGTCTGTCCCCTTTTCTCTTGACCTCCTGTACCAGATGTATCTACAGATTTGAAATGCTAGTTCCCTCTTTCCCTCCTACAATGTCTTCCAACCATGCATTCAGCTACTCCTTAGGATCGCCATCTGTCCAGCTTCAAACTCAACGTTTGGGAGAATGAAATTGCCCTGTAGTTTTTGGAAAAACTGGGCAGAAAACTCCCATTTTCAGTTGTTGATTCTAATAAACGCTGTAAAGATGCATATGTTCACACGTGTGAATGGACATGTTTCTCACATATGAATATATGAATTAGGAGCAGGATTAGGCCACTCGGCCCTTCAAACCTGTTCCGCATTGCGTTAAAAACAAACATGCCATGCGCTTTAGTCTGAACCCCACCAGCAACACCTTTAACAATTTCCCAGCTCAATTCATGAAGGGTTCTTCCATCTGTCGGAGAGAAGCAGCTTTGGTCACATTGGTTATGTTGAATTGAAAGCCTTATCAAGGATGGGGAAGAAAAGTGTTTCTCCCACTATAGCACCTCAAACTGTTATATCGGCATCTTTTTCATGTAGCGCCTTTGATCAGTAATGGACAAAAACATTACACTTATCCGATACAAAGTTCTCTTAACTTTCCCAAAGCATGAAAACTTTACAAAATAAATTTCCTTGAACTGTTGAAATGTTCTGTAAACCTGTGTAAATGTCAGGCTTGCTGCACTTGAAATCAGCAAAGATGGCAGAATCAGTATTTTTCACTGGCAGTGACCACCATAGAATCACAGAATTGTTATGGCACAGAAGGAGGCCATTTGGCCCATCGTATCTGCACCGGCTCTCCGAATGAGCATCCTGACTTAGTGTCAGTCTCCTGCTTTTTTCTTGGACCCTTGCACATTGTTTCTATTCAAGTAATCATCTAATGCCCTCTTGAATGCCTCGATTGAACCTCCCTCCACCACATTTCCAGGCAGTGCATTCCAGACTCAAACTACTTGTTATGTGAAAAAGTTTTTTCTCACATCATATTTGCTTCTTTTGCAAATCACTTTAAACCTGTGCCCTCTCCTCCTTGTTCCTTTTATGAACGGGAACAGTTTCTCCCTATCCACTTTATTCAGCCGCCTCATGATTTTTAGCACTTCTATTAAATCTCCTCTTAGCCTTCTCCGCTCCAATGAGAACAATTCCAGCCTCTCCAATCTATCTTCATAACTAAAGTTTATCATTTTTGAAACTTTCTTGTAAACTTCTTCTGCACTCTCTCCAATGCGTTCACATCCTTCCTATAGTGTGGCACCCAGAACTTTACACAATACTCCAGCTGAGGTATAACTTGTGTCTTATATAAACTCAGCATAACCTCCCTGCTCTTGTACTCTATGCCCCTATTAATAAAGCCCAAGATATTGTATGCTTTATTAACCACTCTCTCCAACTGTCTTGCCACCTTTAATCTATGCACATATATATCCAGGTCCCTCTGCTCCTGCACCCCCTTAAGAATTTCACCTCTTATTTTATATTGTCTCTCCATGTTCTTCCTACCAAAATGCATCACCTCACACTTCTCCGCATTGAACTTCCCCAGCCACCTATCTGCCCACTCCAAAAGGACATAGGGCAAGTTGGTGAAATTCTATACTGTCCTCCTCACAGTTTATAAAGCTCCAAGTTTCACATCATCCGCAAATTTTGAAATTGTTCCCTGCACACCAAGATCTAAATCATTAATATATATCAGGAAAAGCAAGAGTCCCAATTCTGACTGCTGGGGACTTCTACTACAAACGTTCCTCCAGCCCGAAAAATATCCATTGACCATGACCCTCTGTTTCCTATTACTTAGCCAATTTTCTATACATGTTGCTACTGTCCCTTTTATTCCATGAGCTATAACTTTTCTCTCAAGTGTGGCATTGTATGAAATGCTTTTTGAAAGTCCACGTACACCACATCAACAGCATTACCCTCATCGATCTTCTCTGTTACCTTTTCAAAAAACTCCAACAAGTTAGTTAAACACAATTTCCCCTTTAGAGACCCATGCTGGCTCTTCTTAATCAGCCCACATTTTCCCATGCCACTATTAATTCTATTCCAAATAATTGTTTCGAGAAGCTTCCCCACTACTGAAGTTAAAAAGAATGGTCTGCAATTGCTGGGTTTATCCTTACAACATTTTTTGAACAAGGGTGTAATGTTTGCAATTCTCTAGCCCTCTGGCACCTCCCCTGAGTCTAAGGAAGACTGAAAGATTATGGCCAGTACCCCTGCAATTTCCACTCTTACTTCCTTCAATATCCTTAATGCATCTCATCCAGTCCCAGTGCCTTGTCAACATTAAGTACCGACAGTATATCCAACGTTTTCTCCTCATCAATTTTGAACCCTTCTGGTGACACAGTTTCCTCCTCTATCACCGTGGCCTGGGTAGCATCTGCTTCCTTGGCAAAGACAGATGTAAAGTATTCATTTAACACCTCAGCCATGCCCCCTGCCTCCATGTGTAAATCCCCTTTTTAGTCCCTAATCGGCCCTACTCCCCCTTTTACTACCCTCTTACTATTTGTGTGCCCATAGAAGACTTTGGGATTCCCCTTGATGAATACTAATAAAATGAAAGGCTATTCAGTATAATCCTGATGTGATTAAAAGAAAGTGCCATGTGATTTGTAAACACTTGCTTTTGGTAATGTGTAGATGGGATATGCCAATCCAGAGCAGACCGCTGCAGGACTCCATAACCGTCTGTACAGTCGAGCTTTTATTGTAGCAGACCCTAGCAATTCAAAGAGAGTTGTGTTCGTCAGTGCTGACATTGGAATGGTATCTCAGAAACTCAGATTAGAGGTAAGCATGAACTCTTGTGCCCACCTTGACTGACGTATTTCCCACTTCCTTTCTATCGACCCTGATGCTCAGCAACCTAACCAACAGTCCATAAATGACTAGTAGGCCCTTCAAGAGAAAGGTAAGCAAACCTTTCAATCTGTGGAGCCGCACGAGGAGCAGAAGTGCCAGAAAAATATTGCAGGTTGTTGCTGGCCTGGGCTCTCCCCCTTTTCACTTTGCCTCCATCCTCATCCAAGATCTGGTCCAAAGGGCAACTCAGCATTGGAACAGAATTCTGAAACAAAACTCCTCAGGCCACAACCAGCAAGTTGCATAATTTGGACACCTGCATGGTGTCCACAACTCGCCGGTATTATGCAAATCAGGCCTGAGGCTAATGTCTAACAGTGTACCTCCCTATTACGCCACCTATTTTGTGCTGGAAACCAGAATGAGTTGAATTTCACCCCATTGTTTTGCAAAGTTCAAGTGTGACCATATTTTATGTGTTATCTTCACGGGATATTTGCCTATTTCCATGAGTTATACTGTAAAGGCTTCACGCGTTTTCATCTTGCCATGTCGGTAGTATAATCTGCTTAATCTTTTCACTGTAGCTCATGCATTAAATGATATTAGCTTTGGATAACACTTTGGATTTTCAAATCTGTCCCAGAATTTCCTTCTCTTTTCCTCATAGCTGTTGTTGACCTTAATTTGCTGAGCAGTATGAAAGTAGATTTTATTTTGTCACTATCTGAATGTTGAAAGTCATAGAGCAGAATATTGTGCTTGCGCTGCCATCTTAGCAACTGTGACTGCATTGTGCATTTACACCTTACTTTAGACGTTTCAAGCTTGCTAATATATATACTATATATATATATTTAGTTATTTCCCTCTACTATTTTCGTGTTACATAAAACAATGTCACTTGTTATCCTGAACAATGTACTTTTTGTATTATACCTGATGTTCCATTATTCCATATTGATAAAATTACAGGAATCTCTAAAAAGAACGAGATGCTAGCGCCTTTAAATTTAATCCCAGAAATAAATAGTTAGGTCCTTGGCCTTTTTGTTCAAAAAATATATTACCACCAAGTTACTCAATATAATTTATTTTAAGGAAGCTAGTTATGTCTAAGATAAATACTGTTGTCTATTTTAGGTTCTAAAAAGATTGAAGGGCAAATACAGGGATCTCTACAGACAAGACAATGTTGTCTTGAGTGGTACTCACACCCACTCTGGCCCTGCAGGCTACTTTCAGTACACACTCTGCCTGATCACAAGTAAAGGCTACATCAAGCCATCCATCAATGCCTTAATCAATGGCATAATAAAGGTTAGACACTCTTCTCTGTATTTTAATATGTAGTAATGTTATGTATTTAAGTGTAATATTTTGTACAAATACTAACATTAGTTAATGGATGTTGATTAACGAAGTAAAATGTGGATGTAAAGTATATAAGAACGAATTCCTCTAAACATTGTAACATGCGTCACAACCAATTGGTTACGTTTGAAATGTTATCACTACTATTCTGGCAGCAATTTTGCACAGCCATGCCCCACAAACTGTAAATGAATAAATCACCTTATAATTTGTTTTTCATGATGTTAGCTGAGGGAAGAATGTGGACCAGGGATGTGAGAAGACCTCCCTGCTCAACTTCAAATGCTATCACGGATCTTTCTCATCCACGGATCTTTCTTCTCCGCCGATGCTGCCAGACCTGCTGAGTTTTTCCAGGTAATTCTGTTTTTGTTTTGTTCTTTCTCATCCACCTGAGCAGACAGACAGGATGTCAGATTAACAACTCATCCAAACAATGGCCCGTCAGAAAATGTAACACTCTGTCTCTCATCATAGTGTTGCCCTAGATTATGGGGATAAATTTGTCACGTTACTTAAACGCACAACTTTGAATCAGAACAAAACTGGATTGTGCTGAAAACGAGTGGGGGGGACCGCGACATGCAATTAACCCATGCCTGTTTGTTCCGATGAAGGCAGCCCGCAAACTTCATGCCACTTGCTCATCTACATGATTGCTGTTGAATGGCTGTATGCTTAAGCAGGAGAAGCAAAATTGAGAGAGGTCAGTACGAGGTCAAGCTAGCTGGCACTACTTAAAGCCGACCAGCCCTTCATAAAAGAGAGGTGATGGAAATCAATCCAAGAGTGATTTTGACTTGGGAAAGTTTAAAAAGAAAAGACACAAAATGGCAGAGTGGGCTCCAAGCTGTTCCAATGCAATAAAAGAAGCCATGTTGCAGAAGGTGGACAGGATTCACTAGGACCTGGTAGCTCTCCATACCGATATCAGGAAGGCAGTAGCAGCAGGTAGCTGACATGGCTAATGTCAGTAGTGTAGCCCTGAGGACCTGAATGCTGTGCTGCAAGAAGTTCAACGACCTCACATGAGTAGAATGATAGATGATTTGTTTGATAAAGTTGGTTTTGAATATTTATTTGGTCAAGGCTTTTATTTCAGCATTCTAACCAAGAGGATGTCAAGTTCTGGGACTGTTGTTGAATGGGCGAGTGGGGTTGTATTACTCTACTGTAGTCACATGAGCCAGTCACAATCAAGCCAATCAGAAGGAGATTTGTTGGTTGCCTCCTCCCTTCCTCTTCCTCCTCCTCAGCTGCTCACTGAATACCTGAGGTAAGTGCTTTGCCCTTCATGATGTTGAACTTGTGCCAGATGCAGTGTACACTGTGAATCATGCGCAAGCTTTCTGGAGAGTACTGCAGGGATTTTCCAAAGCAGTCCAGGCAGTGGAAGTGTTTCTTAAGCAGCCCCATGGTCTACTCGATAACATTCCATGTCACAGGATAACTCTCGTTATAATATATTATGTACAGAGTATACATTATGTACATGCATGGGTTACCCACTGGAGTCATGAGATGGACATTGGATAGCCCATGTTGCCCAGTAACCACTCTGTGGTCTCTCATGGTGGCCTAAATCTGATGGTACAGCAGACTGGCGCAGAATAAGGGCAACATGACTGCTAGTGTGGTACTAGGCATTGACCTGCATGATATGCTGTGTATCATCAGCTGTACATTTAGAGAGTGGAACTCTCTGTGGCTACCAAACATCTCTGGATTTACATATGTCATCTGTAAAGTGACATGTGTTTAGTCAATAGAACCATGCACTGTGGGGAAGCCCACTATCCTGGCAAAACTGCACGCTTGTTCTGGCTGCTCCTCACTGGAAAAAGGGAATATAAAGTATTTCCCTCTTTTTGGATGCAGAGACACAGAGGGTCACTCATCTTTCATATGCAACATCGGACAGTGAACTGCAAGATGTTACCTGCTCCAGCCTCAAAGGAGCTTGACAAGAAGTTGTTCAAGGCCATGCTCACCTTCACAGCCACTGGTAATGCCATCCTCGCCCAGCTCTGAGGCTGAATCAGGTAACAGATTTCAGTGAGGACCTCCTTAATGAAACAGAGACACAGTTCCTCGTTGAGGTTAAGATAGGAGAAATGTTCCCTGCACACCCTGGACGGATATGGCCTCCTGCTGAGAGCCCTTCTCTCCTTCCTCCTCTTCTCTCTTAAAAAAGCCTGTCCTCCTCTGTGTTGCCTCTGGTCATTCCCCCTGTCATGCTGCAGGCCAAGGGAGATGATAATTATGACACTGATGACTGGGGAGCAAGTGGTGTGAGCAGAATCCTTGAAGTCAGAACCAAAGCCTTCACCATATGACACAGCACTCAATGTCGACTTCACCAACTTTAAATAGCAGTACAAACCTCCATAAACTTCCACTAACTCAACAACAGGCAGTAGGAATCAGCCAGCAATTGAACTGAGAGTGAGTGATGATCTCTTTAAACAGCACTGGTGAGTGGTCTTTCCTGCTGCTGATCAAGGTTAGGAGAGGGTGTTAGCTGGAACATTGAGGTTGAAATATTTTTTTTTTTTGATATTCATGCTTGGGGTATGGACATCACTGGCAAAGCCAGCATTTCTTTCCTACCTCTGATTGCCCATGAGAAGGTGGTGGTGTGCCTAAGAGAGTCAAATTAACATTGTACATTGCCTGACATCAAGATCCACCTACACTGCACACTCCCAGTTCAGCTGCTGACAAGCTGCCTAAAATGACTTCCAGCGTTGCCCATATCAGAAGTATGCGTGTACAGCTTAAACATCATTTTTGACTTGGAACTGCATCCACAGAGCTGCTGATAAGGGTGAAGTTTGCAGCAAGGAACAAGAGTGCTACCAATCGAACTACCCTGACACTTAAAGTTGTTACAGGTTTGGTTTTGATTCATCAACGTCTGTGTCTTTCCTGAGCCATCCTGCTGCTTTGAATTTGGAGCCTGGACTGTGGTTATGGTGCTTAGTATGGTCTTATTCTCAGCCATGAAGCAAAATGGGGAAGGAAAGGATTCTGAGCCTCCTGTAAGGAAGGTTAATTTTTTTTTTAGAAGCTTGACATTCAAAGAGGTAGCGGCTTATTGTTGCTTCCTTCAATGACTGTTTACTTTCAAACAAACTCCATTAACTACCACAACATTTCCTGATTCTTCAGTGGTAGTTATACAACCATTCAGTGGCATTTGAAATGATTTGTTGCTTTTTGTCAATGACATTTGAGCCAATCAAATAGAGGCAACAAAACATTTTCAACATGTCACGGTTCCCAAATATGATGATCATTGCATGTACGCTCAATGCGATTCAAATTTCCACACACTCTGGATGTGCTTCAGAATGTAATTATGCAGCTAGATTAATGTTCAATACCACATCCTAACTTAATCAGACACAGTTGCAAATAGTATCATACCAATTAATTAACTAATTTAAAGACATGTCATTCAAGATGGAGTATTTAGTTTAATAACAAAAACAGAATTACCTGGAAAAACTCAGCAGGTCTGGCAGCATCGGCGGAGAACAAAAGAGTTGACGTTTCGAGTCCTCATGACCCTTCTGTTTTTGTTTTGGATTTCCAGCATCCGCAGTTTTTTTGTTTTTATCTCTTTGTTTAGTTTAATAGTTACGCTTAATATTTGGAGTTTTAACTCTAGATATTTTCTCAGATGAGCTCTCGCTCCCTATCTGCTTATCAACAGAGACAACCAGTATGCCTCTCCTGCCCAATATCAAGGGAAGGACACCAAGGATCAGATAGGAAATCCTTATTACTTCGCTTCAGTTTACAATTTGCATACAGCAAACTCCCACAAATGGCAATATGGTAATGACTTGTTATTCTGGTTGTGAAAGATCCCATGACAGTATTCAAGCAAAGCAGAGGTGTTTTCCCTGGTATTCAACATTTATCCCTTAACCAACATCACACAGGTTAAAAACAATAACAGGTCATTACCAAATTGCCATTAGTTTAGGGGACGGGGGGTGGGGGGTGGGGGGGGGGGGGGGGGGGGGTGTGGGGGATGTGGGGTGGGGGGGGGGGTGCGGTTGGTGTTGGGGGTGGTGGGGAGTGTGGGGGTGGGATGGGGAGTAGGGAGCTTGCTATGTGTAACTCGGCTGCTGCATTTCTTACATGACAATGTGCATCATTGATCATAAAGCATTTTGGAACATCCTGAAGTTATGAAAAGTTGTATAGAAGTGAAGGTGCATTCTTTTTCTCTCTTTCCCTTTCTGTCTTCTGAGCCTTTGTGCTAGTCTGCCACAGACCATGTATAGCATCTCCCTTTGGCATATCTCTTTGAAATTTAATATACTGCCCAATTTTGCAATACGATAAGTAATTCTCAAAAAGCTGACAAGAGCGTAGGAAATTTAAATATGCACGGCTCAAACTTGGAGACATGCCAATCAATCATATAGGCAAACATAAAACAAAATTCTTGCATTTCAGTTGAATTGCTTAACCTCTTAAGGTGCGTGATCAAACATGATAACTACATCTGTAGCTATTGTATCATATCAAGCGGGACCATTTTCTGAGAGTGCCGCTGCTTTTTAACCCTGGAAGTGCTGTGTCACAGAGAAAGCAAGGCACATTATAGACAGGGTGGTCCCATGTTATGTCACCTTCATTGCTGGATAGTTTGTGGTACCAACAACCTTTTATTTTGCAATGCGCTTAAGGAAATAATGTTTCTAGGATGATATTTCCAGTATAGTAATGCAACCTAATACATTTTCAATGGAACCTTTCCTTAATTATCCACTGCTATCATCACTTGGAAAAAATGACAATGGAACCAAATTGGAAAAATATTCTTCTCAGATAATGGAAAGCTTATTGCTTTCATTGAATTTTATGCTAAACAGAAAAGGCTTATTGAGTCTAATGGCCTTTTCCTGTTCCTACTAATTTGTATTTACAAGTAATTTAAAATCAAATTACTTCAGATATGAAATTACAATTGTTTTTCTGAACAGTAAATGTTTTTGAGAAATGTCGTACTGGTGGATGCAATTTTATGGAAGGAATGTAGTTTAAAAATATGGTGTATTTCCAAATGCGAATTGCCTTGCTCCCCATAGTATCTAACAGAGAGGGCATGCATGTTGTTATTCTCCTGGTCTTCACTAACACCCGTTTTTCTAGTCAGTGGGGGCTGAGGTGCATGAGAAATATGCGGATCAACTTGCCCTTTGAATTTTACTCCCCGTCAGTTGGGAAGAACACCTCTTGAAACCATCTGCGGAGAGGGACACAATTGACGTTTCGAGTCCGTATGACACTACATCATAACTAAGACATATGTCTTAGTTTTGATGAAGGGTCATACGGACTCAAAACGTCAACTGTGTCCCTCTCCACAGATGCTGTCAGACCTGCTGAGTTTTTCCAGGTATTTTTGTTTTTGTTCTAGATTTCCAGCATCTGCAGTATTTTGTTTTTACCTGTTGAAATCTCACTGAAATTAGAACCCTTTTGATACCAGGATCATAGGAACAAGTTTCCTTTCCCGAACACTGTAAACATCCTTTCAAACTGTTAATCACTTCAATGGTGTAATTGGACAATTTTGATCTTCACTCCGTTAATGTGCTTGAAAATATCTTCTTAATTCCCATCTCCTCAGAGCATTGATATCGCACACAAGAACATGAAAGCAGGAAGAATATTTATAAATAAGGGAAAAGTGGAAGGCAGCAACATAAACAGGAGCCCCTATTCTTACTTGCAGAATCCAGAAGGAGAACGAGCCAGGTACCCAATCAACTGAATATTAGGCTTAATATAATTGATAAGGAATCAGGAAGTCTATGCATGTAGTGAGAGCAAGATAAATACAGTAACCATAGTAATTGTAACTCCAGGCCAATTTGTTAATGATGCTTGAGACAGCTATTTAGTTATCCATTAAAATGACTTTCAGATTTCCTATCGTTATAAATTTACATGAACTATGCTAACGTTATGCTGTGAAGCACCTGTACATTCATTGGTTTGATAGTGTACAAAATATTTAAAAGATGTCCATACACGAGCGAAATTCATGACCAACAACATTTTAAGCCTGCGGTGTAATATATCAAATTATGTACCCTTTTATTTAGAGTTGTTCTTTTTCCTCCATGGTCCCTTGTCACTCATACTGCTCAAAGTAGCAGGCCATAGCTCCACCTAGTGAGTTGCTACACATTTTGTAAACAACAGTATAAACAACTTGCCATTCAAAAATTAAAACCATTTCGCTGAACAAGATTTCCTAATTATTTATTATTCCACTTGTTTTGGAAAATATTACATTTGAAAAATGCACATATTCCAATTTTATGCATTTGAGAATAGGATGCATCTTTTTGTAAGTATTAGATGGCATAGACCACAAGCAGACATATCTGAGTCTCTGTTCTGAGCAACTACTAGAGTCATCACTTCCTCATTCATGATTTAAAAGAAAATAACAGTAACCCCTGTTACAGTACACTGCTATGTAAGTTGGTCTTTACATAGGATCTTTAGGTGTCAGCAGGGGCTCAGTCAGCAGTCCTCTTATCTCTGACTCAGAGGTTGTAGGTTCAAATCTCATTCCATCGACTTGAGTATAAAACTTAGGCTGAAACTGGAATGTAGTGAGTTTGTCTACAATACAACCATGACAACTCTTTAAAAGTAGCTCATTGGCTGTAACGCACTTTGGGTCATCCTGAGGTCATGAAATACACTATATAAATGCAAGTCTGCCTATCTTCTTTCCCAGTGCTGCTTGTAGGATGCTGCTGACACAGAATGGCTGTCATGTCTGTCTATTTAACATCAATTCACTTCAGAAATAATTGATTGAGTGTTTCAGCAGGATGAGATGCTCTCCTCAGCACAGTTCAGTATATGGGAGCACCAGTGTAATTCACCACTCTGCTCCATAATAACTTCTTTCCTAAAATTAATATGTGGTCTGTGTCCCTTCACACAAAGTTCCAATGGTCTTATCACCCCCCAAGGGCTTGAGTGTCCCTGCAGATCAATTCCAGGGTCCTCATCATTAAATGGTGCCATAACTGTGCTGCAAGTTGTCTGGGGAATCAAGGAGGGCTATGTATCATAGTTTGGGACCTCTATTTACATTGCTGCTTATTCTATGCTCCCCAACTGGGAGTAAATTTCTCACGACATGGCGAGGGGTGGGGGTCGTCGTGGGCATTAGGTGGCATGGATGGGGCATGGTGAGTGTGTGGGGGGTGAAGGGTTGTGAGGAGTGAGTGCTAGAGGGCCTTAGTTTTTCATTGTAATTTATAACATATAAGTCCCATAGTACTGAGAGGAGCCTTTAAAACAGCCCACCTCTGTACCCAGTAGCCCCTGTGGCTGCCTCCAAACTTATTCCCAGGTCGGCTGGCCAGACTGCAGCCTGCACCCCACTAACCCACCATGAAAATCCCATCTTTCCTGGGCACTTTCTCCCGAGGTGGGCGGACTGAGCCAGGAATTTTCCCGACTCCCAATACCCGCTTCGAGGATGAAAATCCAGCCCAACATCTTTTCGTTTTGTTGCATTTTTCTGTGTGAGATGCTTGAAGTCGCGGATGAAGTGATTGGATTTTTAAAAGTAATTAATTAAATAAATATTTTAAACAAAGTCTGTCTCATAACTTATTTAAATGCTATCGTTGATATAGATACAAATCAAATACTGACAAAGAACTGGTTCTACTCAAGATGGTGGATCTAGACGGACATGGTATTGGAACACTCAGGTACAGGATTTCCACATCTTCAATAATCACATAATGAGCAAATCTTTGAGACAGACAATTACAGCAATATTTAAACTTGAAAGTTCTGGATCAGCACAAACCTAATTTTAAATTGTGAATTTGACAAAAATGATGCGCAGTTGTATGAGAAATTATAATATTATCTTGGTTTCTCTTAGCTTGGCTCGGTGGTGGCACTCTCCCCTAGGAGTAAGGGGGTTGTAGGTTCAAACCCCATGATAGACTTAATCTAGGCTGACACTCCACTGTGGTACTGAGGAAGTGTCACATTCTCAGAGGCACTGGGCTGTATTTTCATGAATCAAAATGACTTGAGCCCCCTTAAAAAATGGTAGGTGGGACCCAGTTCTGGGATTCTCACCCTCATGCCCATTTCTAGCAATTTTCGCTGGTGTAGGATAAGGGAGCAGGCAGTTGGCCTACTTGAAGCACTTCCACCCTTGCCAGCTCCACTGCAAGGGTGGGCAGTTTAAATATCCCCTCCACCACCCCACAATTTTAGTGGAGTTGGGTCCCTTCAGTAAGTCCACGTGGTTCACAGCCTCTCAGTGGAGGCATGAACCATGAGGGATCCCAGTCCTAATTGGGAAACCAAAGAAAACATTCACCTGCTCCTTGAATTCTTTCATTTACAGGCTTTGAAATACAAAAAAAAACTGCCAGTTTAAATAGTTAGATGCTGTATTGTAAGATAGATGTGTTTTTACTGCAGTGATTGGAATCTCTATTGTAAAAATCTGAAGTGATTTAAAGCCAGAGAGCTTCAAAAAACCTCCAGCAACCCCAAGCACTCCTGGACTGTTTTGATTGACAAGACACGTGGTGTAGTTTAGGAAAAAATCTCATCTGATTTTTCAGCTTCAATAGATTCCATTCTTGACATTCTCCAAGTTTTGTTGTCATAACTGAGCCCATTCTGAATGCTTAGCTGAGTTTCAAATGGTCCAGAACCACTTATCTCAGCAGGGGGCTATATAAACATTTTGACTGACTGTTTTAAGAAGTTAAAGGATTAGCTATCTTTGATGTGTTTAGTGAAATAGACATTTACTTTACAACAGATTGCCCATTTGGTATTTAATTTTTTTTGGCGTGGCTTTTTTGAAGGAGTGTGTTTTTTTTCAGTATGGTGTGTTTGAATGAGATTAGCATGTTTTAAGTTTATTTTTTTCTTAATATCCATTTCAAAGATGTTCTGAGGTCTGCTCATAATGGGTACTGGGAGTGGCTATGGAGGGGGCATGCGGGATATGAAGGGGTCTGAGTGTATGAAGAGGCATGTGGGCTCCAAGGAGGCACAGAGGGGTATGGGGGGGATATAAAGGCAGGGAGTGGGCATGGGTGTATGAGGGCATGGATGGGGCATTGGGGATATAGGAGGGCATGGGGATATAGAGGGACCATGGGGTGGATGGAGGAGGTTGAGGGCCTGATATTCATAATTAAAACTGGGCTGATATTCCAGTAAATGGAGCTGGACATTCTAACCTGGCCTGGGTGTCCACCCAGCTCTGTTGCCACCTCGAACCTGCCTCTGGAGGCAGCAGGCCTGACTCGATCTCACCCCCACCTCCCCGAAATGAAAATATGGTGTGCAGCAGATCTTTTAAAGGAGATGGTTCTGCGGAGTCGGGAAGTTTCCTACTTTGACCTTCTCGCCTCCACAAAAGCCTAGCCCACTGTCTTCAAATGAGGCGTGAAACCAAGGCCATGTGAAAGTAGGCATAACAAATCCCATGGCGCTGATCAAAGAAGTGTCAGGAGTTTAAGGGTAAGCATTTCAGGAGTGGAATTGGGAAATAGTTCTGCACACAATGGGTGATAGAAGTTTGAAACTCTTTTCCACAAATAGTAGTTGGTTCTGGGTCAATTGTTAATATTAAACCTGAGATTGATCGATTTCTGCTAACTAAGGTATTAAGGAATATGGGACGAGGGTAAGCATATGGAGTTAAGTCACAGATCAGCCATGATCTGACTGAATGACAGAACATGTTCAAGGGGCTAAGTTGGACCCCTAGTCCCAGACGTAGCTTCTCTCTTCTTAAGCTATCTGATTCTGTTAATACCTTGTAAATTTTGAACAAATCATCTCTTCTTCTAAACTTCAGGGAATCCAACTAGTTTGTGAGATAGCTCCTTATGATTTAACCCTTTGAGCCCAACTATCATTCTAGTAAATCTACATTGCATTCCCCCCAATGCCAATATATCCTTCCAAAAGGATATAATTAAACATTGTACTCCAGATGTGGTTTAACCAGGGCCTTGTATTGTTGAAACATGATCCTCACCCTTGTATTCTAATCCTCCAGCTGTCAAGGGCCATTGATTATTTTCTTTACCTGTCTGTGACATCTTAATAACACACATAATAAGACCCCCAAACATCTTTAGACCTTCACTTCTAGTAGCATCTTAGCAATTAGAAAGCACTCTCATCTCCCCTTTATAGGTCCAAAGTAGATGATCTGTCTCATATTTATATATATGGAAATCCATTTGCCATAATTTTGCCCATTCACTGAATCTATTATCGTCTCTATAATTTTATGCTTCCAATTACACTGCCTACAATGCCAACTATCTTTGTCATCAGAAAAACTTGTGGCTTTCTTTGCAATCAGCTTGGATGTTAATACAGTGAATAGTTGAGGCCCCAAGACAGGAATACTATTAGTCAAATCGTGCCAATGAGAGAATCTGCTGATTATCCCTACACTGTCTCCTGCCCCTCAGCCAATTATTCCCACCCTCTGTCTCCTACTGTCAGCCAATCTCTGAACCATGTCAATAATTTGCTCTTAATTCCATCAGCATCAACTTTAGCTAACAGTATCTTATCAGGGCCTTTATCGAAATTTTGAAGAGGTGAGTTAAGCAGTGGACAGTCCAATACTTTAGTCAGCTCTTCAAAAAAATCAATTTCATCAGGCATAACCTACTCCTTTAGAAGTTCATACTGATTCACCCACTTCATCCTGGAAATGGTCTGGTTCTGGGAATTTGTCACTCTTTAGTAGAATTATTTTCTTTGTATGGTGTCACAGTTTATCGAGTGTTTCTCCAAAGTTGCCTGTGAACAATGTATTCATTTGTGTATGTGTGTGTGAGTGAAAAATCCAATCTATGATAACCCACCAGCAAAGCATTTTTAATTAATAAAAGAAAAGGTTTGTTTATTTCACACCATTCCTCTGGAAGTTACTTAAGAAAAGATAAAGCTACTAACACATACATACACAAAGTTTAGTTACAAATGAAGATAAAATGAAGAAAAAGAAAATAAAATGAAAATCAAGGTTAGTCCATATTCGGTGCAGGGCTAATATGTTTTGAAGCTGAGGTGTTGCTTTGTCTGAAGTGAAGGTCTTAAAGTTATAGACTTGTCTCTGCAGCTGGGGTGGCTTCTACTGTTGAATTGTTGGAGGTTGCTTTAACGGGTGTGCTTAGTAAGTAGTATCGTGGTTTACACAGGGGAGAGAAGGTTCCTTTCTTCTGGTTCTGCAGGAGTGGCACTATTAGACTGCCTAGTTACTTACAGCAGAAACTCTGACTGTTTCTAGATGCCTTTCTCTGTCTCTCCTTGGGACGAAGCTACATTCTTGAAAGTGAAATTATCAAGAGTGGCTATTGATGTAATGGTTGTATTATTGAACCTTTATCCTTGAATATTAGAAATAAAGAAACACAGCACGGTCAGTTGGCATTAGCTATAGTTCCTGACCCCATTAGCATTGTACCATTGTTAGACATCTGCCGCAAGTTGCTGTTGAATATGCTTCTTCATGGAATCCTGATTATGGATTTACTGTTTACAGTGAAGGCCTTTTTATCAAAAATAAAGAAGTCAGCATTGAAAGTCCCATCCTTGACTTAGTGCTAGAACTCTCCTATGAATCAAAAGATGAGTCAGAATGTGTTCAAATGCAAATACAGAGATATATGGTTATAATCTAGATACTTCAGTGAAGGACTGAAGTGCTGCACTGTCAGAGGTTAAATCAAGATCCTATTTTCTGTTTCAGGTGGATATAACAGGTTTTTATGAAGAGGAACGGGGGAGCTCCCCTAATAATCCGGCCAACATTTATTCTCGCAACCAAATTTACTAAAAGAAAATGATGTGCTCATTTATCACATTGTTGCTTTACGGCAACTTGTGTGCAAATTGCTGCATTTTTCTGTAAGATAATAATAATTACAGTTTGTGACATGCTGACACTATAAAAGCCCTATGTAGGATGATAAAGAATAGGAGCTTATTTGGCCCGTATAAACACACATTCTTTTTTTCAGAGATTGTTAACCTTCAGTGAGGGCAATGCAGTAATCAAATGTACTGTGCAACTATCCCTACAGCATCTAAATGGTTACTGCAGTGGAACTTCACACTGAGTCTTAACTTAATAAATACAGAATCACAGAGTTGTTACAATGCATAAGGAGGCCATTCAGCCCATCCAGCCCATTATGTCTGTGCCGGTCACAAATGAGCATTCTGACTTAGTGTCATTCTCCTGCCTTTTCCCCATAACTCTGCATGTGGTTTGTATTCAAATAATGATTATATGCCCTCTTGCATGCCTCGATTGAACCTGCCTCCACCACACTTCCAGGCAGTGCATTTTTCTTTTGTCTTTCAGAGTACATTTCTCGTCAGCTCCTACCAAGATATCACAATTAATACAGTGAATATAGAAAAGCGGAATAGGAAGTTCTTGAAAGCACAATATTTTGAAATGCATTCTTCAAAAAAGAAATCTTTGTTGTAGAAATTAATGCATCTCCTCTTTAGACACCTAGCAACAGTCATAACTGAATTTAATTCACAGCTTAGATGAAATTTTGTATAACTCAAATGAATCTTATGCACTTTTGCTTATGGTACTTTCCACAGAAAAGTAGATAATTTTCCAAATAATTTATGTTTCTGCAAGTTCTTGGGGTAAATTAGAAAGCAGAATTGATTGATACTACATATTTGAGCTTCGATTTTGGATCGCTCCTGAGTATGTATGAGTTGATGCTTGTAATTTTGTTTCTTAAGTTACCAGTGGCCTTTCTATAGCATTGCTTACAGTCAGTCAGATGATGTGATATTCATAATGACAACACTGTGAACAGCAGGCAAAAATCCAGGAATAGTTTCAGAAGTTGTTGGATGCTGTAGTGGGATTGATTTTAATGAATGGATGACATCAATGAAATGGTTTCCCCATCTGTTACAATGGTGATCTAGTTACCATATACTGCACAATGTTATTATAATAGTTACAGGAGGACAGAACTTTGGCTGTATCTGTATCCCTCCTCTATCTTTGTGTGATGCTTTCTCTGACACTGTCTTCCATCCATTCTCTTTTTTTTAGGGTGTTTTACATTCTATTTGACTCTCTTTATTCATTGTTTCTGTTTCACTCTTCCTATGTCTTTGCTCCCCTCACCTTCCTCCTCCTCTTATAATATAACAATATATTAGGTTCTTGTATGAGTACCTTTACTAATACCATCAATATCTCTTTTACTTTAAGGCCTACAATATGCTAGTGGTAACATACACGGTGATTTGATTTATTAGGTTGCCTTTAGCTCAAGTTTCAAAATCTGCCAGAAATGAATTTTGAAGGGAACAAAAAGTCATCTGTGGTTCTCTTTCTCTTTCAATCTCTGCCGCTCTCTCTCTCCCTCTCTTTCCCCCCCACCCCCACTCTCTTCCCCCTCTCTCCCTTTGAAGCTCTGTCTCCTCCTGGTCTCTCATTTTCCTCATCTTCCATCATTTTCCTCATCTTCCATCACTTTCAAGTTTATGTTTCAGCCAGTCTCTAATTTCAGTCACACAGAGGTGTGACCAGCTCAGGTGTGACCCACTGAAGTGCAACACTTTTAGATGTAATAACTTTGTAAGATGTGACACAATGGATGCAGGCAAATGCAAGACTTTAAAAAAAATGTTTTTGACTGTACCTTTCAAGATCTGTAGTTGAAAATCCAGAAACATTGTGCATTTGAATTATTTTAAAATATAGCTTCAGGTTTTTAATGGTTGCTACGAACACTGGACTTTACAAGATGTTATGTTTTAAAATGTCCCGTTTAACTTAAGGTGAAACAGAATGTTCTGGGTAGGAAGGATGGTGGTCATACTAAACTCTGCATGGAGACAGGCCCATGTGGTCTGGTTGTCATGGGAAAAGGAAGCCAAACTGAAACCTATTGAAAATCAAGTGACAGTTTTCATGCACTGACGTAGAAGGGCAGCTGCTCTTTGGAGACAGAAACAGAGAGAGAGTGATAGAGAGACAATGCAGCTACTGCTGTGAAGAGCAGGAAAATACTTTTTCTGTTAGCAGCCAAGCAGGATGCTAGTGAGAGCTGGTTCTCTATTCAAAACAAGGAAGAAGGAACAGATGGGACTTCTGACGATTTAAGGAGCAAGGAGTTGTTGAGATGGGCCTTGCTGGTGGAAGTCGGTCCTGGAATACTCAAGCTGAATGGTACGATTTTCAAAAGGCAATGAAAGTTGCACCCTGGAATGGCAGGGAGGAGTGAGCCTGCTGCAAAGCTGGAAGTTATTTGGCACTCGTTCTTATAATGCTACCCGTCTACCAGAAGTGCAGTACACAGTGAAAGGAGTTGTAAGACATAACTTGATTGCGTTAGTTAGTTCATGGTGAAAGTATCTTTTTTTTAGTTTGATGCCTGTTAAGTAATATTTGATTTTTGTTGATTTTAGCTTATTTGTTTCGGTAGAAGTTTTAAACCGTGAAATCTTATCCTTCGGTTGTTTCCATTGGTTGTTGGATAAATTAATGTTTTTTTGAAAAGTTATCGGGAATCATAACATGGTGAAGTTATCAACAGATGATATTGTCTTAAGTTTCTTCAAATTTCAGCAAGCTGGGACATTCCAGCTTAATTAGATAGATACTCTCTTGAAGAACTATGTTCATTTTATGTGTCCCCAAAATGTCAATGAATCTGGAAGAGACCAGAAGCATGATATATTTTTGCCTTTCAAACTCACTTTGAATTCCCTATCAACAACTTGACTCATTAACCATTTTCAACAATCACTTTTTTACGCCTCTTTGATTTGTTGTAGTTGGTTTGCTGTCCACCCTGTCAGCATGAACAGTAGCAATCACCTGGTTAGCAGTGACAACATGGGATATGCATCTTACCTGTTTGAACAGGAGAAGAATGCGGGATATTTGCCCGGGGAGGTTAGTACTCTAGGAACATGTCAACGCTTTGTGGTTTTACCTCAGGAAATCTTTATGTTGGAAGCTCTATTGTGACTTTATTACGACAGTTAGAGACACTGTCAGTGTTGGTGCCCTCGCCTCTGAATCAGGAAGTTGTGGGTCCAAGTCCAACTCCAGACACTTGAGCACAAATTCTAGATGGACACTCTTGTCCCAGACTGAGAGTGCTACACTGTCAGAGTGCTGTTTTTCAGATGTGATGCTAAACCTTGGCCTGGTCTGCTCTCTGGTGGATCTCAAAGATCGCATGGCACTATTCAAAGAACAGCAGGGGATGATTACTTGGTATCTTGACCAATACTTATCCCTCAACCAACACCACAATAAATAGATTATCTAGCCATTATCACATTGCTCTTTGTGAGACTTTGCCATCCACAAATTAGCTACCATGTTTATTACATTTACTACACTTCTGAAGTCCCTCATTGGTTATAAATTGCTTTGGCTCGACCTGAGATTTTGAAAGGCTGTAAAAATAACATATCTGTCTGTCTTTCATACTAACTGAACATTCAAGCTTCCACCCCAACCCCTATAATGGCTCAGCTGCAAAGTGCACTTCCAAATGTGGGGCTGAACTAATAAATTAGGAAGGTCGATTTCCGGCATGTACTATGTTAACTCGTTTCAGCCGGTGTGGCACTTGTGCTGCTATTGGCTTTGATGCTTCTGTGTTAAGGAGGGAAACATTTATCCATGGTTTCTAATACAGTAATGTTGCTTGAAAAGTGGGAGATGTGAATTGCCAGAAGTATTGGATTCTGCTGTGCTGATCCCCCTTCCTCCATGTAGCTGAATAGCCCATCATTCCCGTCAGTCTAGGCTCCAAAATGGAGAATGGGCATTCGTGCTGAGGGTTGACACTGATCCCATAACTAGACCCTGAATATATCTCAATGCCTTCAGGGAAGGAAAGGCAAAAGAGTAAGAATAAAACAGTCCAAAATCTTTTTTTTGATTGTCAAGCTATTAGTAAATATAAACTGTATTCTTAACCAATCTCAGCTTTGTCATTTCACTCTCATTAGTACACCAAAAGAGTACTTGATAATTATTTTTACACTGATATAAAGGATTCCATGATGTTTTAAAGCACCCCAGTATCTGAAAGTTTCAACCAATTCTTGCAAGCCAAAACATATATTGTTTAGCTGTGATGATTTGAAGACCCTGCTATTATCATGTAAAAACCTGTAACTGTGTGTGTTCCATATTGCACCACAACGCAGGAACGTCCAAACTTTTACAGTTCAACATTAATTTGTGAAATAAACTTTTAAGCATAGTTTACCACACATTATATGGCCTGCCTATAAACCATCTAAATGAATAATATTGCTGTGACTAGGAAGAGTTAAGCCTGATCTCTCTCAAGTTTGTGGTTCCAGGGAACAGGCACACAGGGAGGACTGAGGGTGTAATTTTCTTTAATGTTAAGATGTTGAGCTGATAGTTAGTTGAGGCCTCAGAGATTTATGTGCCATTGTATAAGGTCATTTTGGGTATATTGCAATTGTGATATGGCAGAAGGTCACTTTCCAGTAATGGAAAATTGCAGGAGGTGCCCTTCAGACACTGCAAATAGTTAAATGGAATAGCCAAAGCAAGCAAATATTAAATCAAACCTGAAAGGAAGATGACCTATTCGCCTCAAAGTCCCATTAAGGGATTAAGCAGAGCTGGAGGGAGATGCAATTTACAGTCTGTGGTCATGGAACCCTCAATCCCCTCCTCACTGGACTGTGATGAAGGTTTCAGCAGTGTCTAAGTTAATTCTGTGTTTCACTCTGCTTCTGTATCTGCAGCCTTAATATGATTTTCAAATTTAATTATTCCTTCCTATAAACCATAAAATATTAATAGACATAATATAAATTATGTACATGATCTTAATGTAAGTCTCTGAATAATTCAGTTGTTTAAATGTCAGTTATGCCCTCTGTTATTCATAGTTCTTCCCCACCCAACCCTGCTTGCGGAACATGATTTACCTGTTGTGCAAATTAAATTATTATTTTGACTTGATTTTTGCACTTGCAGGGACCTTTCGTTTCAGCCTTCGCTTCCTCCAATCTGGGGGATGTGTCTTCGAATACGCAAGGCCCTCACTGTGTGAACACCGGTGAAACATGTAACAATCCAGACAGCACCTGCCCTGTTGGAGGAGTGAGTAGGATGTTTGATATTTCTGAGCACCCATAATAGCAGATCAGTGAGAGCATGGATCACACATCACGGTCATTTAAACCACAATGCTGCCAGATAGGCCTATCCACTGCCTCACTCTCAGTCATAAGTGCAGTTGTCTTTCAGCCTGAACAACTCAATAAAATGTTTCTCTCCCCATCCCAACAGTCAGCCAGCCAAATAAAAACAAGAAAATTACCTTTATTTAAAAAGCGGGATTTATTTGTACACTTGGCATGTATTTAAAAACATTTTTTTTAGAGCTTACTAACATCTGGAATTCAACTGCCAGTCTGTGCTGAACATCATTCTTTTAGCAGAATTTTCATGTCACCTCTACCTCCTCAGGCTTGTAACTGTTTTTCAGTTATCCATGATTCTAAACACAGGAACAAAGAATTCTAGTTTTCTTCAGTTAGCCCTCATTCTAGGTCAGTCTTGTGCACTGACTAGTTTTATAAATTCATGATTCATTGTGATTTCATCTCTAATTCTTTCATCTCTAATTTTACAGCCTTCGATGTGCATGTCTGCAGGTCCTGGAAGGGACATGTTTGAGAGCACTGCAATTATTGGTCGCCATATCTACAATAAAGCAAAGGTGGGTGCTCAGTGAGATTACGATCCAACAACTCAAAGTAATACGAAGCAAATATTGGAATATTATTGGTCAATGATAAATGGCCCAAAGATAACCAGGCAGAGGAACTGTACTGTACAATTTTGGAGGAAGCAGCATAATGCTCTCATGCCCTGATGTATTATTGAAATCAATAAGATTGCTTTGGTTTATTTTCAGTCAGGGACAAACCCTTCTGTTGCTCGAGTGAATGCTTTTCCAAAGCTGAAAGGAAAGCAAGAACAGAGGTCTTGATCAACCCCACTGACAGCAGTACTGTGGAATGGAGCTGCTGCTCCACACTTCCTTTGTGCTAAGTCACTTTTCTCTGTCTGGTACTCTTAAATGGTGAATGACCTGGCTACTCGGAGGAGCCCTGTAGCTGGGATTATGACAACTCGGACAAAAATTCTAGAAATCAATTGCTAAAGGAAAACTACTCAGTTGGCAAAACATACTTGAATACTTGGCAGGTACAGTATTACAGTTTGTGGTATGATTCCTTTACATTTAGGAGAATATGGACAGTTTTGTGTATTCTCAATTGCAATGGTTGTTAAATTCCAGAATACAAGGTACCAGTGATGTAAAGAATATTTTGTACAATTGAAAAATTATACATGAATAAAAATGTATACATTATCCATGGAGGTGCAGGCTTTGTGAATTAAAATAGAAAATTACTGCTGACTTGTTTTGGAATTCCTTATCTTATATGTGTTTTATTTTCAGGAGTTGTCCAGAACAGCCACTAGAGAAATTAAAGGTCCTATCAACTTTGCACATCAATGGGTCAACATGACTGATGTCACGGTCCAATTCAATTCAACACATAATACAGTGAGTACCAGGCTTTCTGCTTTCTTCTTCTTTATTATATATGACTAGCTTTACTTCATTAGACACAGGGGTCTTGTCTGTTGTCAGTAAATTTTTACAACATGATCCTCAGGGAACACTGTCAAGGGAAGCTCAGTAGTATGTAAAGAGAGTGAAATGAGAAACTCATCAGAGCACAAGATAATTTTTACCAAAAGTTGATAAACTATGGTTTTTATATAGGATATATTCGTTGAACTACAACTTCACAGCACTCAACCTGACCCTGATGAATAACTTGGTTGCTCTCCTTGACCAGTGATAAAAATAAAGTAATTCAAGAGGGTAGAATTGAACCTCAGTGGTGGCAACCTGTAAAGCAACAGATTGAGGAAGAGGGAGACCGTTTCTCAGCCATTTACATTGTGAATTTTCAGAGGGAAGAAGGTCAAAAGGAAAGAGAAGAACCAAGGGCCTGAGTTTAGAATTAAGAGCTTACCCATATACAACAGAGATGAGATGAAATTTTTTCACTCGGGGTTGAGAGTCTTTGGAACTCTCTTCCTGAAAAGCTGGTGAAAGCAGAGTCTTTGAATATTTTTAAGGCAGAGGTGGATAGATTCTTGGTAAGCAAGGGGGTTATTTGGGGTTGGTGGGAGGCAGATTTCAGGTTGCTATCAGATTAGCCCTGATCTTATTGATCTTATTAAATGGCGGACAAGGCTCGAGGGGCTGAATCGAGGGGTTGAATCTCCTTGTTCGTATGTATGGGGTGTCTTTGGCAGGGTAGAATTTCTTACCATTGCCTGTGGCCACACTGCCTGATATTCCAACTTAGATTCCTGGGTCAGGATTATTTTACAAGTTGGGAGCAGACACTAGGCCTATTTTTGGCACATTTTGGTGTGCGTTTCAGATGGAGAGGGGCGAGAAAGAGGGAAAACTGTGCGGTACCTTGCTGCCATATCATGTGTCCTACGTTGCATGGAATTATATAGAGTCCACAGCACAGAAACAGGACATTCAGCTGCACTGGTCAATGCTGGTATTCATAATTCACATTTTATTAAAAAGTTAAGTTTTTAAAATTCACTTTCACCTAGGCAAGCTGACTTTTTAAATTTTAAACTCCTCCCTGGTACTCCCCTGGTGTTCCTGATGGCAGCGTTGCTTTAGAGTAAATGATGGGAAATGAGTCCTGTCTGTCCTATTATAATATGCCCAATCTTCCTGTGTAAAATATGTTCTTACGTGTTTTTGTTTGTATTCATTCATGAGACGCAGGCATCACTGGCTGGGCCAGCATTTATTGCCCATCCCTAATTGCCCTTGAGAAGGTGGTGAGCTGCTGCCTTGAACCGCAGCAGTCCGTGTGGCGTAGGTACACCCACAGTGCTGTTAGGGAGGGGGTTCCACTGTTTCGACCCAGTGACAGTGAAGGAATGACGAGATATTTCTAAGTCAGGATGGTGAGTGACTTGGAGGGGAACTTCCAGGTGGGGGTATTCACATCTGTCTGCTGCCCTTGTTCTTCTAGATGGTAGTGGTTGTGGCTTTGGAAGGTGCTGTCAAAGAAACCTTGATGTTACACACTGCTGCCACTGTGCATCGATGTTGGAGGGTGTGAATGTTTGTGGATAGGATGCCAATCAAGTGGGCTGCTTTGTTCTGTATGGTGTTGAGTTTCTTGAGTGTTATAGGAGCTGCACTCATTTAGGCAAGTGGAGAGTATTCCATCACACTCCTGACTTGTGACTTGTAGATGGTGGACAGACTTTGGGGAGTCAGGAGGTGAGTTACTTGTCGCAGGATTCCTAGCCTCAGACCTGCTCTTGTAGCCACAGTATTTATCTGGCTAGTCCAGTTCAGATTTTGGTCAATGATAACCTTCAGGATGTTGATAGTGGGGGATTCAGTGATGGCAATGCCATTGAATGTCAAGGGGCGATGATTAGATCATGTCTTGTTGCCTGGCACTTGTCAGCCCAAGCCTGGATATTGTCCAAGTCTTGTTGTATTTCGACATGGACTGCTTCAGTATCTGAGTCGTCGTGAATGGTGCTGAACACTGTACAATCATCAGCAAACATACCCACTTCCAACCTTATGTTGGAAGGCAGGTCATTGATGAAGCAGCTGAAGGTGGTTGGGCCTACCTAGGACATTACCCTGAGGAACTCCTGCTGTGATGCTCTGGAACTGAGATGAGTATGAAATGAACTGGTATCGAGACTACTGGAGCTAGTGAGTCAGCTCATTGTCCAGGCCTCCTCCTCACTTACCCTGATTAAAGCAGAGGTTTGACCCTCGAACTTCTTTAATTCTTGTTCTTTGCCAAAACTGACCAAGTTAAAAAAAAAACTTGTTTTCTCTGGCACTGCTTTTCCGATTTCAACAGACTTCCACTCAAAACTCCCAGCTCTTTGTTTAGCGTTTGTCCATTAGATTATTAATATACACTTTGAAGACACCTTTTCGATTTTTAGGCATGCCTCTTAACCTTATTTAAATAATGCAGCAATGGCAGCCATTTTCCAAGCAGTTCCAAATTTTGATGAACTTGGAATGTCAAGCAATCACTTCATGATCCTTAGCTAAAAGTGGGGTGGACTCTTTTCTGCCCATTTCAAAGGATTTAGCAGAGGTATTTGATACAGGATAGCAGGAGAAGGCACCAGTATAACCGAAAAAGGGATAAATTCAGATCGGACATTACTTTATCTAGAGAGGGTAATTTTGGAAACAGCTTTCATAAGGGCAAATAAGTTAAATCTCTTTAAGGTCAAATCACAGGGATTGCTCCAGAATTTAGGGAATTTTGGAAGATCACAACCAGGGCATCAATTATCTTTGCAGCCACCAAATTTAGAAGCCTAGGATGTAAGCCATCAGGTCTGGGGGCGGGGGGTGGTTTGTTGTCTTTTAGTCCCATTAATTTCCCTAGTATTTTTTCCATATTAATATTAACTGCTTTAAGCTCCCCACTCTTCTCTGACCCTTGGTTACCAATATTTCTGGCAAGTTTTTTGTATCACCTACTGCCAAGACAGACAAAGTATTTATTTAACAATTCTGTAATGATTTTATGCTGTCCAGGTCTTTCTTCGCTAGCCCTTGAATTTTAATATCCACCTGTCTCTCTCTCCCCATGGATAAAAGAAGTAAATATGGTGACTCAGTTTTAATGAACATACAATAAGAATTTGTTATTAATAACATAAACCAAAGCATTTTAATGCTCTCCAACGTGAGACTTTTTCTTGGAAACATTTTCCAGTCTTTTGGTAGTGTAGGCCAGTAAATATTGAGATCATAAACTAATTCATTGAGTGTCTATTTTCCAGAGCCACACGTGTAAGCCTGCCCTTGGGTACAGCTTTGCTGCTGGTACCACTGATGGAGTTGGAGCCTTGAACTTTACACAGGGTGAGTTTGGCACAGAAGGCCGGGGTTTTCAAATTGCTTAAAAAAAAATGTACCCCATTTCCCACTGTGGGGGAAAAAAAAATGAAAATTCAACAGTTTAACCAATATATAAAACAATGTCTTCCTCAGAGGGTAGGTTTTGATTTGTATTGTGCTGATGTGTCCATAGGAACTGTCGAAGGAGATCCATTTTGGGATGCCATCCGTGACATGCTCCTGGGAAAACCCTCCAATGAAACTCAGGATTGCCACTACCCCAAACCAATCCTTTTCAGTACAGGAGAAGTAAGTTTAATCTTTCCTTGTTTAATATACTGAAAATTTGTATAATTTTGCTCAACTTTGGGCTGTTGCACCACAAGCGTTTGGCATGCCTTCAAAAAAATGTCTGTTGGGCAACAATATGTTCAAGTACCAGCTGTTAGCCAAATGATTAGCTCACATTCAGTCAGGGAGATATCTGCACTGATATTTGATCTGCACTGATCAAATTGTACTCCCATTTCCAAAAGAACAAAGCAAAAATAAAGTAACAAAGAAAGATCTTTAAAAGGTCTAATCCCTTTTTCCTTAAAATATGCAGAATCTTTCAAGGTTCCACTGACTGCAGGTTTTCTCAAGGCCTCATTCCTACAATGGCCTTCGTAGGCACAGTGGGACCTTGGCAGCCAGAACATGAGGAGCAGGAAAATGACACAGCACCGTTCCCCACCAAAATTTATGCTAATGAAGCTCATGCCAATCCAGGCCGCATCAGTCTACACAAGGCGGCCCACAACTCGGAGCAATCCAGTGGGACTGATCGCACTGAATTCCTTCCTTTTTCCACCCTTCTTGAAACCAATTTTGGTGGAGCAAGAAAATGCAAATCATTCCCAGTGTGTATTGGGAATCTAACATGTCCTTATATTTACGCCTCTGGGTCTATCCTATTAGATACAATCCTTCATCACAAGTGCTGGAAACATTAATACTGAAGGATCTGCAGATAGTTGCAGCTTTGGTTGGCTTCCTCATCAATTTTGGCATTCCCATCTCAACAAATTTCCAGGTCAGGCTGGTTGCACAGGTGAACTGTGATGGAATGCTAAGGTCCACACTGAAGACATCAATTTACATGAAAATTTAATCATACAATTTCTGATTTGAGTCCATTGAAGCATGATAAAGCAGTAATCCTTGAGGGTGCCTCTTTCACACCAAGCCTTCTCCTTGAACTTGAGAACTGATTTTCCACATGACTGGGTTGTTGAGAAATATGACTTGATTTAATGACCTTGCATTAAAGACAGACCTGGAATATAAACCTCTTGTTTGTTTAATGCTCTGTAATTAGATCTCGCTATTATAAGATTGCTATTGCTATCTCCTCTCCCCTTCATAAAGACAGTTAGAAAATTCCTTAATCCTGATGAAGCGAAGGTGCTTCTTGCACAATATTTGTTCTTCAATAATGAATTCATCTTGCCAGGCTATTTCATTTGCTGGTAATTCCTCTCTATTTTTGTTTGAAATGCATGACCGTCCCTTCCCTTCAGATTCAAAATTTATCACAGCAGCGTCATATTTAACTGGGTGCTACATCCTCACCTTACAGATGATGAAACCTCTGCCTTGGCACCCGGAAATTGTGGACGTACAAATTCTTACCCTTGGGACATTTGTGATTACAGCTGTTCCCGGGGAGTTCACGTGAGTCTTTGCTGAAGTTTTGTAATGCCACTTTAGACAGCAGGTAGAAGGAGGCTAATGGTTATAGCTGCAATGGGGCTCCTTTTTGTAGTCCCTGTAGTAAAATGTATTGTAAAAGCTTACACTCACTAATTGTAATCCAGTACCATATAGCTGTTTAGTTTGACAAGTTTCTCTTTTATCCTTTGTGGTTGCTTTTTAAAATGTATTTCATTTGAAAAATGAGGGATTTATTATTTGATTTTTTAGTTGATGACACTGGGGCAACCAAGTATATAGGAACAGGAATAGGCCATATAGCCCTTCAAGCCTGTTCTGCTCTTCAGTGAGATCAGGCAGATCCAACTCCAGAAACCCGCCTTTGCCCCATATCCCTGAATACCTCTGGTTGACAAAAATCAATCAATCTCAGTTTTAAAATTAACAATTGATCTAGCATCGCTTAGCATTTGCTAAGAGAGTTCCAAATTTCTTCTACTATTTACATGTATAAACGTTTCCTAATTTCTCTTCTGAAAAGTCTAACTTTTAGCCTATGTCCCTAGTCCTGAGATCCCCAGCCAGTTTCTTGCCATCAATCCTATCTGTTCCCTGTAATATCTTGAAACATTTCATCAAGTCACCCTTTAACTGTTCAAATTCCAGGGAATACAGTCCTGGTTGGGGAATCTCTTATCATCATTTTGGTTACTTTAGAAAAGGGTGAGTCTTTTTGCAGGTTCATATTGCACTTGGTTTGATGGAAGTGCCTATGTTTGTTTTCATGCTGTCCATTTTAATAACACTCACTCCGTGACACTTTCCCACTATTCACTGATTTTAATGTAGCTTTCAAGCAAAATCAGTTATTTGGATTGATTATTTGTTCACTGTGGGATGTTAACTATCTTTGTGAAAAGGAGCTTTTAAAGTCTCCAAATTTCCCTTTTGATTTTTTTTCCCTAGCACTATGTCAGGAAGAAGACTACGTGAAGCTGTGAAGCATGTAAGTTATTAATCAATGTCAAGTTACACCGAGTACCTCAGATGTGTTTGAAGATGCTTAAACTGAGAAATACATCAAAAGTAGCTCAGTTGAGCTCCCTGATGATCTGGTGGATAAAGGCACAATTGAATGCAGCATTAAGCCAGACAGGTCAGAAAGTCCTGGGTGTGATGCATAGACTGTGCTTTATCAACTGATCTCAGCCAGAGGAGCATTTAAGGCATTACATGAGCCAAGTGCAGAGTGGAGGTTAAACAAACCATTGACCCAGGTTTCATCCTAACTGCTATCCAGCAATACTTTCTAGAAAATGTCCAGTGTGAATGTGGGATGGGACACAGCTGTAATACCCTCCGTGGTTGAATAGCTCACTGACACTGTCTGGACTTAAACGGGAGGGAGGGCCAAGTGACTGAGATATGGAGGGACTGTAAGAGAGCTGGAAGAAAACAATGTTTTTATACTCGCTTTGTATTTTTAATGAAGCATACAAAATCAATTTGAGGTGCACATGGATTGCACACTACTCTTACATATAAAGCACCACTGCATTTATTTTTTCTATGTTTCCTCCCTCACGCTTTGTTGTCAACCAGGCCCGCCCTTGCCCAGAAACAGCAGGCAGACTCCAGGCCCCTGGTCATGCACTGTTTCTCTGTTCAATCCAGTAAAAGGTTTGCATAAATAGCCGAGAGTGACCCTACCTCTCTGATATTCCCCACCTCGTAAATGCCTCTGCTTGGTGCCTGTAATCCTGAACTTGTTACATGAGACTTGCATATGCTGTCACTATAGAGTACGCTCTTTGCAGCTCAAATACTATGCTCTGTATCACTACGTCCTACACTTCAGTTTATTTTCATTGTTAACATAAACAGCCCTATTAAATCCTAAGTGCTGAAGTTCCTATAAAACATTCAAAATGTTAAGAATCAAAATTGACAAGAAACAGAAACGGTTTGATTTCTGTTGCCTATTTCATGACTTCCAGAGGTCCCAAAACATTTTACAGCCAATGTTGTACTTTTGAAGTATAGTCACTGTTGGAATGTAGCCATTTTACACACAGCAAGCTCCCACAAACTGCAATGTTCAAATAATTATTTTTCATGATGTTTGATTGAGAAATAAGTATTAGCCATGACACCTGGGAGAATTTTTACTTCCACCTGAGTGGGTAGACAGCAGGCTCTTGGTTTAACGTCTCATTCAAAGGATGGCGCTTTGGAAGGTGCACCACTCCCTCAGTGCTGAACTAAAGTGTCAGCCTAGATTTTGCACTCAGGTCTCTGGAGTGAGACTTAAACCCCCAACCTTTAGGCACAGAAGTGAAGGTGCTACTCACTAAGTCATGGCTGACACCTAATTGTCACTAGGAATTATTACAAATGACAAGAGTTTTTATTATTACTTAGGAGGCATTGAGTTCTCAACATAGTATAGGGCCAAAGTGTGAGGGTGGCAGGTTCACTTTTCAGCAGGGCACCAATGAGCTACATCAGTTTAGTTATTTTCTGATGCCAGGTCCATCCCACCACCCCCACCCCCTCACCCCTCCAATTTGTCAGAGAGATTTAGGCCTGGATTTTCACAGAGTTGGGATGACTCTGGAGCCCTTTAAAAATGGCGCCAGGACTCGATTCTGGGATTCCTGACCCCATTCCAGGAGTTTATAATTTTCAGGAGTGCCTTTTAAAGGTGTGAGCTTGTTCAAATCAAAAGCCTGCACCTGGCACACCCAACCTGGCTCCGCTGTGGGAATATGTCCTGGTCCTCTGCAGTGTTCATGGAGTCCAGCCAGTCTTTCGATGAGTTGTGGTTCACAGCACTTGATAGATGTGAACCATTGTCCACATGAAGGGAACTTTTAAAAGCAAGTTTGAAAGATCCTCCTCATGGTCCCTTTGCCAAGCTATGCCTACTCACACAACTCCTATGGCCCTTTATGGCTCTTATGCCAAACTATACCCCTCCACCCAACTCCCATGCCAAGCTGTGGCACTTTCATGCCCATACACTGTATGAAACCAATTAACCCCATAGTGACAATAGGCCACTTAAAAAGAGCTTTAAAATAGACATTCATAACTTTCCACTGTGTTTCAAAAAAAAAGTCCTTTTACTACAGGGTAATAAAAGTGTCAATCATCTAGACCCTTTGAAGTATAAACTGAAAGCACTTGAAAGTTCTTAATCTTATGTAAATAAACATTGTGCAATTGATGGCAGAGAGCCAGTGCTGTCAATCAAGCAACGTTTTCTCTGGGGCTCAGGTGTTTCAGCAGGTTAATGAAAATCTGGGCTTTCAGCTAAGCTGCATTATGTATTCTTGGCTGAGAACCCAGATGTCCATTAGAGTACTAAAACACCTATCATTACTGCCCTCATAGATATAGCTGCACTGTAAAATTCACAAATGTGAAGATTCAAATATTACTTTTGCTTGTATTTCAATTTTCACTCCCTCTTTCAGCAGGTTCTGTTCCATTCTCAGAGTCGGCACGAGCTTGAACGTAATTTAAATTTATAGATGATAAATGCAGGCAGGCTGCAGCAAGTAGAGATAAAATCGAAAAGCAATCTTAATACAGTGGCTGCACTTCCAAAATTACATGCATTTAATTAGCCGCAGACCACTTCGGGGGGGTGGGGGGGGGGGTGCGCGGAGAGAACGGGGGAGCTCCTGAGTTGTGAAAGGCTCTATATAAATGCAACTCTTCCTTTCTCTTCTTTAAATGCTGAGTTTGTATGTGGGGTAGCCCCAGTCTGTCAGTTGTGTTTTGAGAACATTCCCTGAGTATGTTCATTTTTTATTGGCTAAATTAGATTGGATTGTACATTATTCCAGTCTGTTTGTACAGATTCAGTCCTGTCTCCAACTGTCTCAAAATCACTGTTCCTTGTTGCTACATCCCTTACAAGAATAATCAGTATCAAACATCTTTAACCATCAGCTCCGCTCCCGCACCCTGAGTCATCCATGCTCCCAATAACCAGGGTGGATTGCATTTGTTGTTCAATCCAAATATTGGGCAGAATTGTTGTTCTGGAGTTGGAACCCAAATGATGAGATGATTTCTGGATCTTGACTCTACGTGACCTCCGAGTGACACACCCAACCCGAATTTGAAAGGATTGGCTAATTAAGGGACGTGGAATATTTACTGTCCAATTAAGGATGATGGACAGGCTCCCATCATCCTCCCTCCAGATATAGGTGCTCTCTCAGCACTTTAAAACTCTTTAAAAATTAAAATGACCACAGTTGCCAAACTGCCTTTGCGGAAGAGGAAGCCTCCACAGGGCAGTCTGTGGCCGCAGGTGTGGCCATGTTTCAGCACTGGAAGAGGTGCGAGTGTGGTTGAAAGTCCATCCTGACCGCCGGCTCCCTCAGTCTGCTACCAGGAGGCTGTAGTTGTTGCCCCTCCTTGAAAATGGCCCCAAGGTGGGAAGTTGCTGACAAACCAGCATGCTGCTCTCTAGCAGCAATTTTTCTACCCAGCCACCTCCAGTCCTGCCTCCATAGTTGTTTAAAAATCTGTCCCATTGAATCAGAAAACTTGCCAGGAAAATTATACCCCTTGACTAAAAACTCAACCTTCCTTCAATAAACTCCCTGATTAAAAACTCAGCTTTCCTTCAATAAACTCCAGCTAAAAATTCAACCTTCCTTCAATCAATTCCTTGACTAAAAACTGAACCTTCCTTCAAGCTCCCCAAAACATGAACCCCTCAGGCTTTGTATCATGCATCACCAGACATTTACTAATGTTTAATTAGAAATTACCAAGATGTTTTAAAGACACCAATGAATGAGCATGAAGGGAACTCATTATTTAGAAGGGTTAATATTGTTATATATATTATAAAAACAATTGCACTAATTAGAGCAGCACTAATAATGGATGCCTTTTTCCCTTGCAGGAAATTGAATCCACTGGGTCTTTGAAGGATGTTGATGTTGTTGTTTCAGGTCTATGTAATGTTTATACACATTATATCACTACATATGAAGAATACCAGGTAATATACCACTTCATGCCTTCTTAGAGGGTGATTTAACCCAAGATTGTGTGTTCCTTCTGGAACGCTAATTCATATTAAAGGTGTTTTCCAGTGGCACTTTACTAATTCATTTTCCTTTCAAGATTTTCCTAAAATGACCTCCATTTTTAATTAAATTCAGGGTTAAAATTTGTTGGCGCCTGGTTTTGGGGTGAGAACAACAAATTGGCCCCAATGCCCACAAAAATTAAAAGGTCCAAGGCACTATGGGGAGCTCATCCTTCACAGAATTGACTTCTGGACTTTGATGCCTATTTGGGAACGAGGAGGGGGCAGCGGGTAGCCAGCTGCGGCCTTCTGGTGTGTTGTTGAGCAGAAAGGAACTCAACATCTAAACTTAGAAAATGTTTTTCTTTCATATCTCTCTGATGGTGGCTGCTTGCTAAGCCGCATTCATGCCTGGAATCCTGAGTGCAACAAAGTAGATGTGCGCTCCGCTTAGGAAAGCCCGGTTTCCATGAGAGATCCTAAAGTAGTGGTTGGGCACCTTATTGACATATGCAGGCGATCTAAAATTTTTAGGTGGTCATCCTGGTAATCTAGAGCAATATTGCCTTTTAGGCATCCTTGAGAGGACAGGACAGTACAGCATAAGACATTGATTTTTGAAATTGAACTTTGCAATTCCTATCCCTATTTCCTTCAGTAACATAGGATGCATCCCATCCAGACCAGGTAACTGGCCTACTTTAAGGACTACCAGTCTTCCTCATCTTTATCTATTGATATCCATGCATTATCACTGCTGCCTTCTCCTTTACTATAACATTGGCAGCATCCTCTTCTTTGGTGAAAGCAGACGCAAAGTACTCATTTAGTATCTCAGCCCTACCCTCCAGATCCATTGAAGATTTGTTTTTGTCCTTAATCAGCCCCACCATTCACTTGACTATCTTTTTATTGTTTATATGTTTATAAAATACTTCTAGGTTACATTTTATTTTAATCACTAATATATTCTCATACTTTTTCTTTGTTCCACTTATTCCCTATTTCAGATCTCCATTATATGTTTTGTATTCAGCGCAGTATGAGGTTGTGGCTATAATATTATTTAAATGGGGTTTAATGAAGTAATTTGCAAAGAAAGACTTCAAGAGGGAATGGGGAAAGGCCAGGGACATGGGATTAGAATGGATGGCTTCAGCTGAAGAGCAAGCACTGTAATGATGAGCCAATTGGGCTATCTTCTATTTGTAATTTGTGTGATTCTAGAGGATACATGACAGACATCTACTACATAACTCCTTTACCCAATTAGATTTTAAAAATGAGAACAACAGCAGGTACTTTTATTTATGGTACCTTTAGCATAGAAAAATGTCCCAAGGTGCTCCACATTTGCGTAATCAGACAAAATTGAGGCTAAATCAAAGAATTACTGTATTTTTTGGACAATAAGATGCACCGGATGATAAGGATTTTAAAAGGTAATATTTGGGTATAATCTTTGGACCATAAGATTCCCAACAATTTAGGCAACTTTTTCCAAGGAATAAAATTTATCTTATGGTCCAGCAAGTACAGTAGATGGTATGACAAACAGCTTGTTCAGAGATGGGTTTTATGGAGGGGCTTAAAGGAGGAGAGTGGTGGAGGGCTATAGGGGTGAATTTATGGGGTATAGAGCTAAGATGGCTGAAGGCGCAACTGCTGTTTGCAGAGTGAAGGATGCACAACAGAGTCAGAGGAATACAGAGTTTTCGGAGGGCTGTAGGGCTGGAGGAGATTACAGAGATCGGGAGAGGAGAAACCAAGGTGAGGGGCAAGTTCTCATAGCCCAAGACATGACTAAAAGAAATCATGATGATTTAAGATGGAGTAGGTGACCTCGAGTTTGACTTTTAAAAGCCTGAAGATTGTATGAATACACATTACCAACATGGAGACATATCCCAACATAAATCTGTTTATACTGTGGTTATACACAGACATTACATTCAAAAATATTACAAATGATGAAGTGAACTAGCAGCAGATGGAAGAGAGGTAATGATAAATGGATCCCAAGGCAGATGGTGAAGTATGGAACTAGAGGAAAATCATTTTCTTTGTTTCCAGAATGCAGCATTACAAATGTCTGCCTCCTACCCAGTGTCCAAGTAATCCTGTTTATACTCTTCTGATTGAACCCAATTAAATAGACTAATTAACAAATTAAGCAACTAAATTAAAGTGACAGCCCTTTAAAAGGGCACTGTAACAAAGGGATAAGGATTTAAAGAAAACAAACCAAGGGCAATTATGGATGGGCAATAAACGTTGGCCTAGCCAGCAACGCCCACGTCCTGTAAATGAATTTATAAAATATCAAAAAGTGTTGTTTCGGGGGCCAATGATGCATCCCAGCTCCCACAGTGCCTACTGGTTGCTGAAGGTCTCAAGTGTGTACAGGACATACCTGGGTAATTTTCCACATAGCCAGGTAGATGCCAGCATTGTAGATGCACTGGAACAGCTCGGCTAGGGGCACGGCAAGTTCTGGAGCACAAGTCTTCAGTATTATTGCCATAATATCATCAGGACCCATAGCTTTTGCAGTACCCAGCACCTTCAGTCATTTCTTGAGATCATGTATCTCATGCATTATCATGTCCCCTTACATAAGGGGACCAATACTGTACACAGTACTCCACATGTGGTCTTACCAATACCCTGTATAACTGAAGCATAACATCTCTACTCTTGTATTCAATTCCCCTTGCAATAAATGATAACATTTTAATAGCTTTGCTGATTATTTGCTGCACCCACAAACTAACCTTTTGTGATTCATGCACTACAACACCTAGATCCCTCTGCATCTCAGAGCTCTGTAATCTCTCACTGTTTTGGTAACATCCCTCTTTTTTAATTCATCCTGCCAAAACAGACAACCTCACATTTTCCTACATTATACTCCATTTTCCAGATCTTTGCCCACTCACCTAACCAACTTATATGCTTTTATAGCCTCCTTATGTCTTATTCACAATTTGCTTTCCTACCTACCTTTGTGTCATTGGCAAATTTAGCAACCATAGCATCAGACCCTTCATTCAACTCATGTATATAAATTGTAAAGAGTTGAGGCCCCAACTGTGATCCCTGTGGCACACCACTCATCACATCCTGCCAACCAGAAAATGAGCCATTTATACCTACTCTGTTTCCTGTTAGCTAGCCAATCTCCTATCTATGCCAATATATTACCCACTACACCATGAGCTTTTATTTTCTGCAATAACCTTATTAAGGCACCTTATCAAATGCCTTCTGAAAATCAAAGTCCAGCACATTTATCAGTTCCCCTTTATCCACAGCACCTGTTACTTCTTCAAAGAACTCCAATAAATTGCTTCAACATGATTTCCCTTTCACAAAGCCATGTTGACTGTGCCTGATTTCCTTGAATTTATCGAAGTGCCCTGTTATAACATCTTTAATAATAGCTTCTAACATCTTCCCTATGACAGATGTTAAGCTTGTTAGCTCCAATAATTGTATATAAGGGAAGAATGAGTCCGAAGTTGGTCTTTTACCTTCAGCATGTTTATACTTCAGCCAGAGTGACAGATTCCCAGTTCCTTTCCCCCACTGGAGTATTACTGCTGTACCCATTATGGGTGAGCTAATGCCCATCACCTGTCTTAACAAAGCAATTGTCTTAACAATGCAATTGCCAGTTGTCAAGGTGATTGTTATTGGACCTTGACAATGTAATTGCTGATACATTGACAAAACTAACTGGCCTAAAGTTTCCTGCTTTCTGTCCCTCACTTTTTGAATAAATGAGTTACATTAGCTATTTTCCAATCTAATGGAGCCTTCCCCGAATCTAGGGAATTTTGGAGAATTAAAGCCAATGCATCAACTATCTCATGAGCCACTTCTCTTAAGACTCTTGGATGGAATCTATCCAGACCCAGAGACTTGTCAACTTGCAGTTCCAACAATTTGCTAAGTAGCACTTCACTGGTGATTGGAAGGGAGGGAGGAATTCAAGAAAATTACAAACCCTGATTTACAGCTATCTCTGGGATGTTACTTGTATCCTCTGTAATGAAGACCGATGCAAAATACCTATTCAATTCATCTGCCATCTCCTTATTTTCCATTATTAATTCCCCAGACTCACTTTCTATAGCACCGTAGAACCATAGAAAAGTTACAGCACAGAAGGAGGTCATTCGGCCTATCTTGCCCATGCCAGCCCAAGGACACCCAGGTGCCCTTTCTGATCCCACCTTCCTGCACCCGGCCCATAGCCCTGTAGCTTACAGCACATAAGGTGCAGATCCAGGTACTTTTTAAAAGAGTTTAGAGTTTCTGACTCTACCACCAACTTGGGCAGTGAATTCCAGACACTCACTACCCTCTGCGTAAAAAAGTTCTTCCCCATGCCCCCCTACACCTTCTGCCACTTATCTTCAATCTATGTCCCCCGGTTCTAGAATTCTCCACCAAGGGAAACAATTTTATCCTGTCCACTCTATCTATCCCCCTCATAATTTTGTACACCTTAATCAAGTCACCTCTCAGCCTTCTTTGTTCTAAGGAAAATAACCCCAACCTATCCAATCTCTCCTCGTAGCTACACTTTTCTAACCCTGGCAACATTCTTGTGAGCCTCCTCTGCACTCTCTTCAGAGCTATTACGTTCTTCCTGTAATGTGGTGACCAGAACTGCACACAATACTCCAGTTGTGGCCTCACCAGTGTTTTATACAATTCCAACATTATATCCTTACTTTTATATTCTATACCTCTGCCAATGAAGGAGACCATTCCATATGCCTTCTTTACAATCTTGTCTACTTGAACTGCTGCCTTCAGGGACCTGTGTACTTGTATGCCAAGATCTCTCACTTCATCTACCCCTCTTATATTCCCATTTATTGTGTAATCCCTGTAACTGTTTGACCTCCCTAAATGTATGACCTCACACTTCTCTATGTTAAAATCCATCTGCCACTTTACCACCCACACCACCAACCCCTCTATATCGTTTTGGAGATTTTGGCTATCCTCTACACTTATCCACTACTCAGCCAATCTTTGTGTCATCTGCAAATTTCCCAATTGTGCCCTCTACGTTCACATCCAAATCGTTAATATAAAACACAAACAGCAAGGGTCCCAACACCGAGCCCTGTGGAACACCACTTGAGACAACTTTCCATTCATAAGGGCATCCATCGACCATTACCCTTTGTTTCCTGTTACAAAGTCAACCTCTTATCCAATTTGCCACATTACCCTGAATCCCATGGGCTTTTACTTTACTGACCAATCTGCCATGTGGGACCTTGTCAAATGCCTTGCTAAAATCCATGTACACAACATCCACTGCACTACCTTCATCAACCCTTCTTGTCACTTCCTCAAAGAATTCAATCAAATTTGTGAGGCAAGACCTTCTTTTAACAAATCCATGCTGACCATCCCTGACTCGTCCATGCCTTTCCACCTGACAGTTAATCCTATCTCTCAGGATTGATTCTACTAATTTGCTCACCACCAATGTAAGACTAACTGGCCTATAATTATTTGGCATTTCCTTTGATCCCTTTTTAAAGTTAAAGATAACCCAAAGATGTTTTATCAATACATTAATGCTAAAAGGTTAGTTAAGGAAAAAGTGGGATCTATCAGAGATGAAGTTGGGAACTTGTGGGGAGGCTGTGCGAAGGGTTTTGAATAATATTTTGTCTCCGTGTTTACAAAGGGAGGATGTAGATATAGTAGTCCAGGAGGAACACTGCGAGATATTGAGACAAAATATTCATTCAAAACCCTTCCCTCAGCCTCCCCACAAGTTTCCATCTTCATCTCTGATAGGTCCCACTTTTTCCTTAACTAACCTTTTAGCATTAATGTATTGATAAAACATCTTTGGGTTATCTTTAATTTTATTGCTAATCTTTTTTCATGCCCTCTCTTTGATTTCCTTATTTCCTTTTTTACTTCATCCCTGCACTTCCTATATTCATCTGGGCTGTCTGCAGTGCTTAGTTCTTTGTGCCTATTGTATGCTTTCTTTTTCTGTTTGATCTTCCTTTATGTTCCTCAAGACAACCAGGGGGTCTAAATTTGGCAGTACCACTCTTATTTTTGTAGGGGACGTGTCTATTTTGTACAATTAGGATCTTGCTTTTTAGTGCTTCCCACTGGTTTTCCACTGTTTTATCCTCCAGCAGTGCTGTCCAGTCCACCTCAGCCAATCCCTTCTCATTTCTGTAAAATTTGCCTTCCCCCAGTTCAAGTCTTTTACTCCTGCCTTATCTCTGTCCTTTTCCATGGTAATGCTGAATCTAACTGAATTATGACCACTGTCCCCGATATGGTCGCCAACTGTCACTCCACCCACTTGCCCTTCTTTGCTCCCCAAGACTTGGTCTCGAATTGCATCTCCTCTCGTTGGGTTTGTCACTAATTGGTTGAAAATATTTTCCTGGACACACTGCATGAATTTTTCTCCCTCAGTGCCCCTTATATTGTTTGAATCCCATTTGATATCCGGGTAGTTGAAGTCTCCTACTATTTTTGCCCTCTTGTTCTAAAAAGCAGAAATTTGCCTACATATTTGTTCTTCTATCTCCCTTTCACTATTTGGGGGTCTGTAGTATACTCCCAGTAGTGTGACTGCCCCTTTTTTATTTCTAAGCTCAATCCATAAAGCCTTGTTTGTTGACCTATTTAGTATATCATCCCTTCTCACAACTGGAATTGATTCTTTAGCCATTAGTGCTACCACCCCTCCTTTTATATCTCCTCCTCTATCATGTCTGAAGACTCTATAACCAGTGATATTAAGCTACCAGTTTTGTCCCTCCTTTAGCCAGGTCTCCATTATAGCAATGACATCCTGCTGCCATGTGTCTACCTCTGCCCTTAACTCATCTACCTTGTTTGTAATACTCCTTGCATTGCAGTATAAACAGTTTAGCCCCATCAATTTCCCTTGCTGGACACTTTGTAAACTTTGCTTCTCCTGTAACTCCATGTCTATCACAATGTCCCTAGCTAATGTTCTACCTCCATTTATCTGATCTGAATCTGACCTATCTGATCCTACTCCTGGGATCCCATCCCCCTGCCACACCAATGCTCACTTTGTTAACTCTTTTCTTTTGTAGGAATCTATAGAAACACTGTCTTTATGTTTCTAGTTAGCTTTCTCTCATACTTTAATTTTTCCCTCCTTATTAATCTTTTAGTCATCCTTTGCTGCTTTTTATATTCTGCCCAATCTTCTGACCTGCCACCCATGTTTGCTCAATTATATGCTTTTTCTTTAAATTTGCTACTATCTTCAACTTCTTTGGTTAACCACAGATGGTGGATCCTCCCCTTGGAATTTTTATTGCTTGTCGGAATGTTTCTATTCTGTGTATTCTGAAATAGTCTCTTAAATGTCTGTCACTGGATCTTTGTTGACCTATCTGTTAACCTAAATTGCCAGTTCACTTTCGCTAGCTCTGTTTTCATGCCCTCATAATTGCCCTTATTTAAGTTTAAAATGCTAGCATTAGACCCAGTCTTCTCCCCCCCAAATGGAATGTAAAATTCAATCCTATCATGAACACTGCTACCTAGGGGTGCCCTCACTATGAGGTCATTTAACTAATCCTGTCTCATTGAACAATATCAGGTTTAGTATAGCCTGCTCCCAGGTTGGTTCCAGAATATGCTGATCTAAGAAATTTATCCCAAAAACACTCTATAAATTTGTCACCTTGGCTACAATTGCCCATCTGGTTGTTCCAATCTATATGTAGATTAAAATCCCCTCTGATAATTGCTGTACCTTTCTGGCAAGCTCCCACTATTTCTTCTTTGATACCCTGTCCTAGAGTGTGATTACTATTAGGGGGCCAGTACACCACTCCAACAAGTGACTTTTTGCCTTTATCATTCCTCATCTTGATGCAAACTGCTTCTATATCCTGGTTTCCAGAACTGAGGCCATCCCCCTCTATTGTGTTAATATCATTGTTCATTAACAGCGCCACCCCTCCACCTTTTTCTAACTTCCTATCATTCCTAAAAGTCACATACCCTTCAACGTTCAGGTCTCAATCTATCCCATCATGTAGCCATGTCTCTGTAATGTTATGTGCATTCAGATACAGAGCCTTAAGTTTTTTCCTTTTATTATTTTTGTAACCTTAGCCTCATCTGTTGGTTTACTCTTAGACATCTGTCTCTTCATGTCATGGTCTCTTTATCATTTCCCAAATTAATACCTCTTACCTTGTCTCTACTCTTTAATCTACCACATCCTCCCACATTTGATCCTTTGGCCCCACGATTTAGTTTAAAACCTTTTCTACTTCCCTTGTTATGCAATTTGCGAGAACACTCATCCTAGCATGGATCAGGTGTAGACCGTCCCAACGGTACAGCCCCAACTTTCCCTAATATGAGTGCCAGTGCCCAACAAACCAGAACCCATTTCTCCTGCACCAGCCTTTGAGCCACGCATTCATCTCTCTAATCTTATTTGCCCTATGCCATTTTGCTTGTGGATCAGATAATAATAGTGATTATTACCTTTGATACCGAGCTCCTCATACTGACTATGCAGAAACTCTTTCCTTGTCCTACCTCTGTTGTTGGTACCTACATGGGCCACGACAACTGGAGTTTCCCCCTCCCACTGCAAGCTCCTCTCCAGCCCTGAGCTGATGTCCCGAACCCTGGCACTGGGCAGCCAACACAGCCGCCTGGACTCTCGCACTTCGCTCTTTCTTGCAGAGAACAGTGTCAATCCCCCTCACTGTGCTGTCCCCTAATACCACTACATTCCTGTTTGCTCCCCCACTTGAACGGCTTTCTATACCATGTGCCACGGACACTCTGCCCATCCACCTTGCAGACCTCGCTTTTGTCCATACAGGTTGTGGCAATTGCAAAGTTGGAGGCTCCTTTCTTACTGTCTGCTTAGCCCCACTCATGGTCAAATCTTCCTGCCCCTCAATGCTGACCAAAACAAGCAACCCTATTCTAAGAGGTGTGACTGTCTTCTGGAACAAAATGTCCAGGTATTTGTCCCTTCCTTTTGTTGCACAGTGTCTGTAGTTTGGCTTCCAGATCAATAATCCTGATCTGGATTTCCTCAAGATGCTTACACTTCCTGCAGACCTGTTTCTCTTGGATCCCCTTGCTATCCTAAATTCCCACATTCCACAGCTGCAACATAACACCTGACCAGCCATTGCTGCTTATGTTATTTAGTTAATTAATTGCTGAATTAACTTGGAATAATTCCTATCTAAACCAAAATTTACTGTGGTTATTAAATGCTAGTAACACTGACAACTAAAAGTTAAACGTTTCTTAATGACACAGGTATGTGTTTTAGGTGTTTCTAGTAGTTATTTTAATTTTAAAGTTTTAGTTCTATTTAATTTATAGGTCTACCTTAAACCCCATGCCCTAAGCCGGGTATTAACACACTGTCCCTAAGTCTAAGCACTTACTGGCCAATCAACTTACAAAAGTAGTGTCTATACAATTTTAAAACTTAGGAACAGAACAAACCAAACCTTAACTATGTACTAGATACTCCCCAAACAATCAAATTGCTTCTTTGCTATGATGTCACTATTTATTTTCTCACGCTGTTTTCAATCTCCCAACTGCATCTCCTCTCACACTGTTTTCAATCTCCTGGCTGCCTCTCCTCTCGCGCTGTTTTCAATCTCCCAACTGCCTCTCCTCTCGCGCTGTTTTCAATCTCCCAACTGCCTCTCCTCTCGCGCTGTTTTCAATCTCCCAACTGCCTCTCCTCTCGCGCTGTTTTCAATCTCCCAACTGCCTCTCCTCTCGCGCTGTTTTCAATCTCCCAACTGCCTCTCCTCTCGCGCTGTTTTCAATCTCCCGACTGCCTCTCCTCTCGCGATGTTTTCAATCTCCTGACTGCCTCTCCTCTCGTGATGTTTTCAATCTCCTGACGGCCTCTCCTCTCGCGATGTTTTCAATCTCCTGACTGCCTCTCCTCTCGCGCTGTTTTCAATCTCCTGACGGCCTCTCCTCTCGCGATGTTTTCAATCTCCTGACGGCCTCTCCTCTCGCGATGTTTTCAATCTCCCAACTGCCTCTTCTCTCGCACTGTTTTCAATCTCCTGACTGCTTCTCCTCTCGCGCTGTTTTCAATCTCCCGACTGCTTCTCCTCTCGCGCTGTTTTCAATCTCCTGACGGCCTCTCCTCTCGCGATGTTTTCAATCTCCTGACGGCCTCTCCTCTCGCGTTGTTTTCAATCTCCTGACTGCCTCTCCTCTCGTGCTGTTTTCAATCTGACTCCAGATCTTCGATCTGATCTGTTGGTTGTGAAATCGCTTAGCTCTGTGTATCACTTGCTGCTTATACTATTTGGCATGCAAATAGTTCTGTGTTGTAACTTCATCAGACTGACACCTCATTTTTAGATGTGCCTGGTGCTGCTCCTGGCGTTCACTCTTCATTGAACCAGGATTGATCCCCTGGCTTGGTGGTAATGGTAGAGTCAGGGATATGCCTGGCCACGAGGTTACAGATTATGGTTCAGCACAATTCAGCTGTGCTGATGGCCCACAGCTTTTCATGGTTGTCCAGTGTTGAGTTGTATCTGTTCGAAATCCATCCCATTTAGCATGGTGGTAGTGCTACACAACACTATCAGCAAGCCAGGAATCTGAAGAGTTTTGCTTTAGTACATTGCTCCATCTAGTGGTCCAGCCAGAAACTGACAAATTTCACAGTGTACGTGGAGGCTAGATTTGAGCTTTCAGGCCCAGCCCTGCACTGCTTGAGGTTTTAGAATGATCTGTTTATTTGATCTGACTTCAATTTTCCTGCTGTGTAATCAGTCTGAGGAGACTAAAATGCAGAATGTCGTTTTTTAAATTCCATCAGGTTGTTTGGACTCTGTTCAAAGTTTAACAGCTGAACCTGTGCTGTAAGTCACTGGCTTAGTTAACTGGGCTAATTGTGCCCTTATTAAAACTCAATGTTCAATATCTTTAATCTATACTTCAACTTTATTGCTCAAATCATGTTTCTGCAGCCCAAGCCTCCATCTGATGTGATTTACTGGGGTAGGGCTAAGAATTGAGGAATGACTTCATAAATGGAGTTGTCCATTGAGTGTATGATGCAATCTAAAGATAATTTCAACTCATTTTTGGCAATTGTTAAATAGATTTTTCTCCCTGATGCGTTTGAGATTCTGGTCAAGAAATTCAATGATGCTACACCTGTTGTTCGTTACAAAATGGATGTTTTAGCATTCAATGTGGTGAAGGGGCACACACACTCATTATGCGCCATGGATCACTGCTCATCATTTTGTAATGGCAGAAAAAGAGACATCCAGGGCCAGCACCTGAAACAGGAGGCCAGCCTTTTGCAAATGCCAGTCAATGTCTAACGCCTCTTTGAGGCAAAAACAGAAAATGCTGGACTCATCAGATCTAGCAGCATCTGTAGAGAGAGAAACAGAGTTAATGTTTCAAGTCCGTATGACCCTCCTTCAGACCTCTTTGAGGCCCCCATTTAGAAAACTGGGCTGCCCTGGTCACAGCTGGTATTATGTATATTAGTATGTATGTATCATAATTCCACTAATGGCTGATAGTTTCTGAAAAATTACTGCCTAAACTTAGTGACTATATTTCATAAAATAAAAACAGAAAATGCTGGTAAAGCTCAGCAGATCTATCAGCATCTGTGGAAAGAGAAACATTGTTAATGTTTAGAGTCTTATGACTCTTATTCAGAACTAAAGAGAAATAGAAATGTAATGGATTTGATGCTGTTTAAGAGGGAGTGGAGCAAAACACAATGTTAGGGATAGGTGGGAACTAAGGGGAAATCTGACAGATTTCAAGGACATAGGACAAAGGGGGTGCCTTTGGCTGCCTGGGGATGTCCAGCAGGTGGCTGCAACCCAATGTTCTTGAATAAATGAGGCCCAGTGTTTAATATTGGATAGGTAATGGGTCAACCAGTTCCAGCACCAGTATCAATTCCTAGGCATTGAACTTGGTAACAAAGAGAGCTGTAACTTATTTTTGAAGTTGTACCTAATCAGATAAATTAATTGATATTCATTTGTCAAACAGGTTCAACGTTATGAGGCTGCATCAACAATATATGGTCCTCACACACTCTCAGCCTACATCCAACTGTTTAAAGGTTTGGCTAAGGCCATAGCAGAGGTCAGCAATGGTGTTTATTGTTTTTCATTTTCAAAGCTGTTTACCCGAAATCCATGATGATATAAAACTACCAGTCAGTGATCAAAACAAACACAGGCCTACCTCCTTCAATAATTTTATCTTCAGTTGTACAATAAATGATCATATAGATATAAATTTCTAGTCAATTTAATTAGTATATATGTATCATAATTCCACTAATGGCTGATAGCTTGTGAAAAATTACTGCCTAAACTTAGTGACTATATTTTATGAAATAAAAACAGAAAATGTTGGTAAAGCTCAGCAGATCTAGCAGCATCTGTGGAAAGAGAAACAGTGTTAATGTTTCGAGTCTTATGACTCTTATTCAGAACTAAAGAGAAGTAGAAATGTAATGGATTTGATGCTGTTTAAGAGGGAGTGGAGCAAAACACAAGGTCAGGGATAGGTGGGAGCTAAGGGGAAATCTGACAGATTTCAAGGAAATAGGACAAAGGGGGTGCCAATGGTAGTGTTAAAAAATAAATAAGGTGCTGATAGCGACATAAAGGTAAGATGGCATGTGTTAATAGCAGAACAAGGGTCAGCGCTCTGTGAATGCACAACATAAAAACATTTGATAGATGCCCCATTTGGGTCAAGGTCGGGGAGGGGGGAATAGCTTGGGGAAAAAAGGATTTAAAAATTTTAAATGAATAAATGCATAAGATTTTTTAAAAAATTATATTAAAAAGGGTAAAGACAGAGGACAGAGTTCGTGGTCTGAAGTTGTTGTCTATATTTTGACGATACTTTATGCTCTTATTGTACCCTGTGGTAAAGATTACAGTCAGATACACTAACATTGTGTCCGGAGGAGTAGAGTTTATTCTAACAGAAGAATCATGAGTACAATCCATATTTTTGATTCATGTAATGCAGCATTCTAGTCATTTCATTCACTTCATGTCACTTTGTGTAATAACTTGTAAAAGGAGTTTCTCAATGGAATTCCCTTTTCAGTACACAATATTCAGTAAGAGCTGGATGAAATGCAACCAGGTAATTAATTTTAAAAAATAATTTTAAAAAAAATTCCATGCTTTTTGAAAAAGATTTTTTTTCCAGTATAAATTAGGGGAAATAAGGTTTGATTCAATCTTGCAACTACTGATAGGGATGTTCAAGTACAGACCATTGTATTTGACAACGTCACACCCTGCCTATACTCAGTCTAAGTCAACAGTTGTATTTTTTTAAAACATTTTTTAAGCTTTTTATTTCACAACTGATTAACATGTTTTCAGAATCAGTTCACTCTAAACTCATCTGACTGTGCAACATGCTGTCTACTGATTCACAAAGCATAGATCAATCAGTCTGATCTTGTAGCATCCTTCAGCTAGCACTACATAAATACTGTTTTCCAGTTGGATTCTCTGGTTTTAGGCAATGTTGCTTGAGAACAGATCCAGGTTCCAACCTCATAAATGATACTTTCATTGGACTTTGTGAAAACAATACTTTATCCAATTTTTTAAGTTGGTTTCAGAATTCAATCCTTCCTACTTCCTCGTGGTTGATCTTTAAGCCACTAAGGAGTCTTATTAATTTGTAATTATTTTCCAATATTCTAGGATTCTGTTGATCAGTTGCCTAAGGGTCCCGAACCACCCAATTTTTCTGACAAAAAGCTGATTCAATTACTGATCCCTAATCCAGTTGATAAAACACTGCTCAATACATCATTTGGGGATGTCATGATTGATGTACAAAGATCATACAGATTGGTAAGTAAAGTATGTTTATTCATGGTTTTAAAAATGCATTTTCTCTGGAAAACAAGGAATTACAAATTGATCCATCTAATGCAGATTTCAGCTATTTGTATTCAGGACCGGAGTTTCCCCTTCTTCAATTTTCCTCTTGATTTTCTTTGTTTACTGCCTTTGCTGAAGTCACTGGTTCATGCTGGGAAACAGACCCCTCTGATATCCCAACCCTTCCTGAAGTTTATGTCTGTGGAGTTGGGCTATTCCACCAAGAAGAGAAATCACAGTTGAACTTGGCCCTCTGCCCACTGACTAATTCCATATCTGCAATCCCAGCACGGGTCACTGAACAGTAACTGCAGTTTTGTACTTTTCTAGTCCCAAGAAAATAGAGGACAACATCCAATTAATCTCAGCAATGTTCCAGGCAGTACATTCACCCATCACAACAACATGCCAGGCAGTGAATTTACCCATCACAGCATCATGCCAGGCAGTGCATTTACCCATCACAGCAACATGCCAGGCAGTGCATTTACCCATCACAACAACATGCCAGGCAGCGCATTTACCCATCACAACAACATTCTAGGCAATGCATTTACCCATCACAACAACATGCCAGGCAGCGCATTTACCCATCACAACAACATTCTAGGCAATGCATTTACCCATCACAACAACATGCCAGGCAGTGCATTTACCCATCATAACAACATGCCAGGCAGCGCATTTACCCATCACAACAACATTCTAGGCAATGCATTTACCCATCACAACAACATTCTAGGCAATGCATTTACCCATCACAACAACATGCCAGGCAGCGCATTTACCCATCACAACAACATTCTAGGCAATGCATTTACCCATCACAACAGCATGCCAGGCAGTGCATTTACCCATCACAACAACATGCCAGGCAGTGCATTTACCCATCACAACAACATTCTAGGCAGTGCATTTACCCATCACAACAACATGCCAGGCAGCACATTTACCCATCACAACAACATTCTAGGCAGTGCATTTACCCATCACAACAACATGCCAGGCAGCGCATTTACCCATCACAACAACATTCTAGGCAATGCATTTACCCATTACAACAACATGCCAGGCAGTGCATTTACCCATCACAACAACATGCCAGGCAGTGCATTCACCCATCACAACAACATGCCAGGCAGTGCATTCACCCATCACAACAACATGCCAGGCAGTGCATTCACCCATCAGAACAACATGCCAGGCAGTGCATTCACCCATCACAACAACGTACCAGGCAGTGCATTCACCCATCACAACAACATGCCAGGCAGTGCATTTACCTCTCACAACAACATTCCAGGCAGTGCCTTTGCCCATCACAGCAACATTCCAGGCAGTGCATTTACCCATCACTAAAACATGCCAGGCAGTACCTTTACCCATCACAGCAACATGCCAGGCAGTGCATTCACCATCAATGCAACATGCCAGGCAGCGCATTCACCCATCACAGCAATATTCCAGGCAGTGCCTGCCAGGCAATGCATTTACCCATCACAAAAACATTCCAGGCAGTGCATTTACCCATCACAGCAACATTCCAGGCAGTGCATTTACCCATCACAGCAACATGCCAGGCAGTGCATTCACCCATCACAACAACATGCCAGGCAGTGCATTCACCCATCAGAACAACATGCCAGGCAGTGCATTCACCCATCACAACAACGTACCAGGCAGTGCATTCACCCATCACAACAACATGCCAGGCAGTGCATTTACCTCTCACAACAACATTCCAGGCAGTGCCTTTGCCCATCACAGCAACATTCCAGGCAGTGCATTTACCCATCACTAAAACATGCCAGGCAGTACCTTTACCCATCACAGCAACATGCCAGGCAGTGCATTCACCATCAATGCAACATGCCAGGCAGTGCATTCACCCATCACAGCAAAATTCCAGGCAGTGCCTGCCAGGCAATGCATTTACCCATCACAAAAACATTCCAGGCAGTGCATTTACCCATCACAGCAACATTCCAGGCAGTGCATTTACCCATCACAGCAACATGCCAGGCAGTGCATTTACCCATCACAGCAACATTCCAGGCAGTGCATTTACCCATCACAGCAACATGCCAGGCAGTGCATTCACCCATCACAGCATCATGCCAGGCAGTGCATTCACCCATCACAGCACCATGCCAGGCAGTGCATTTACCCATCACAACAACATGCCAGGCAATGCATTCACCCATCACAACAACATGCCAGGCAGCACATTTACCCATCACAACAACCTGCCAGGCAGTGCATTCACCCATCACAACAACATGCCAGGCAGTGCATTTACCCATCACAGCAACATTCCAGGCAGTGCATTTACCCTTCACAACAACGTTCCAGGCAGTGCATTTACTCATCATTACAACATGCCAGGCAGTGCCTTTTCCCATCACAGCAACATGCCAGGCAGTGCATTTACCCATCACAGTAACATTCCAGGCAGTGCATTTACCCATCACCACAACATGCCAGGCAGTGCCTTTACCCATCACAGCAACATGCCAGGCAGTGCATTTACCCACCACAGTAACATTCCAGGCAGTGCATTCACCATCATTGCAACACGCCAGGCAGTGCATTCACCCATCACAGCAATATTCCAGGCAGTGCATGCCAGGCAGTGCATTTTACCATCGCCCAATCAGAGAGCTGCCAGAATGTTGTTTTAAAATATTTCTGAATGCTGGCCACGCCTTAACCTAAACTAAGTTTGTCCAGCATGCCATCGCTGACATTCCTTCTCACCAGAGTCTTGTAGCAGTGGGTCACACACAAAGCAACAGATTATTTCTGAGCTTTGAGTACTAACTTGGACTAATTTATGACACACTGATTTATTTGAACATTATGTAATTCAACATTTATTGTAAAATTCAAGTAGTTACAATTCATGAGGCATTTTAGCTGTTTACAGAAGCAAGCTGCCTTAAACTGGTCTGGTTGAGAATTTGTATTGTGCCGCACACTTTAAGTACACAAAATACTTTTTAAGGATTGTCTTGTGAATTTAATTGTGACATTTTAACTCAAATATAATGTTTAAAAAGGTAGATGGGTCACATTTCATTTTGTAATTTTATTTTTCTCCTTCCATTATTCCAAGTATGTGGGTGTAAGAAATACATTGGAGTTTGAGATGGTCAATGGTGTAACATTAGATTGATTAATCCCATTATGGTGACCCAAACTAAGGCATTAAGCCTGTTACTACACCTCAGCTAATTTCACTATTGTTACAAGGGTATGGAAGCAGCTTGCGGTTCCCAAGAATCTCATTTCCTCTTTCTGTAGAGAAGTATATGACCAGTGCCTGATTTCACCATCTGGGCTGAGGTTGGGGATTAGGCGGTGGGCCTAAAAGCTATTGTCATGAGTTTAGGACGTTACCTTAGATATTCTCTCAGGCTCAGCAATATTGCTCATTCCTGTAAGTGGCCCGGCAGGCTTATCCTTGGGGTTGTGCCTATGTTGTCTGATATCTCATTAGCTAATTGCATAAATTGGGGGAAAAAATTGTATTACCTTGTGCTCTGAACTGGATACTCATGTCTTATGCATATGGATCCACTCCTCCCCAGTCTTTGTGTGGTCAAACTGAGAAAGCACCTGGTAAAGTGAGGTCAGATACAAATCTTTAAGCTGCCTTTTTTCACAGCAAATGAACCTACAGAACAATGTTTATGGTCAAGCTAACTGAATTCAATCAGTACAACTTGGTTTCAGGGAATACTACAAAATAATAAATTTGCTACATGTCCTCATTTTGCCTAACTTATATTTTAAAAATTGTTCCTGTCTACTCTCCTGCATACTCTTACTGAACCTGCTGAAAGCTTACACTTACAACTTTCGGTTTTGAAAACCTGACTGCCAGTGAGCGTTCCTGTCTCAGTCTTTATATCTTCAAAATCTCAACCCAAGGGAAGGAACCATGTTAGACAACCTCCCCGAACACCTGGGACCAGGGACCTCTGAACACAATGGGTGCAGGGTGCATATTGGTTACCGAGGCTGATCTCTTATTTTGGAATCGGGCCCTAGTGAGACCGTGGAATGAATAAAATAATACTATCCAATAGCTCGACAAATTTTTGTGATTTGTATTGTTACAGCAGTTGGTGAGCAGTGTTAACTATGCTTACTTTGCACTCCAAAATATATTTAAAGTTAGTTTTAGAACTAGTGAAATTTCATTGGCTTTGATACAGTGAACTCTTAACCTGGATTGAATCAAATCACATCTGGTCACATGTTTGTGTTCGTTATAGGGAGATGTTGCAGAAGTGACGTTTGCGAGTGGGAATCCCAGGAACTCAGTTGCTTCTATGGTATGTCATTCATTCAAATACTCAGGATGTGCGATTTGCTAAAACGTTTATAATTTACTGAAATAAGCAGGTTGTCTTCAGAAGCTGTGTTACATTTCTCAGTCAAAGACTTGCTTTAATCCTCTTACTGCAGGTTAGTTTTAATCAGTGTGTAGAGCCCTTAAGGAGATGTGGGTGCAAGATCCAACAAAACACGTCATATGTGTGCATTAAGATGACAGTAATACTATAAATTACGAATTTTTGAACTGGGGCTGTGCTCACCGCTGGTGAAGGAGAGGGGAGTCTGTCCTCTGATTTTTGTGAGGTAACCCTTTCCCCTTACTTTGAGCAGACTACCTTGCTGAGCAAGTTAGACTAGCAGCAGTGAGCACTGGGTGAAAATCTCTAAAAGTTGCTGCTCAACTGGATTTAAAGCTCTCCCTCAACACTTGCCCACATTCTAACCAGCTGGCACACAGCTGCTGAGGAGCACATGTGGGAACAAAGGAATAGGTGGAGGCCATTCGGCCCACTAACATAGATCATGGCTGATCTGTAACTTAACTCCATCTACCTGCTTTGGCTTCATAACTCCTAATGCCCTTACCTAACAAGAACCTATCAGTTCTAAGCTTGGCATTTTCAGTTGGTGTAGCCTCAACAGTATTTTGGGCAAGACAGAGACTTCCAATATTTCACTCCCTTTAATCTCCTGTACTCCAGGCAGTCTTGGTATTGATTCAGTGATCCCGATGATATTGGTGAGGTCAAGGCTGCAAGTCAGGTTGCCTGGAGATCAGTTCATACTACCTATAGTATTGGTCTTTGGAATGGGAAGCCATGGTTGGGGTGACTGCTAGTGGAGCAATTTTGGCCTGGCTTGCTCAGGTCTGTGGCCTGGACTCCAGGTGGTTGTGCAGGGGCAGAGGTGTGACCTGTCAGATGTGGTTAACCAGACATTGTAGAACAAATGAAACTTTCCAGCATGAGGAGAGATTATCCAGCAGATAATCACAGATAATTGGAATTCCATTGTCATTTGGTTTGGCTATTTAACTGGTTCCCTGCCACATTCATTCACTCATATAAGGACTTTGGTAACTTGATCTGACTGTTTTTCATATTCGTATAATACTGTATCTGTTTTAGGCTGGTGGGACGTTTCTGACAGTAGAAAAGTATGAGAAAGTCACTGGCAATTGGATTGTCATGTACAATGATGCTTCCTGGGACACCAGGTAATGAATGCTCCTTTATCATTTTTTCATTGTCCACAGCCATTGTCATTAGAATCTGAATCTGAAATCTTAAGTAGTGATCATAAAATAAGATGATTTTATGTTAGTTGAGAAAGACATAAATGTGGTGAAGACCAGGGTAGTAATGAGAGAAAAGCTGATTTTGAGGGGCTGAGAATAGAACTTGATTAAATAAAATGAACAACAACATTGGTAAGCAATGATGTAGAACAGAAATGGGAAACATTTAAAATGTTGTTCAGTAGAGTCCAGAAAAAGTATGTTCCTGGGATTCCCACTCGCAAACGTCACTTCTGCAACATCTCCCGATAACAAACACAAACATGTGACCAGATGTGATTTGTATCCATCCAGCTTAAGAGTTCACTGTATCAAAGTCAATGAAATTTCACTAAACACGGATAAATAAAAACATAAGGGAAAAGTTGGGGGTAGGGAAAGAGGCATACATTAATTGCAAGTGCAGCAGGGGAGGGCACAGGGAAAATTGGAAGAGAAAAGAAGTTAACAAAAACTAATTGAATGGCAAAGAGGAACTACGAAACTAAATTATCAAGAATCATAAAAGAAAAATAATGAACTAAGTTGTAAATAAAAAAGGAGAGTTGAGTTGGAAATAGGGCCACTAGGATTGGTCAGGACAAAATCATATATAATGATGGTTAAATGGCAGAGATATTAAATAATTATTTTGCTTTGGTATTTACCAAGGAGACGGGTCAGGTGGATATGGCCAATTTTTCCTCTAAGCTGTGCGAGTGCATGACCAGCAGCAATTGTACTGTGCAGGGAAGAAAGCAGTCGCGCACTAACAATGTTCCTTTTAAGATACCCACGTGTGTGGCTGCATGGCAACCACAAAGACACTATGAGCAGGCTGCGCACAGCAAATAGAAATTGGAGGGAATGTTGGACATGACATTGGAAGATGAAATTTGTATTGATATAAGTGCATTTAAAATAAGAAGAGGAGAAATATTAAATTTGCTGCCAACTCAAAGGATAAGAACCCCGGTCTGGGCAGATTGTATTTTAAAATAAACAGGGATGAAATAGCAAAGACATTGTTACAAATATTTAATATTTCTTTGGAAAAATTTAATGATTGAGAGAATTTTGAACATTCAGCATATAAGATGAATGAACATTTTTGGTGTGAAAGTTCACCTTACTCAGCTCTTTGCTCTGAATTTCCCTGTCTCAGTCCTCCGCTTCTCCATTTGCCTCTGCTTCATTAAAACCCTCCTTAAAACCACCTCTTTGACCAAGCTTTTAGTCAATCCTCCCAAATCTGCTTTGCTCAGTGGCCATTACTCTCAATGTGTCGGCTATATGTTCTTGTTGTCTTTTGGTTCCCAGATGTTGATAGTAATCACACTTTAAGCTCAGAAAGATCAGAACTCTTTATCTATAACTTCCATGCTGCCTTGCACAATAGAAGGACCGGTTTGAACAGGTTCTGTTACATATCTCACGAATCTCTAGTGCAGCCATGAAATGTGGCCCACTGGAACACTTACGCATAACAATTAATTTCCAGCTAATTGGTTCCTAGCTCTCGACAGATATTTACAGATAATACAATAATATATAACAGTGCCTCTGTGAAGGATCACCTTATGAGATTGTTAAAGGCACTGTATAAAAGCCAGTTATTAATAAAGAGCCACATGTCTCGCATAATTCTGAAGAGGAGCCCTTGTTGCTATGTCTGCTTTGGACCGGGCAATTTTTTTTTAAGTCTAAAATGTGTATTGAGCAACAAAAACTGGTTTTTATTTTGCACCCAGATCAATTTTTCCTATCCATTTTGATGCACTATGACAGGCTTTAGTTGTTAATTTATTAAAGTTTACAATAAGTCTGCACCATCAGCAAAACAAACATCAAAATTCAACCCACAAACTCCATAAATGGCATCAAGCTGTGAATCATGGTCAGTCATTTGGAATATCTTGAACTGATAAGGGTCAATAAAAATGGAAATGCGCCTTTACAAATATTGAATATTCTCTCATTGCCACCCTGTTCTGCTTTTTCCCTTGTACTTCCCCCTTCCTGTTGTGTAGAAGTTCGGAATTTCAAGGCTGCATTGATTGCAGACTCATTCACAATTGCTGCCCTGTCACCAAATAGGGAGATGTGGTTTAAATGACTCAAGTCAATGTGCTTGTAGATTTTTCTATGTTAAAGGGGAGAACTAATCTAATCTAATATGTGTGCTCTATTGCAAGAAAAACGTTACATAAACTAGTTTGCCAATAGTGAGGGAGTGGAAGTGACAAGTACCTTTGAGATAGAAGTTCATGACCTGACTAGACGTCAGCATCTGAATTTACTGAACTTTAAACTTTCAAGGACAGTTCCAAGCTAGTGCCATTGTTGATAATATGAGTGGTTATTTATCAAAATAGTTAGTTCATGTTTCTGTTCAACGTAATCAAGCTACTGGAGTGAGAAATGATTAATCACATGAGGCTAATGCTGGTATTGTGTCAGGAAAAAAAATCTCGAGTTAAAAGAAGACTTATTGAGCAATTGATCACACAATATTATTGCGGGAAGTGACTGAGCTCCAATGATCCCACAGTAGACAGGCCTTTCTTTGTATGGCTGAAGATAGGAGAGTTTGATCATGTCAGATTCTAACATTGAGTTCATTTGTATGTTTGAATAGCTAGTTCTCTGCAAGTCTGTGTGTTTAAATTGATAGGCTGCTTGAGTGAATGTGCAATAGTTAGGGTAGTGACAATACGTGATGGACTTGTTAGTGATATAATCGGACTATGAATGTAAAGGGATACTTCTGCAAAATCTCCATTTGTGTACTTGATCTTTGATTCACATCTGCGCTGATTTTCATATTTTTGCTGCGCTGTGCTCGTAAGATCCCTTTAAGATCACTGGCAAGATTAGATAGAAGATTCTAAATGAAGAATTTCTTCCAATTCTATTTTGTGAAAACTTTACACAAGGATTTTCACATGAACAAAAACCTAGAGATTCAAAATCATATAGAAGTTATTTTATTTGTTGATAACTTCCAAAGCGGGAACTGTTGCAAAATGTCTGTAAAAAGAAAATATTCTGCAGCTCAAGTCAGACACTGAAACAAATCAGCTGCAACTTCTGATATTTGTAGCTTTGCTTAAAAGACCATAAATGTATTTTATTTTAATTGGAAGCAGTCTTTGAAATAAGACAGTAACGTGTGCTTTGAACCTAAGAACACCTTGGGATAGAAGAATGGGCATTGTACCTTTCGATCGACTAATAAAATAATACATTCGTTATTATAGGATCAGACACCTGTCTCAAGTTATCAATTTTTTTTGAGGAACCACCTCCCAGTGACAAACAGCTCTATTCAATGTTAGAATCTGTGTTTTATTGTGTTCTGCCCAGACTATCATTCCTTCACAAAATAGTTTGGGTAGCATGGCAAGAGTGGCAGCCAGACTTGCCAGTTTTGAGCTAGCACAATCAAGCGGTTATAGTCATACCTCAATATCCAGCATCAAGCGAAAGTTTTTTTGCACAGACATGAAGATAAAAGCAAAATACTGCGGATGCTGGAAATCTGAAACAAAACCTCTACAGACAACAAGGTTTCACCCAACCTGGACTATTTTTTCCCAGATACAGTTGTCTGCTGGAGGTTAGTTGTCTGTATGAAGAAGTTCAGATGCAAGGGTTGACCATCTCTCACTGAATTAGCCTGCATTAACATTAGGGGAAATGTCTTATTTGCCCGTTTTCACCTCAGTGCATTTTCTAAAAGCCTTCCTGTGCACTCACATATTACCAGGCCAAATTCATGTGACATAAATAGTCCAGACTAATTTCTGCTCACAATCTTAAATATTGGGCAAAGTAGCTACAAGAGAAGCCAAAAAGAAATCTTTAGAAAGGGGTGTAAGAATGTGGGATGTACTGCCGCTGGAGGTCATAGGTGCAGATGCAATTGAGATGCTTCAAAGGGAAGTAAGATACAGTAAAGCTCACTATGACTGATTCATGAATTTAAGTGTTGCTTTACCTCAAATGACCGCTCATGAGTGCCCTCAAATTCCAATTAGCCTTCCCATTTGCAGCTATCAGTACATCTGAAGAACCAGCCATTGTCACCCTTCCTCCTCTAAAGGTCCTCTCCAGATGAAAACATTATTGGTGATTCCCAGGGTCACTGAATAATTTATTGGAGGATGTTGCATACCATTGGCATAGCGATGGAAGATACTCTTTCCTTTTGAGCATGCTGTAGAATTGAAGGGTATGTAAATACCTTAATGCATACAGAACCTAGTGCTCTGTGTCTTGAAGAATTCCTGCTGCCTCCATTTTTGATGCTGCACGAACTGTTTGTAGCAAGGTGCTTTATGGAAGGTTACAGTTGCCTTTTCAATGACTGGTATGTGACAAAGCAGCCAACTCCTGAGATGTTCAGTATGACCCTGAACCTCTCATCCATTGCCCCTCTTGTCATGTCAAGTTTACTGATTCTGTTGCAATAGAACACAATGATGGAATCTTGTTATGGCGTCGGGGGTCTTGCCTGCCAGTTGGAGGGCCGGCAAGACACCCAAGGTACCTCTTTTTGGGAAAGCCTGCCAAACTGCAAGCCAATCAGGCAATGGCAAGACTACTGGTGGGCCATTCCCTGGAATCAAGACTCCGGTGGCAGAAGCCCCACCTGGCAAGAGCTGCCAGCCAATCAGACGATAATGGAGGACCAAGGATACAGGTAAGTAATGTGGGGAGGCCGGGTGTTTGTGGGGTGGGGATTGCAGGGGGAAGAAGAAAGGGGTTCAGGAGCAAGTGGGGTGGGGGGTGGGGGGTGGCTTTCAGTGGGCACCGCCCCTTCCTGATGTCCAGCCCTTCGATCCGGCATCAGGTACTGATTGCCTTTGGTCCAGGGACCCCCCTCTTCTCCAACCACACCCCTCCCCCCCGACCAGCTGACAAGCGGCCCACACAGTTTCACCTGCCATGCACGCCACATAGAGACAGGCCCCGGTTGTAGCTGGGTTAATACCAGTGACAGAAGGATGAGGCCCTTAAGTAGTATTTAGTTGCATGGGCCTTCCTGCCTAGAACTTAATTCTGATAGAGGCGAAAAGGCAGTGGGGCTCAGGTCCACCACTACCCCGCCAAATTACATGCCCTTCACGCCTCTAAGCTCTCCAACAATGAAAGCAGAATATTCCGCCCAATGCTTTTGCTTAATCCTACTCTGAGCTTCCCACGTTCCCTGTATTTCTGGGCTCCCCTTTCTCTTTGTGATCCTGAGAGTTATCCAGCAACAGTTGCTTCACCATTGCCTTTGGGCACAAAACTCATTTGCGTGATTCCCTTTTTGCAGTGGTGGTCTCTTGGCTCAGTTGGTGGCATTCTGGCTCCCTGAGCCAGAAGGCCTTGGGTTCAACTCCCAAGCGTTCAAAATATGATTGAACTGGTTGCTAGTTAGCCTGCAAATCTTTCCAACACTGCAGCATATAAAATAGATACACAAAACAGACAATCCTCTTGCTGTGGAATCTTTGAAATCTTCTCTTTCATTGAAGTGAGATGGAAGCCCCGGACAATAGCATTTAAGCAAAGTAGTCCTCATGATGTAGAAGAAGATGGTAAACTCATCAAGTTTTTCTGTTTGGATGATGCAGTGAGCTGAAATTCCAGGGTGTGGCAGAGCAGGATTCCTGGCTCGCCTGTTGGAGAGGAAGCATACCTGTCTAAAAGCCAAGGGATTGTTACAATAATCCAGGCTGGTAGTCCAATTATTAACAAGGCCTCAATGAGTTAAAGTGGCCATTTTTGTTGATGATATTGATTTGGAAAGGAAGGATTCTTTAGGGGTTAATAGTCCATTACTACCTGGCGATCATGTATACAACAAGAACTTGCATTTACATAGCATCTTTAATGTAGTAAAACGTCCAAACGCTTTATATGTGACTACTTTTTCTGCTAAAATAAACAAGGCAGAAATCTTGGGTTTCTCACGTATTACTCAGATTTACAAAGTGACCTTTGTCATTTTTAAATCTGAAGGCTTCACCCTGAAGTAAATAACTCAAAAAAATATAATTGGACCAATGACCTTTCCATCTCTTTATAGAAAATGTTCCATTCTGTCATGTTTATATTCCAAATCTAATTTGTTTAGATGAAAATGTGAACTTATAACTTTTAACTTATGGACAGAATGCCATGGTTACTGTAAAGAAAGAACTTGCATTTTTGCAGCACCTTTCACAACCTCAGGATGTTCCAAAGTGCATTAAGGCCAATTGAGTACTTTTGAAGTGTCATCATTGTTGTAATGTAGGAAATATAGCAGTTAATTTGTGCACAATCTCCGGCAAACATCAATGGGATGATGACCAGATAAATTGTTTCAGTGATTTTAGTTGAGGATCAACTTGTTAATTGAGTAGTAAGCCCAAAAAGCTTCCCGAACTTGCAGCAGTTACCATGACTAGTTCAATGGGGGAGGTAGAGGAGTAGCACAAGATTAGCAAATAGATTTACAGACAGAAGAACTAACAGAATCAGTAACAATGCCTTTCCCAGGTAGTTTCCTATGACCCCTCTGACGTTTCGTAATAGTCCCATACAAGCGAAAAGTTGCAGATAGAAAGACCAGCTGTTCTAACGACAGTCAAGTACCAGCATGACTGCCACAACAACGGGGATAACCCCCTATTCTTTGAAATAGTGCCATGAGATCTTATGCACTTCCTGAGAGGGTAGACAGGATCTTGGTTTAACGTCTCATTTGAAAAACCGCAACTCCAAAAGAGCAGCACCTCCCCAGTAGTGCACTGGAATGAAAGCCTGGATTAGATTAGAATGCAAATGTCATTTGTGTTTCCCTGTATCCCAAGTTTGGCAAGATTGCAATTAGAATTAGGTTGTTAGAGACCATTAATCTATGAACTACTTAACAGACTGGATCTAAGTCAACTTTGTTCTTGTCACTTCTTTGCTGGCAGGTTAAACCTGTGATTTGCTAAGCCCATGGACTAAGACAGTCTTGCTGGTACTTGACTGTCAATAGAACAGCTGGTCTTTCTATCTGTAACCTTTCACTTGTATGGGACTATCATGAAATGTCAGAGGGATCATAGGAAACTTCCTGGGGAAGAGAATGTTACTGATTCTGTTAGGTTCTTCTGTCTGTAAATCTATTTGCTAATCTTGCCCTACTCATTATACCCCGCACTCCAACTGAATTAGTCATTGTAACTGCTGCAAGTTTGAGAAACCTCTTGGACCTGTTAATGAATCAAAAAGTCAATTCAAAACTCAGAGGCCTGGACTAATAATCCAGAGAATGAGAGTTCAAATCCCACAGTGGCAGATTGAGAATAAAAAATCATTTTCCAAAAATATCTGGAAATACCAACTGGTATCAGCAAAAAGGGATCAGAAGCTGTTGAATTGTTAAGAACCCAACTGCTTCACTCTTGTCATTAGGGAAGAAAACTTGCCATCCTTATTGGCAATATGTGACTCCAGTCCCAAACCAAATAGTTGACCTAGCAAGTCAGCCAATTTAAAAAAAAAAGCACTAAGATCATCTCAGGGCAACAAAGGATGGGCAATAAATGCAATCATTTCCAGCAACACCCATATTCCGAGAATAAATAAAAATAATTCTGTCGTGTATTAATTCCTGCAGCTGCACATTTCTACACTTATGTGGGTCTTGCACTCAGTGGAAAATTTGTTTCATTGTGACCTTGGAGAATGCTGTGGAAAGCCCGCTAGTATTTGCCTGACAGTTTGCAGTTTTTCTTTGATGTTGAACTCTGTATGTTGGGTTTCATAGTGAATCAAAAGTATATACACTTTATTAAAACAAAGTGCACACTGTCCAGCTGAAGTGGTTAGCATATGACCTTGTACCCTCTAGATTTGGGATCAATCCCTGAATTGGTGAAATCTGCTACTTTATTACGAGGCACAATTAACAGTCACGTGGATAAGTGTGGATTAATGAAGGAAAGCCAACACAAATTTATTAAAAGCAAATTGTATGTATCGAACTTCATTGAGTTTTTTAATGAGGCTCATGTGGATGATGAGGTGTAAGTGGACTTCCTATTGGTATTTGAAAAACTGACATACATTAGACTTGTCAGCAAAGTTGAAATCATGGAATAAATGGAATAGTGACAGCTTGGATATGAAGTTGATTAAAGGATAAGAAATAGAAAATAGTGATGAACGGTTTTTTTTTGGACAGGAAGAAGCTACAAAGTAGTGTTCCCCAGGTGTCGGTACTGGGATGTCTCTGCTTTTGCAGATGACACAAAGTTTGAGAGTGCAAGTACAATCAATCCTTCTGGGTGTCACAGATGTTTTACAATGTGGAAACTAAAGGTCCAGCAATTGTAAGTCTATCGGCATGTCATGACCTCATACTAGTAACAATCCATGGAATCAGTCAGACATCACAAGGTAGATCAAGTTCAGAAGCTACCCCATCACCTCAGCTCATGATCTAACATCAAAATATCCAGAATGTTTAGACAAAATTGGCAGTTTCAAGGGAGCTGCAATATTACACTTGCAGGAGAATGCAGGTCCATCAATTGATTGACCACATAAGTGCAACATCCACTTAGAAAATAAAGTGAACGTTGAGCTAGACAAAATTGAGAAACAGAGTCATCAGAGAGTATAAAAGCATACAGATTTGTGCAGCTCAATCACATGTTTCATTAAGTAAGACGGATCATTGAGAGTATGCCTTGATTCACAATGTTTAAATGTAGCTTTGAAATGTTGTCCTTACAAAATACCCATAAAAGAGGAGTTGAATCCAAGATTTGCAGGTAAAAAATTTATTGCAAAGCTTGATGCCAAGCATAGGCACTGGTCAGGATACGTTGCGGAGAAGTACCAAGAGCTTAGTGCATTTCATACTCTTCAGACAATACTGTTTTCAACGGGCTATCTGTCAGTCAGGAGCACTTTCAAGCTCACGGTACCAGGGTGCATCTGTATCGCAGATGACATAGCTATTGTAATAAGAACGGTACAAGAACATGACCGTGATCTGCACTTATTGGTGCAAACAGCACATACTGAAGGATTGGTGTTCAACAGTCTGAAGTGCAATATCAATATGCAGCAGATCAATTTTTTTGGTTCTATTTATTCCAGTGCTGGCATATGTCCTAACCCAAGTAAAGCAGATATTAAATCCATGCCAACACCTCAAGATAAGGATGAACTTCAAAGTATTGTTGGTCTCTTTAATTTCTTGTCTCCATACATTCCCAATTTCGCTCAAAGACCATTATTGCTAAGGGAATTATTGCGAATGGATGTACCATTCTTGTGGCACGAAGACCCCCAATACCTCTTCAAAACTCTGGAACAGCCATTATCAGAGGCATCGACACTGCAGTTTTACAATGCTAAGGAGACAACTACCCTGGAGATAGTTGCAACAGAGAAAGGTCTGGGAGCATACATACTACGAAAAGGCAAAGTGATTGCATTTGCTTCAAAGTCCCTGTTTGTAACGCCATCCCACTACTCCAACATCAAACGGGAAACGTTATCTTTAGTGTTTGGAATCTTGCATTTTCATACCTGTCTATTTGGCAAAAGGTTTGTGGTAGAGACCGACTACAAGCCACTAGAGATGATCTGGTGAAAACCTTTGACCAGTGCACTGCCTAGATTGCAATGCCTCTTGATAAAGATTCAAGGTTATGAGCAGGATTTAGCTCTTGGCGGGGGCAGTCAGTACGCCGACCACCGCCCGCAATCAGCTCCACATTGCAATTTCATGTGAGTGAGCCAATTAAGGCCTGCCCTGCGTGGATTGCGAGTGGCAGCGCTGAATGCTGTCTGTGCAGGCAGGAGGAGGACAGTAAGCAGGCCTAGCGCAATCTTCACGCATGCACGAGAAAGAGCGCTTCAGTCTCCCTGAGGCAGCTCCGTGCCTCAGGGAGCCTGAAGGGCTGTGTTTAAAAAAAAAAGTGAAGAGAATAAAAATTTAATAAAACATGTCCCCTCATGTGACTCTGTCACATGAGCTGGAATATTTTAAATTCAAAAATAAAGTTTTTATTTAATATTTATTTGCTTTAGGAAACCTCACCCCACTTGTGGATGAGGTTTCCTAAAAAAACTTAAAGGCCACTTGGCCTTTTCACTTGCCCGCCAACCGTTAGGTTGGACAGGCAGCGTAAATTTGAATTTAATTAGATTGTTAATGGCCTTAATAGGCTTTTTAATTATTGGCGGGCGTGCTGCCAACTCTGGCGCGTGCCCACCGAATGAAATATCGCAAGACTACACGATGATGTCGGACACACGCCCAATGTGATCACACGTCATTTTACACTCTGGCGTGTCAAGCATGCACCCACATTCTGAGTTTAATATTCTGCCCTATGACTGTGAGATTAGGTACAAGCCAGGTAACCTGGTGATCACATCAGATACATTTAGCAGATTGCCTAACTCAGTGACAGCAGAAGACATACCCTTAGATCTACAAGTTAACTTCATTGATGTTGAACTTGAAGATGTTCTTCAAATTGATCTGGTACATTTTGTGCAATGCAAATGCCTACAGCTGCAAGAAGAAATTCTGAAAGATTCCACACAACAGAAACTGGAAAATCATTATCGAAGGATGGTCTGTTTCAATCCAGCATGTCCACAAATAGTGGGACCGTTTTGGCCTAATCAGGATGAGCTAGGCATCTCCTAGGAAGTCACTTTTAAAGGTAGAGGCAGGTCATCATACTGTAATCTTTGTGAACTGATATTCTTCATCAACTTTATCACTCACACATGGACATAGATCAGTCGAGAAGACTCGCAAGAGAGACAGTCTATTGGCCAGGTATGAACAATGACAGTGAAGTCGTCGTCAAGAATTACAAGACTTGTCAAGAGCATATGCCAAGTCAGCGCAAAGCACCACTGATTCCGCATGAAGTTCCCACCTATTCTTAGTGCAAAATTGCATCCGACTCCTTTCATGTCCATGGCACTGACTTCATTGTCATCATCGACTATTTTACCAAGTACCTCATTATTCGACAATTGCACAATATGTCAAGCACAACTGTTGCACACACATTCTAAGTGCTATTTTCAGTTTGTTTGGTGTGCATAGAAAGATCATTACGGATAGCGGTCAGCAATTTGTTTGTAAGCCATTTCATGATATGTTTGAGAAGTGGAATATCAATCAAGCTACTTCATCTCCTCATTACTCTAAACCTAACGGCCTATCTGAACAACTAATTCACAGTGAGATCCCTAATTCTCAAATATAGATAGACCAAGCAAGCTCTACATATTGCAATGTTACATCTGAGTGCAACACCTTTAAATGCAACTATTGCATCACTAGCAGAGTTCATGTCTGGCAGACTAATGCATATCAATTTACCTACTCTCACCAATTTTACTCCCTCAGAAACCAGAGGACAGTCTTGAAAACTTCTTGAATGATAGCAATGAAGGTACAGAATTGCCAAGTTTACAGTTGGGGCAACAAGTTCACATCCAGGATCCCACAGATGATAGTTGGTAACCACCTGAGGTGACAAGGATTTGCTTAGAACCGAGGTCCTTTGAAGACATTACACTCAAGGATGCAATGGTGAGGCATCACCAAGGACAAATCGGATACATTCCAGCTCCTCAAACACAGTACAGTCCTATTGCATCTAGGACAAGATCTCAAATGCAACCAGGAACATCCAAGAATGACAATCCCACAGATCACTGTGAGCCCTTCAAGAAACCCCCAGACAAAGTTACCATTACAAGGTCTGGGTGTACCAGCAGATTACCTTCATACTTTAGAGACTCATAGATTGATCAGTTCTATGCACTTATGTAATGGTATCTAAACATGAAAATGTATTGTAAATAGTGATACTTCTTTGGAAGGCAGGAGGAAGTAACATTAAAAAAGAAGAGGGATGCTGTAATATGCCTTTAAGGGATCACCATATGACATCACTAGAAGGGAGCTGTGCCCTGTGATCCAGTCTTAGGTTCACTTTTGCTTTGAACAGAGCACAGCACAGACAGCTCTGCTGATGCGTCTTCAAGCTTTGTGCCTATGTATAACTGTTCTCACATGTCTAGTCTTAATAAATGAACCCACACATGTTTACCCAATCCCTTATGAGTGATTGGTGCCTAATGCCTTGTACAGAAGATATTCCCAAGGTATTAGATCTTTTTGTTGTGTTATAATGATACGTGAGAATGATTCAAGAGATGGGGGACTTTAGTTACTTGATCAATTGGAGAAGCTGTGGATGTTCCTGGAACAGAGAAGCTGAGAAGAGATTTGATAGATGTGTTTAAAATCATGAGGGGTCTAGACAGAGCTGACAGGGAGAAACTGTTTCCGTTGGTGGAAGTGTCTAGGACTGGAGGACACATTTAAATAGATTGGCAGACATCTAAAGATAACATGAGGAAAAACCTTTTTGCACAGTGAGTGAATAGGATCTGGCATGCGCTACCTGAGAGTAATGAAGGCAGATTCAATCATGGCTTTCAAAAGGGAATTATAGGCAGGTAAGTACCTGAAGGGAAAAAATGCTGGATTATGGGAAAGGGCAGGGAGTGGGACAAATTAAATAGCTCTTTCAAAGAGCCAGCATAGCCACAATGACGCAAGTGGTTTCCTTCTGTGCTTGTATGATTCCAATGTAAACACAGGTGGAATATTTCAGAGAAGTAGTTTGTAGGCCTGGTGATAAGCCCTGATCAAGCAATAAATGTTTTAGCGTGATTCAGTCATTTAATTCTAGTACAGGAGGGATGTTTGACTAATTTGATCAATCTAAAACTTTTAAACTATTCATTGCTGCTCATATTTGTCAGTAACCAATGTCACTGAACTGCCTCATGTTTAGTTAATGATTACATCTTAATGCAGATTTATATGACTATCATGGACAGTCATTGTCATTAATGCATGAACTGATACCTCCCAGTTGTAAAGTCGTGATGGTAAAATCCTGAAGCTGTTTATCTAAATGAGTTATTCTCAAGTTAAAAGTCCTGTTCTCCTTCAGTTCAGCATTGGGAAAAGTTCAACAATGTTAGGCAGAAAAATTGAACTAATGAAGTCAAGTGTGAGCTTATTTAATATGTCGACAGTGCAGATTCAGTCAATGATCTGAGAGAATCCCTCAGTTCTCAATTGTTATGATAGTGAAGCAGGTAATAATTGTGTCATAGAATGGTTACAGCACAGAAGGAGGCCATTCTGCCTCTCTGCAAAAGCAGTTAGTCCTATCCCCCGGCCCTTTCGTCATAGCACTGCAATTTTTTATCTTCAGGTGATTATCCAATTCCCTTTTGAAAGCCACAATTTAATCTGCCTCCATTCTTTCAGGCAGTGCCTTCCAGATCCTAATCAGTCACTGAGTAAAAAAGCTTTTCCTCTTGTCATCTTTGGCCCTTTTGCCAGTCATCTTATGTCTGTGTCATCTGGTTCTCAAACTTTTCACCAATCGGAATAGTTTCTCTCTCTCTCTAGACCCCTCATGATTTTGAACACATCTATCAAATTCCCTCTCAACTTTCTCTGGACAGCAACACCAGCTTCTCCAGTCTATCCTCATAACTGAAGTCCCTCATCCCTCGAATCATTCTCATGAACCTTTTCTGCACCCTTGCTGAAGTCTTCACATCCTTCCTAAAATGCAGTGCCCAGAATTGGACTCACTAGTCCAGTTGAGGCAGAATCAGAGTTTCATAAAGGTTCATCATAACTTCTTTACTTATGCACTCTGTGTCTTTATTTATAAAGCCCAAGATCCCGTGAGCCATGAGTCAATTCTTGTTGGTGCGTGAAAACCAAAGTCAGGCCTTAAAACTTAAAATATGAATGTAACATAATGATCGGACCAAGAAGATATTCCTGCTAGAAGAAATTTGTCAAAACCTATATTATTCATGGCTCCTTTTCTGTTTACAAGTTCTTTTGAGAAATCTATGAACTGGCTTGATAGCTAGTTGAGGCCGAAATGAGATCAGCCATGATTGTAATGAATGGCGGGGTAGGCTCGAGGGGCTGAATTGCCTACTCCTGCTCCTACTTCTTATGTTCTTATGTTATGTTCTAGTCCAGTGAAAGCAATGAGTATTGGGTGGACATGCAAGGTCTTATGCCCAGCCATTGCAGTTATCTCTAAGCTTGAACCACAGTTGATGTCATAGATAGTATCATGTTGGTTGAATAGACCGCGAGGAGAAATCCACGAGTATGTACTTCAAAATAGAGCTTATATCCACTTTTGGTTTAATCTCATGATACCCTACATGTATCGTTAATGTGTTAAGGGTATATTAACAATGTAACTAATGTATTTGAAGTAAAAACTCCCAATGAAAATCACTATTGTAATGCATACTATGAATTCCAAGTTATGCAACATTCAAAAATATTACCATAGCAACACATTAAAGTTGATTTATTTTGATGCAGACCAGCCATCAATTAAACATCTTCCACCTTTCTCAGGATAAACATTGTTTAACATAAAATGTAATCACAGTGGGTAAATCAGCTTACTCTGAGGCATTCATTACTACAGTTTCTCGGTAAAAGACACTTTGTATTATCCTGACCAAATGTCTCCACGTGGTACTTATCATAGTACGTAGTTAGTTAAGTCCTAGATATATTGGTTTCCTTGAGCATATTATTCCCTGAGATCTGCACATCCTTCCTGCCTGGAGCACTGTCTATGTAATAATTTCAATCAAGATAAATCCATATTTCTGCAGCCATTGTATTAGAATTAATTTAAACACAAGACTAAATATGGCTCATGAAAATCTGAAAGCATGAGTATTAAAGCAGCAAGCTGTGTAAAGCAGATAAAAGGACGTCCAATTAGTGAAAACATTATGGGTCTAGTAATTGTCTTTCAGATGAGATGTTAAACCAAGGACCTGTCTAGTGTTATGAAAACATCTATTTTCATATTGTACAAACTTTTATCTTTGGGGAAATTGGATTTTTAAATGTGAGATAAATGTAAGATAAGTGGGAGACATCTTGAGTTTGAGAAATTGGTAAACACCCCGAATATGATTACCATTCAAAGGATCGTCCATGTTTACTTAATGAGGTCTGAGTTGGAATTGGGAAAACTGACCAATGGAATGATCTCTTTCTGAGTCTTGGTGGAGCCAAGATGCCTGCCTAATAAGGAGTCTTGATAAGAGTTTAAATTGTTCATGTGGGTGCCATATCAAAGAAAAGATGAAAGCAAAGAGTAAACAAGGGAAGGTCTTAAACTATCCATATAATTTTTAGATTAAGGGACAAATTTGGAATGGAAGTTAATTAGTTGCAATCTCTATGTGGGATATCCCAGGTGTGCCACATTGGGATAGATTGCAGGGAGGGAGCCTTTTGTTCCTTTTTTTATTCATTCATGGGATGTGGGCTTCACTGGCTGGGCCAGCATTTATTGCCATCCCTAGTTGCCCTTGAGAAGCTGGTGATGAGCTGCCTTCTTGAACCGCTGCAATCCATTTGGTGTAGGTACACCCACTGTGCTGTTAGGAAGGGAGTTCCAGGATTTTGACCCAGTGATATTGAAGGAACAGCGATATATTTCCAAGTCAGGATGGTGAATGACTTGGAGGGGAACTTCCAGGTGGTGGTGTTCCCATGTGTCTGCTGCCCTTGTCCTTCTAGATGCTATTGGTCAAGGGTTTGGAAGGTGCTGTTGAAGGAGACTTGGTGGATTCCTGCAATGCATCTGGTAGAGGGCACACACTGCTGCTATTGTGTGCCGGTGGTGGAGGGAGTGAATGTTTGTGGACTGCTTTGTCCTGGATGGTGTCAAGCTTTTAAGTGTTGTGGGCGCTGTACTCATCCAGGCAAGTGGGGAGTATTCCATCACACTCCTGACTTGTGCCTTGTAGATGGTGGATGGCTTTGGGGAGTCAGGAGGTGAGTTGCTTGTCACAGGATTCCTAGCCTCTGACCTGCTCTTATACCTACAGTATTTATATGGCTAGTCCAGTTCAGTTTCTGGTCAATGGTAACCCCCAGGATGTTGATAATGGGGGATTCAGTGATGGTAATGCCATTGAACATCAAGGGGCAGTGGTTAGATTCTCCCTTGTTGGACATGGTCATTGCCTGACACTTGTGTGGCGTGAATGTTACTTGCCACTTGTCAGCCCAAGCCTGGATATTGTCCAGGTCTTGCTGCGTTTGGACATAGGCTTCTTCAGTATCTGAGGAGTTGTGATTGGTGCTGAACATTGTGCAATCATCAGCGAACATCCCCACTCTGACCTTACGATGAAAGGAAGGCCTATGATGAAGCAGCTGAAGATGTTTGGGCCGAGGACACTACCCTGAGGAATTCCTGCAGTGATGCCCTGGAGTTGAGATGACTGACCTCCAACAACCACAGCCATATTCCTTTGTGCCAGGTATGACTCCAACCACTGGAGAGTTTTCCGTCTGATTCCCTTTGACTCCAGCTTTGCTAAGGCTCTTCGATGCCACACTCAATCAAATGCAGTCTTGATGTCAAGGGAAGTCACTCTCTTTGGGTTTGTCTGTATGTTTTCCAAAAACAATGGGTCAGCTTGGAAGGCTGTGAGAAGGGAGTTGTGTACCGGACAGCAGCCAGAACAAAGAGCATAAACCATTAAGAACCTAGTGTGTTTCTGGGTTGGAGACACTGAGCAGGGATTGTGATTGAGGCCCATGCTTGGAATGAAAAATTCAAATTCATGAAGAATTAAAATTGTCAGATCTGCCTGGTAAAGCTAGTGGAAGAGATTGGTCGTGGAATCCTCACAGAGTGAGAGAGCTCCGGAAGTCTAAGTGTGAGATTGGGAAATTGAAAAGAGTCAGAGTGAATTTCTGAGAACTGTGCAAGCTTTGGCTAGGTCCCAGGAGAAGTGAAAAAACCTGGAAAATAACTCTTGAGTGGAATTAAAAACAAAATGGGAAGCAGTTTGATAAAATTAAGATTTATAAAATGAAGTGTTAAATTAATCATTTGTTTAATTCCTGTGCAATAAAAGTTTTTGTTTAAAATGTGTAACCCTGTGGCATGGTTCTTTCAGGAAACAACTGGGAGTTTGAATTTCTTCGAAGCAATAGTTTTAGCAGTGAAAAGTTAAACCATCTAAAGAAGGTTCTGTTGGCTTAAGGCTACAGCGAGTACCCAGAAACTAAAAATGAATGTTCCAGCAAAAGAACCAAGAGGGAGATAAGGAGAATTGTTACAATCTGAAATCCGCGATCTGAAAAGTTGCTGGAAACAGATTCAATAACAACTTTGTAAAGGGATTTACATATATAGATGAAATTATAAAATTTGCAGGGATATGGGGAATGAGCAGGGATGTGAAACAGTTCCACACTTTATATTCCATCTGCCATGCTCTTGACTACTCACTTAACCTATCTTTGCAGCCTCTTTGCACCATCCTCACAATTTACTTTCCCACCTAACTTTGTATCATCAGCAGATGCAGCTACCTTCCACTCAGCCCCCTCATCTAAGTCATTGATTGTAGATTGTAAATGGCTGAGGCCCAAGCACTGGTCCTTGTGCTTTCTCATGAGTTACAGCCAGCCAAAAAAAACATGACTTGCTCATTCCTACTCTGTTTTCTGCCAATTAACCAATCCTCAATCCATGATCATATCATGAACCCTAATTTTGTTTTCTCTCTCCCCCTTCTTGAATAGAGGGGTTACACTTCCTATTTTCCAATTCTTTGGGAACTGATCTAGAATCTAGAGAATTCTGAAAGATCAAAGCGAAGGCATTCAATATCTCTGCAGCTACCTCTTTTAAAGCCTTAGGATACAGGATATCAGGTCCACAATAAAAATAAAAATACCTGAAAAACTCAGCAGGTCAGGCAGCATCTGTGGAGAGGAACAGAGTTAATGTTTTGAGTCCGTATGACTCTTCAACAGAACTAAGTAATAATAGAAGAGGGGTGAAATATAAGCTGGTTTAAGGGAGGTTGGGACAAGTAGAGCTGGATAGAGGGCCAGGGCTAGGTGGAGATAGCCAAAAGATGTCGTAGACAAAAGGACAAAGAGGTGTTGACGGTGGTGATATTATCTAAGGAATGTGCTAATTAAGGGTAGAAAGCAGGACAAGCAAGGTACAGATAGCCCTAGTGGGGGTGGGGTGGGGTGAAGGAATCAAAAAAGGCTAAAAGGTAGAGATAAAAAAATGGATGGAAATACACTTAAAAATAATGGAAATAGGTGGGAAAAGAAAAATCTATATAAATTGTTGGAAAAAAAGGGGGTGGGGATGGAGGACAGAGTTCATGATCTAAAATTGTTGAACTCAATATTCAGTCTGGAAGGCTGTAAAGTGCCTAGTCGGAAGATGAGGTGCTGTTCCTCCAGTTTGCGTTGAGCTTCACTGGAACAATGCAGCAGGCCAAGGACGGACATGTGGGCATGAGAGCAGGATGGAGTGTTGAAATGGCAAGCAACAGGGAGGTCTGGGTAATGCTTGCAGACAGACCAAAGGTGTTCTGCAAAGCGGTCACCCAGTCTGCGTTTGGTCTCTCTAATGTAGAGGAAACCGCATTGGGAGCAACGAATGCAGTAGACTAAATTGAGGGAAGTGCTGCTTCACTTGAAAGGACTGTTTGGCCCCTTGGACAGTGAGGAGAGCGGAAATAAAGGGACAGGTGTTGCACCTTCTGCGGTTGTGTGGGAAGGTGGCGTGGGAGGGTGTTGAGGTGTAGGGGGTGATGGAGGAATGGACCAGGGTGTACTGGAGGGAACGATCCCTGCGGAATGCCGCGGGGGGGGGGGGGGGGGGGGTGAAGGGAAGATGTGTTTGGTGGTGGCATCATGTTAGAGTTGGCGGAAATGGCAGAGGATGATCCTTTGAATGCGGAGGCTGGTGGGGTGATAAGTGAGGACAAGGGGGACCCTATCATGATTCTGGGAGGGAGAGGAAGGTGTGAGGGTGGATGTGCGGGAGATGGGCCGGACACATTTGAGGGCCCTGTCAATCACTGTGGGTGGGAAACCTCGGCGAAGGAAGACATGTCAGAGGAACTGTTTTTGAAAGTGGCATCATCAGAACAGATGCGACGGAGGCGAAGGAACTGAGAGAATGGGATGGAGTCCTTACAGGAAGTGGGGTATGAGGAGCTGTAGTCAAGGTAACTGTGGGAGTCGGTAGGCTTGTAATGGATATTGGTGGACAGTCTATCATCAGAAATTGAGACAGAGAGGTCAAGGAAGGGAAGGGAAGTGTCAGTGACGGACCATGTGCAAATGATGGAGGGGTGGAAATTGGAAGCAAAATTAATAAATTTTTCTAGGTCCAGACGAGAGCATGAAGTAGCACAGGGGTAATCATCGATGTACCAGAGAAAGATTTGTGGGAGGGGGCCAGAGTAGCTGCCTAAACCTCAACCCCCTCCCACGGCACCTTCCCATGCAACCGCAGAAGGTGCAACACCTGCCCCTTTACTTCCCCTCTCCTCACTGTCCAAGGGCCCAAACACTCCTTTCAAGTGAAGCAGCATTTCATTTGTACTTCCCTCAATTAAATCTATTGCATTCGCTGCTCCCAATGTGGTTTCCTCTACATTAGAGGGACCAAACGTAGACTGGGTGACCGCTTTGCAGAACACCTTCGGTCTGTCTGCAAGCATGACCCAGACCTCCCTGTCGCTTGCCATTTCAACACACTACCCTGCTCTCATACCCACATGTCCGTCCTTGACCTGCTGCATTGTCCCAGTGAAGCTCAACGCAAACTGGAGGAACAGCACCTCAACTTCCGACTAGGCACTTTACAGCCTTCTGGACTGAATATTGAGTTCAACAATTATAGATCATGAACTCTCTCCTCCATTCCCACCCACTTTCCGACCCCCCATTTTTTTCTAATAATTTATCTAGATTTTTCTTTTCTCACTTATTTCCATTATTTTTAAATGTATTTCCATCCATTGTTTTATCTCTACCTTTTAGCCTTTTTCAATTCCTTCACCCCACCCCACCCCCACTAGGGCTATCTGTACCTTGCTCGTCCTGCTTTCTACCCTTAATTATCACATTCCTTAGATAATATCACCACTTTCAACACCTCTTTGTCCTTTTGTCTATGACGTCTTTTGGCTATCTCCACCTAGTACTGGCCCCCTATCCAGCTCTACTTGTCCACCCTCCCTTAAACCAGCTTATATTTCACCTCTCTTCATTTTTTACTTAGTTCTGTTGAAGAGTCATACGGATTCGAAATGTTAACTCTGTTCCTCTCCGCAGATGCTGCCAGACCTGCTGAGTTTTTCCAGGTATTTTTATATTTGTTTTGGATTTCCAGCATCCGCAATTTTTTGCTTTTATCCTTGGTCCACAATATCTGTTGCCTTCAAGTTCCATAAACGTCTCCAGTGCTATTTTTGTCACTAGAAATAATGTTCTTCATTTCCATTGTGCCTTTGGATCCCAACTATTTCTGGACTGCATTTTGTGACTTCAACCATGAAGACAGATACAAAGCGTTCCTTTATTCTTCACAGGTACACTATCACTATGGCGCAGGTTTCCAGCGATTTAAGGCCCAATGTTGTGACGCTGTTCCTCTGCCTGAACATCAGGCTTTTAAAATCAATTCACTAATCAGCATATATTCAAATTTAGTTTGTGCTAGCCGACTGCTGCTTGTTCCATAGTATGTGACAAACTCTTGGGACTGAGAATATTTATTAAATTATTCAAAAAGTAAACTTCAGCATACTTATCCTGTAAGTGATGCAAGCAGTAAGGAAATGCATACCCTCCTAAATGGCCTGCCTGCCATGTATTTTTTCCCCTTTGTTACAAGATCCACACAGGACATTTACTCAGACTCTCTCTCCCCACAGCCCTGCCCCAGCCCTTTAAAAAAATCCTAAAACCAACATGATGAACTTCACCTGAATGAATTTTTTCTGATTCCTTTTAAATTCCTGCAGTGATGAACTTTAGCAAATGCCTTCCTGCCTTTAAAAGCAAATTCTGGGGTGAAGCGCTTTTCTGACTGGGTGCTAAAATGCAAATCACTACGAGTTGACAGGACAAAATATTTTAGGGTGGAGGCCAGGACTGAGCCAGTGTCAAACACCCCTTCTTACAACATCCCTCTTATCCATTGTATATTGTCACAACTTCCATCTATTTACAAGGGAACAAAGAGACAACAGATATCAACTAAAATTGTGCAAAAGAGTCAGATGTGAGGATTCAAAGGAATTCTAAAAATAAATGTGAGGTGCTAGTTTATTGTTGGGAATATGAAGGGAGGAATTAGATGATTTGTGCGGTAGCTTAATACTTTTGACCCAATGAGTAACTGCAGTGAAGTAAACCATAATAAGATCGTAGGTATAAATATGACACCTTGGGTGGTCTGTAGGTTTAAAACTAATTTCACCTACAATTGGCCACAGGCGAGTTTAAATGCATTTGCAACATCACACATGAAACTGGATTCTTGTTGCCCCCTGTGGTTAATGTGGTAATTTAGAAGGAATATGCCTTCGTAAATATATGTCCATCAATCTCAAAATCAGAACTTAAAGCATCATTTGCTGCCTATGGTTCTCTTTGCTGTAGGCATAGTATATTATTGGTTGTATGTACCTGAAGCAAAATTATCTCATTTATCCTCGACATGTGTTAAAAATAGGAACATTAAAACTTGTCTCTGGTCTATTTAAATTGCCCCAGTGCAATGTTTACAGGCACAATACAAATTTTGAACTGATGTTGAGAAACTGTAGTCCAGTTACCCCATGGAACCTTGCCTGCTTAAGCTCGTTCAATGACCTCTGACAATCCTTCTCTGATTGGCTCAGAGGTCTGTAAGAGACTTTCATCACAGAGAATATTAACAGAGCCTAACTGCTGAAATTGAGAGCTGGTGCAATCTTGTATTGATAATAACTGCTAACAGTATGAATTTGTGCAGGTATCAGGAGATTATCATTATTCAAGCCATACCCTGCATGGAAATAGAAATATGGGAAGTATGTTGCAAAGCTAGAAATGGCTTAAGATCTGAAATAAATGTGTTTGAAAGTGCATTTAAAATACAAGCTAATCTGTGACTGGAATACAGTAGAGTTTACGTGTATTAAACAGCGAGAAAATGTGTATTTGTAATTTAGTCAAAGCAAGTTTTACTGGGTTTAAATGATTATGCAGCTAAACTGAAAGTGTATATGCTTGGAGAGGGTTTGCTTTATTCGTTTACCAGTTCAAAGCCAACAACACTTTACTGCAGGAAGAGGCAAAAGAAAAGTTTCTAAGCACTTTGGTTAAGGTTGCCAACCCTTCAAGATTGTCCTGGAATCTCCAGGGACTGAAGATTAATCTCCAGAACACTGTGATGAGCGAACCAGGAAAAAAATTATAGGAACATTAAAAAACTGTTTTTCTTTCATTTCCTATTAAAGACATTGGAGAGAGGATTAAAATGCTGTGTATATAAGAGTTAAACACTGGCACATTGTTTGATTAAGAGCCTAATGAAACCTCCAGAAATATTTTCAACCACAGTTAGATACAGTTGATTGAGTTTCTGGTACTCGCGATAACCCAAAATACTACAGACAGTCATAGTAAAAGGAGGACTGGGCTGTTTAGGAACAGTGGAGGCAGGGGGCATAGCTGAGTTAATAAATGAAAACTTTGCATCTGTCTTTACCAAGGAATAAGAGGGAAAAGGAGAGGGTGGATCCTGTGGGATGGTTCCCCGAGCAGACTGTCAAAGTCATTTGGCAGAATGCCACATCGCCAGAACTTTCCAACAAGCACCAAGACGTAGCTTGGCTGGTGGTGAGAAAGGCCCTCCCCGTCAGATCCTTACTACACCCCAGGAGTCTCACCCCCTCTGCACGTTGCCATCGAGGTGGCTGTGGTGGGGAAGAGACTGTTATTCACCTCATTGTGGATTGTGCCTTTGCAAAGAAGATCTAGAAAGAGATGCAGTGGTTTCTGTCGAGGTTCATCCCGAGCAGTTTTGTGACACAGGACTCTGTGCTCTACGGGCTGTTCCCAGGGACACACAATGAGTCAAACATGAACTGCAGCTGGAGGATCATTAACTCGGTGAAAGACGCTCTTTGGTCTGCCCGAAACTTGTTGGTCTTCCAGTGCAAAGAGTTGTCCTCGACTGAGTGTTGCAGATTGGCACATTCCAAAGTCCAGGACTACGTGCTGAGGGACGCACTAAAACTTGGGGCAACCGCCGCAAAGGCGCAATGGGGAAAGGTCACCATCTAAGACCTTTCTGCCGCAGTGCACCGAGGGGCTTGGAACTGTTTTAATCCCCTCCAGGCTGTACAGCTCAAAATGAATGTCTGCAAATAATTGTAATATTCATTTATTATATTGATGCATTTCGTGATACACGTTGTAAAAGTTGAACCTGATTGTACTTTTGTGATGGTGATTTTGAAATGGTTTGAAATGTTATTGAAGATATTTTATGAATAAAGTATATTTTTGCAAAAAAAAGGAATAAGATACTGTGCAGCTCATGGTCAAAGAGGAGGTAAATCAGACACTTGAAGGGTTTAAAATTGATAAGGAGCAGGTATTGGATAAGATGTCTGAACTTAAAGTTGATAAGGCACCAGGTGAGATGCAGTCAAGGATACTGAGGGAAGAGAGTGGAAATTGTAGAGGCACTGGCCATAATTTTCCAGTCTTCCTTAGAATCATGATGGTGCCAGGGGTCTGGACACTTCTAAATGTTACACCCTGGTTCAAAAAAGGGTGTAAAGAAAAGCCCAGCAACTACATGAGAGTCACTTTAACCTTGGTGGTGGGAAAGGTACTTGAAGTGATAATGTAGGACAAAGTCCATAGTCTCTTGGGCGAGTGTGAGTAAATTAAAGAAAACCAGTATGGATTTGTTAAAGGCAAATTATGTTGAACCAACTTACTGGAGTTTTTTTGAAGAATTAACAGAGAGGGTTGATGAGGGTAATGCTGTTGATGTGACGTACATGGACTTCCAAAGGCATTTGATGAAGTGCCGCACAACAGATTTTGAGCAAAGCTATAACTCATGGAAGAAAAGGGACAGTAGCGGCATGAATACAAGGTTGGCTGAGTGACAGAAAACAGAGGGTAGAGGTTAATGGATTTTTTTTGGACTGGAGGAAGGTTTGTAATGGAGCTCCCCAGGGATTAGTGTCAGGACCCTTGCTCTTCCTGATATAAATGAATGAACTAGACCTTGATACACAGGGCACCATTTCAAAATTTTGAATGATACGAAACTTGGAATTTTGTGAACTGTGAGGATAGTGTGGAACTTTAAAAGGACATAGACAGATTGGTGGAACGGGCAAACAAGTGGCAGATGAAATTTGATGCAGAGAAGTGTAAAGTGATTCATTTTGGTAGGAATAATGCAGAATAATAATCATAGAATAATGCATATAAAATAAAGGGTACAATTCTAAAAGGGGTATAGTAGTTGACTGTATATGTGCGTATGTCATTGAAAGTGACAGGACAATTTGAGAGCACAGTTAATACAACATACAGGATCCTCAGCTTTATCAATAGGGTCATGGAGCACGCACATCAGGAGATTATGTTAAACTTATATAGAACAATGGTTCGGCCTCAACTGGAGTATTATGTCCAGTTCTGGGGGGCCGCATTTTAAGAAAGATTTGAAGGAATTAGAGAAAGTGTAGAAAAGATTTACAAAAATGGTTCCAGCTACGTGGTAATTCAGTCATCTAGGTAGATTGGAGAGGTTGGGACTGTTTTCCTTGGGGAAGAGAAGGTAGGGAGATGATTTGATAGAGATATTCAAAATCAGAGGGGTCTGGACTGAGTAGATTGGGAAGAATTGTTCCCATTGGTGGAAGGATCAAGAACAAGAGGCACAGAATTAAGGTAATTGGCAAAAGAAGCAATGGAGACATGAGGAGAAACTTTTTCATGCAGTGAGTGGTTAGGACTGGAATGCGCTGCCTGAGAGTGTCATGGAGGCAAGTTCAATCAAGACATTTAAAAAGGAATTGGATTATTATTTTAAAATTAAGAAAGTGCAGGGTTACGGGGAGTGGTGCTAGGTAAATTGCTCCTGCAGTCAGCCAGCGAAGACACAATGGCCGAATAGCTTCCTTCTGTGCTGTAGTGATTCTGAGGTTCATGTACATGAAACCATCATTAATAGGCGGCTCTGGCAATTGTGTCTGTTGCGCTGGAACTGTATATAAACTTGCTCAGCAACACTATCTTCAAAACTCTCCTTAATTACTTGTCATCTCTGGTTAAACGACACTGTCAGCCTTGTCGACTTTCTGTGTGCCAAGTATTTGAGAATAGAAATGATGGAGTAGAAATATGTCTTTGGTGGTGGCATAAAGTAGGAGATATCAAATTAGAGTCCATTATACACCGCACCCAGTATTCAGTTCTCGCAGTCGATGGTGTTACATACCAGGCACTGTATAGAACAGGCGGCCAATTAAGTACCATCCGTTTTGCACTGAATTTCTACTCTGATGAATGCCAGTGACAATCCCCTTGCACACATTGATCAGCAAAACTCTGCATCTTGATTTTGTATTCACTTATTAATGTTAATGTGGAGAGATTCTCTGCAGGTGACTGTGGCACTTCAAGTGGTTTATTCTGTTTGCATTTTATAACTGTGGTTTGTTTTTGTTTTTAGATTGTACTGGAACAAAGCACCTAAAGGTTATAGCAATGTTACAGTGGCCTGGCACATCCCATACACTGCGGAGCTTGGAACATACAAAATACGCCATTTTGGACATTTTAAGACACTAAAGTTTCTGAAACCAGTCTTCACTCCTTATGAGGGCTCCTCATCCCCTTTTGAAGTGAGAAAATGAAATTCATAGACAATAACATCATTTCAATAGATAATTCACATTTTGCAATTTAAATTTTATTTGATTTGTTTAAAAATTCTGTTTACCATAGTGCAGGGCATTGAATTTAAAAGATAAAGCTATGCATTATACTCACAGCCTGGTTGAGTGATTCGCTATTGATTGTCATAAAGCATATTTCTGGGACAGAAATATGATGGGAATTTTCAAACCATGCAAAAACATCTATAAATTGTTGTAACATCTGGAAGACTGCTTAACTTCCCACGCTGTGTGTAGTTAATAAATAGCCAGTAAAATAAATGAAATAGTAATATTAACAAAGCTGATTGTTTTCCATAACAAATGGCCTTGGTTTAAATTGGAAACATTTTTCAATATATCTTGTACATTGAGATGAAAAGGAGAACCAGGCAGATTTAAAATGGCTGAAATTGTATGCACCATAATAAGTGATAACTGGATAATTTGTTTAATCCCTAAATAATTGGTTTTCCTGAAGCAGGACTGTCAATTAATAAAAAAATAGATTCAATTAGTTGTATTTGATTTGGCTTTTCTAATTGAAACCACACAATCATTAAACATTTACACAGTTACACTCCCGTTTAATTAAAAAAAAACAGTATTAACAAAGCAAGCGTGGCTTTTTTTTAAAAACCTTGAATTAGCATGCTAATATTCAGTAGTAATTATCTTCCTTCACTTACTATAGTAAGCTGCTGTTATGGTTAAGATTGCAGACATTAGCCTTCAGTAAAAATCTTTATGACTTCAAATTTATAGATTAAAGGACATTTATAATTATTAACATTAAAAGGTGGGGACTTCTCAAGAGTTTAAACAAAATTATTAAATGTAAATTTAGAAAATTTGCATGATCTTTATGAAACAAAAATAAAAATACCTGGAAAAACCCAACAGGTCTTACAGCATCTGCGGAGAGGAATACAGTTAACGTTTCAAGTCCATTATGAGTCTTCAACAAAACTAAAGAAAAATAGAAAAGAGTTGAAATATAATCTGGTTTAAGGAGGCGGGGGGGGAACAGGTAGAGCTGGATAGAGGGTCAGTGATAGGTGGAGATAGCCAAAAGATGTCATAGGCATAAGGACAAAGAGATGTTGAAGGTGGTGATATTATCTAAGGAATGTGCTAATAGGTGACATTAAGGGTAGAAAGCAGGACAAGCAAGGCACAGATAGCCCTAGTGGGGGTGGGGTGGCGGGAAGGGATCGAAATAGGCTAAAAGGTAGAGATAAAACAATGGATACATTTAAAAATAATGGAAATAGGTGGGAAAAGAAAAATCTATATAACTTATTGGAAAAAGGGGGGATTGGAAAGGGGATGGGGATGGAGGAGAGAGTTCATGATCGAAAATTGTTGAACTCAATATTCAGTCTGGAAAGCTGTAAAGTGCCTAGTCGGAAAATGAGGTGCTGTTCCTCCATGATCTTGCTGAACTGTCTACTCACAGACAAACAATTGAAATGTTTTAAGTCGAAGAATAGTTCATTAACTAATTAACTTTACTATATTTGGATTAAAGGGGGAATGCAAATTCTTAGTGGACAGATATCATGCCAAACCTCACTTCTTTGAGGCGGGTTTCGCTAATGTGATCAAAGCATGACATTACCACCTTGCTAACATTCTAGAAAATTGACTTGTCCATGGCAGCCACCTTGGATTAATTGCCATATGTTCTACTAATCATTAATCATGCCAAGGTTCACCTCAATTTAAATATTTCACCAACTGTTATCTGCTGATAGCATGGTTATTTCGCCACCTTTGCAGTGAGCTTAAATTTAATTATCATCTTGGCATCGGTCAGATTCTCAAGATTTACGTGGCAAAAATTGGAAGATAAACCATTATCTCCAGGGGAGAAATCATGTCTAAAGCCCTATTACAATAAATAAAGCTTTAGTTGTGAAAAAAATATATATAACTTTGAAAGGCAGGTAAATTTGTTAAGAGTTATTGCAAATTGGCAGGAGATGTACACATCAGAATGTGGGACTTCTGTAAGAAAGTTAGACATGTGTCATGAAACAATATTATCTTGATTGTTAACATCCATGTGCAACATGTAATTGGAATTGAATAAACAGTTTGAACATTATTGTAATCACAAGAAAATGCGTATGCTTACCTTGGTGGTATGGAATGTCTGCTGTTTTAACGCAGGTATTAACCATGCATTACATGTATAGTGGCTGCTCATTCTACTTAAAACAAAATTGACTGCTCCTACATTTTTAAATATAGTTTTCAGCTTCATAAGCTAATTGTTTTGTAATTTGTATTTTGTATCCCTTTAATAGAGTATATTGAATCAGCAATGACATTCATTTGCATAGCACCTTTTAATATATCAAAATGTCCCAACTAAAGCGCCTCAGAATTGCGTGATCAGACAATAATGGACATTGAGCCAGAGAGATAGATTTTTGGGAAGGTGAGTAAAAGGTTAATTGAAGAGTTGTGTTTTATGAAGGGTCTTAATTTTTAAAAAAGGGGATATATGGAGCTGTGAGTGTTTAAGGAAAGGAATGATGAAGCATGGGGCCAGAGTCAGCTGGACAGAGTTCTGAAGTTGGGGCTGGGGGGGCATGGTGATGTGCAATGCTGAGGAGGCTACAGGAATTGGGTGGGGCAAAACCATGGAATGACTTAAATATGGGGCAAATTTTAAATAGTAACCATTGAGGGACCAGATGCCAATGTAACTCAACAAACACTGAAGTGTTGGGTAAGCAGCACTTTGCGCAGGTTTAGGATATGGGCAGCAGAAGTTTACAGAACATGGACCAGGGTAAGTCAACTAGGAAAGCACTAGAATGACTGAGTTGAGCGATGACAAAAGCATTGATGAGAGTTTCAGCAACAGTGAGGAAAGGCAGAGGCAGGGGACGTAACAGGGAGGGTAATAGGTGATCATTGTGCTGGGGAGGCAATGGCTTCAGATGCTCAGCACATAATCAAACAGTATACAGAGATTCCAAACAGTCTGATTCAAACTGAAATAAATGATGGGTATGTGATTGAAATCATGATGGAAGTACAGAGTTTGTGACAGGAACTGAAGACAACGGCTTTGTTCTTTCTGATTGTGGCTCATCCTAGACTGGCTGTCAGGCAAGTTGAGAAAGCTGATGCAGTGCAAGAGTTAGGTGTGGTCAATATACAATTGAAAACTAACCCTATGAATTTGGATAATGTTCCCAAAATGCAGCTATAGCTGAGGAAGCAGAGGGGGGTAGAGATTAAGGATACACTCTTGCAGAACAACAGGAATTGTGCCCTCTGCAGGACATGGGACTCAAGTCAATTGGCTGAGAGGTGAGAAAAATTGCAACAGTGCAAGGATGGGGAAGAGAAGCTGTTGCTGGCAATGTTCTGGATACGAGTGCATTGGCAAAAGTGGAACCAAGTGGAGCCCCACTGAGATGCAAAATGGGGGAGGATGGCATAGCCACCATTTTAAAGGCTGCGGATAGGATGAGGAGAGTGAGGAAAGTAAAAACACATACACAAAATTAAAGGAATGATATTTTAAGTCTTTGTTTAAAGGAATCACATATACATTCCATGGGTCATCGCTTCTGAGTAATGTTACTGTTCTGGAAACTCGCCTCCATTTTCCTTGAGCACCTCTCCTTGGTTTATTCCACCTGTAAGTGTCAAACAGTGTCGCCCTTCCGAAACCCTACCACGTCAGTTCAACAGTCACATATGTGAAGTACAAGCTGAGGGCTGTGGTGAGAAGAGGATATTCTGTGCATCCTACCATAGGCCTGCCTTATTATTTCCACCAGTCAGCATCCTGGTTTGGAGCAAGGAGCCACTTGATGCTCGGCCCTTAAAGCTGCTTCAGAACTTTAAATTCTGTGGCAACAATCTCCCATTGAGAGGCATTTTGATTAACCAAGTCTTCTAAGTTGAACTGATCCTGGAAACCACAGCAGGGATTTGGTGCTCTGTCAGACATTTGTCTCAGGCTCCAAGTCAGCTGACATAGATAACTGAGGAAAAAATTACAACAAGGCCCAAAAATGAGAAAGATCTTCCCAAAACTGGACCACCTGAATATTGGAGCAGCAAAGAAGCAGAATGTTGGAGATTGCACCTAACCATGTCACAAAACATTCAAAGAAATTGGGGGTGTTACTTTAAATCCCTTGACTGGACTGTATTTATGCTGTCCCCACATTAAAGTAAAATGTTTTCTAGGCATCTTAACTCTATTTCTACAGTCAAATCAGCCTGTAACCCAAGCAGTTGTTTGGCAGTCTGTATCTCTCTATGATAATTTCAATGTAAAGTGATGCTAGTTGGATTGTGTTAATAGAAAAAAAGAAAATAACATATTTATAAAAGACACTGAGCCAATTTTAATGTTTGTTTGCGAGGAGAATGGCATCAAGAATTGAATTTTCCTTTTGGGAATGTATTTTATTTGCTCACTATTGTCCTTTACCCTTGTTCAACTTTTTGTTTTGCCCAAATAAATGGGGTTATTCCTTTTGTTTGAACTGATTGTGAGGGCCAAAGTATTTAGTCCTGTCATATTTTCTGTATTATCTGTACTTCTGTAAATGCTGGAAAGAACTGTTTGAACAATTGTGAATCCACAGTGGAAGTTGATACTCAGCAGGCCATTCCCCCAGTACTCTGTGGTAGAATAATAACCATCGATGGGAGAGCAATCAAACAGATTAAAAACAACAAAGCCTGCAGCCCTGATGGTTTTCCAGCTGAGGTCTTCAAAGCTGGTGCATATTCACTTACATCAAGACTCCATGTACTCATTCTTTGGATTTGGAGGGAAAAGGGAATACTAAAGAAATTCCATCAGCAATGCCTCCACTGCATCCTCTGGGTTCAATGGGAGGACCATCAAACAAACACTTGTGCCCTTTGTAAAGCCAGCTCCACAGTATTCAGGCAAAACTCCTGCAAAATCAACTTTGATGAAGTGTGTGTGGATGACCAAACACTGTGTTCCACGCCAGGCCCTGTTTTCCGAACTCTCAAATGGACAACGTTCCAGGAGAGGACAAAGAAAAATTTGAAGCTCTCCTTGAAGCACAGCAGCATTGACATTAATGACTGGGAGGAGCTTACTACCAATTATTTAGCATGGTGACAACTTATCCATCAAGATACATCATGCTTTAAGTCACAACATCTTAACGATGAGGTGGAGCACAGCGGCGAAGGAAAGAAAGCCAATTCTGCACGCTGGATCCCACTACTTCATGGGGCACCCTCCCCTGTGTTCCCAAAGATCTTCAGCTCGAAAATTGGCCTGTTCAGTCACATGAAGACCTGTGGCAGAAACTTGCGATCCTGAGCAGACATCATCCTCAAATCGAGGAACAGCCAACAATAATCTACACCTAACTGCAATTCCTGGGTGGTTGGGAGGTGGAGCTATCTAAATAAAATAGACAATACTGTATAAGCTAGAAAGAAGCCTTTGATGGAAGGCAGAGCCTCTATTTTCATCATTTTCCCCTTCCCCTTACATGGAGATCACAGAAGAGTTTTCTATGGGGAATAAATTGATCCTTGTTAAACAAAACAATCAGTAAGTTTGGGGGACTTGAAATGAGTCTCTCTTTCAATCTTTAAACATGTGCAGTTGATGCTTTAGAATATTCAGGTTCCAATGAAGTAGCTGAAGGCTCTACCAAAAATGTTGCAGCAGAGGGATGTGAAAGAAACCAGATTGAAAAGAGCATATAACACAGTTTGGGAAATGAAGCTGGAAAATGAAAGTAAGACATGCATTTATATAGCACCATTGAGAACCTCAGGAAGTCCAAAAGCACTTTACAGTCAATGAAGTATTTTTTGAAGTGCAATCACTGTTATGTGGAAAATTAGGCTGCTAATTTGTGTACAAGTTCCTATGAATGACAATGTGATAACAAGCAGATAATCTGGTTTTAGTTAAGGGTATTTTAGTTAATGTATTGGCAAATACATTAGGAACTGCCCCTCCTCTCTCATTCAAAATAGTGCCATGGGATCATTTATATCCGCCTGAGAGGGCAGGTAAGGCCTTGGTTTAACGTCTCATCAGAGAGATGGTATTCAAAACATTGCAAAGCTCTCTTTGTATTGCATTAAGTGTTAGGATAGACTGTGCACTTAAGTCTCTGGACTAGGACTTGAGCCCCAAGACTTTAACTTCTGACTCTGAGCAAGTGCTACCAACTGACACTGTAGGAGCTGCTTACATAATTGAAATCATCTTTGTACTTGAAAGGCAAATGTGAAACATTTATTGGAAACACAGTTGATAATGAAGTAAACATCTTTAATTATTCGTGTCACATTTACTAAATACATTCTGAAATTTTTCAGAATCATTATTGATGAGGAATTGAGATGAATGTTTTACATCACTTTGATGGTAACTGGACAAAGAGAAATTAAAATGCAATGAAACACACTATGGCTTCACAATATTCCTTGTTTTATAACTTACTATTACACAGGCAAAATGTAATCATTTCCCATGATTCTGTGGTGCCAATTTATTGATATATTTTATTCACCAGTAATTTTCCCCTGATAACAGTTTCTTTAATGAACGATTGATAATTTTCTTTAATGAACATTTCAATATCTGAGAGAAAATGTTACATTCTGTACAAACATTGATATTTTGACGACTGGTAGAAAAATAGGTTCTAAACGCTCCCAGGCGCATGTTTTAATACTGTTATCACTGTTTACTGCTTTGGCACCTTTCTGAATACCTTACAAAATTCAAATACAACGTCAATGCTTTTTCTGACACAATACAATAAAGCATAGTTTTGTTCCATTTTAAACTAAAAAGTCAGCCAAAGCATTAGAGAAAGGGAATCAACTATTAGTAAAATGGTGAGGTGCTAAATACTGAAAAAACCTCAAGTTTAGATGCTAATCTACATATAGATATTGGTATATAGCAGCTGTATGTTTGAAGCTGTTTTTTAAAAAAAAACTTTTATTCTCCCTGGTAATATTGCCTGCAAGATGTAGCTTGCCTTAAGTTTGGACATAGAAATGTTTTCAATGATATCTGATTATCTAGATGTCATTTTGTGTCACTGTAGTTAACCTAAACCTTGGTGGAGATTCATAGTTGGCACGTGGCAGCCCAAAAAATGTGTTTAAATTTAGTAAACATGAACTCCATCAGTAAATACAGATGATGCAGATGGATACTTTCTAACTATGTATACCTAAAGTAGTTGCACGCACCTTACATGAATACTTTAATAGTCCTCTAATAACTCAGTATCCTGGATGGCAAAAGTATGAAGTACAATGTAAACATGAAGGCCAAATTATACCTGAGAAATATAAAAATATTAAAGGGCTATATAGCTTTCTTAACTTGCTTTAAAAGTTCTCTTAACTTAAAATACATCCTTAATGTATGTATGTATTATATATATATTTATATATATATATATATATATATAGATATTTTTGTGTACAAGCTGATCAGGCTTGCAATCTAATTAGACTCTAGCTATCATTGAAATCTTGTATGTGGTTATTGGAATCATATCTTTAAGAATAATCACATTCTTTAATCTATTCCTATATTTAGTTGTTAATTTAAAATCAGCATTCCCATTGTTGCTGTTAAAGTGTGTTGGCGGTCTGCTGGTCATTGTCCGTTTCTGCTCAGAATGCTCCGTAGGTGTCTCCGCGTGTAGGCACTGCGAATGCCGGATAACCTTCATATGTGGCATATGTAGCTAGGTCCTGGCCGAGGGCAACGGCTTGTTTCAGTTGTGTAGCTGCCGCACCTGCTAATGTGTATCCTGTAGCATAACATGGGAATGGGAGGTCAGTGGATGAAGCCAAGTAGGAGACAGGCATAGACAGAGGTCTGCCTGAAAGAAGATGCAAAGCAATCATTACCCTGGGTGCTCAGTTACAAGTTGGAGATTGTAAATTAAATATTAGGTGCGTTGAAGGTTTTTTAAAATTAATTTAGTTTTTGCCCTAGTGACATGCTTTCTTTTTAATAACTGTCACACTATGCATCATTATCAAATAACACGTGACTATGCAGTACTTCGGTTACAATTGTTGATTTTCAGTTCTGTGGCTAGGAACACAAAATGGGGGAGCTTTCTGAGTACATGCAGGCAGCAGTGAACCTTGCCCTTCTCTGCCATGCGCATGTCAGAAAGGCATAAGACCATGACTCCCTGACATGAGGCCGTGACAAACGCAGTTTCCCCACTGCCAGCACGTACGCAAAAACATGATTTGTATTTCAGTGCTCTTATCAAGTTGGCTCATTGCAAAATGCTCTAAATTAGAGATCCAAATGGCAAAAATCCTTACTCCTCACCAGAAAAATGCTTGTCTCATCCTTGTGAGACAGATTGACAGCAGTCACCCAGGGTAAGTGCTCGTCACACCTTTTGCAAATTTGTTTTCATTATTCACTAAAGCCAGCTTCATTTCTTTCAACATCAAATTCAATCATTAGGCGCGTGTGCTACTGACTGTTAATTGTTGATCGCAAAAGTTTACTTCTAGACCCAGGAGATGATTTCTGACCATTTGCCATCTCTCAGATTTGTTTGGGTGCTCTTCATGGAGTCTCTTGAACACAGGCCTAATGCTGACTGTATTATACCTTACAGCAGGTCATACTCTCAAAATGGGCAGCCAATATATATTCCCACTTAATAATAACCTACAAGTCAGGTTTACTATGATGGTTGCCAGGCTTATTTTTCAATTGGTTAAAATGTGTTTTATAATGACAAGTGAGAAGAATTTGTAAATGTGAATACTAAAGCAAAATACAGTAAATGCCTGAGACTTGACATTTAAACAGAAAATGCTGGAAATAGGTCAGGCAGCAGACGTGAACAGAGAAAGAATTAATGATGACCTTTTGTTGACCTGAAAGGTTAACTCTGATTCTCTTCTACAGATGCTGCCTGACTAGCTAAGTATTTCCAACGTTTTCTTCTTTGAAAATATGAACTTTACCACTTTATTTTTCTCTCCCAATTACTTTTTTCTGATATTTTAGACCGCTTGGGGGCTAAACGTTATAAATTGTTATCAGCATGAGGCAGCAGGGGATTAACCTAGTCCCAGATCACTGCCAATGTTGTTCCAACTATCTCAGGGCTCCAGGGAGAATTAAACAACCTCGGGCAGAAATTCTGCCAATATTCATGATTAGATTGGAGAGGCAGCAGAAAGAAAAAATGGGTTGAAGGGAGCTGGGAAGGGGCTGATTAAATGCGATGAGAACTATTTCCTTTTGGGGCGGGTAAACACCAGAGATTGGTTACGCCAAATGACTTGTTTCCATTTGTAAGTTTGGTGTATCTCTATTTAGCACAGCTGAACTTAGAGGGAGGCGAGATATGACCACCCTCTTCGCAATGCAAATTCATGAAGCCAATCCAGGCTGCCAAGCAGAATTCATTTTTCTTTTCAGAATTTGATGTGGTCCCAATATTTCACCTTGAAGCTTAATGCACACTGTATTAAAGGGGCCTCTCAGCCTCTCTGTTATATGGGGTCCAGGAGGAACCAAAGGTGCACACAGTCAAATTCATGACTAGTTGCAATGGATTATGAAGCACTATGCTTGGCCTGGTTCAGGCCGGACAATGTCTGTCCACTTATAAAAAGTGGCAGCATAGTTGCATTTTTACCTTCATTCCTTACACTGCTCCTCCATCACAGTGAGCAGCTGCTGATCCTTGTAACTGGAACTACAGCAGCAAAGATGGATTTCCAAAGCTTTGCTGACATTTTCCTATGGCTCTCAGGCTAGCTGTAAGGAAGAGTCTGTTCCCTGTAGACGTTACCTGATAAGTAAATGCCCAGGTTCCTCAGCTGCCCAAGCTCTATAATATGATGCTTTGAATAAGGTCTGGACCATCCAGTGAGATCCTAACGAGGTAGTTATTTCACTTTAAAGTTTTCAATTCAAGACAAGATTTTCCCAAATTTAGGGCTGGGTAAAATTATTCCTAATAATGACTAGAACCATTTTATTATATCAGAGTTACTGATGAATCATTTACAGGACCATTTTGCTGTTATAAGGATAATATGTTTTGTGCTCAAAGACAAAGGGTTTTGATTCTAGGAAATGGAGCCATTTTGTCTCAAGTTCCAATACAGCACAGGAATAGTAGGCCATTCTATCCCATGAGTCTGCCCTGTAGTAGTTCATGAAGGTGGGCTTACTACCACCACCTCAAGGGCAATTAGGGATGGACAATAAATGCAGGCCTAACCAGCAATGTCCACATCCCATGAAAGATTTTTTAAAAAGTGAGGTTCGGCAAGGAGAAGAGAAAAGCAGAATGTTATTTAAATAGAGACCGCTATAGTGCAGAGGGATCTGGGTGTCCTTTACTTGAATCGCGAAAAGTTAGCATGCAGATACAACAAGTAATCAGGAAGGCAAATGGTTTGTTGCCCTTTATTGCAAGGGGGATGGAGTATTAAAGTAGGGAAGTCTTGCTACAACTGTACAGGGAATTTGTGAGACCACACCTAGATCACAGTGTATGGTCAACTTACTTACTTGCATTGGAGGCAGTTCAGAGAAGGTTCATAGTTCATAACTTATAACAGCAAAATAGTTTTGTAAATGATGGATCAGTAACTCTTTTATAATAAAATGGTTCTAGTCACAATATTCCAAGTTACAGTAGATGGTGTCAGTATGGACCTTCACATACCTGTGAAAGCTGCAGCTGCAGGTGGCTCTGTACCTTCAGCATGAAGACCTAAGATTTGAAGTACATGCTCCGCAGCATAACTTTTTGCTTCTTCCACCGCCGTGCAGAGTTTGGGTGGTGTGAATGGTTGGCTGCAAAAAAACAAACATTCTGCTAATTTCTCAGTTTGACCATCCAATACAACCCTTTACAGCAGGCAAATGCATCATTTATAATTAGGTAAGTACACAGAGTTATGTTTTTACTAATATAGAGCAATTACATTATATAGAATGTACAACACAGAAACAGGGGCATAAAAATTTGCTCTCAATGTGATTTTTCTCGGGAGTAAACTACCCCTTGTTCTTGCTTCTGGCTTTCCTGTCTGACAGCAGCCCTGCTTAAATAGAAAATAGGAAACTGTAATGAGGTCCTGCCTTTAAATTTGGCAGGACCTCCACACCTCTGGGCCTCACCAGGTCTTTGCCACAAGCCTCTCTCTCCTGACAACTGCTTCTCCAAAAAATATCAAGGCCTTTATTTCTCTAATTCCTTCTCATGGCCAGCAGCAGAATGAAGCTTGAACCAAGAAAAGCCCCACTGGGGTTTTTCTCCTCCATACTCCTAGTATGGCTCTCTTAATCATGGCCTCCTACCTCAATCCCATTATGATTTCTCTACTCATTTCATAAACCTCACAATTGAAACATATCTCTCAACAGTTCTACAGCATTTGTTCACCTTTCTCAATTTTTATTGGTCCAGTTCCTTTATAAGCGCATTCATTGAATTTTGGGGAGGTGTATGCTACAATTATATACCTAATGTATACCACTATGGATTGTAACTGGACTGGTATTCTAGAGACCCTAGGGTAATGCTCTGGGGACCCGGGTTCGAATCCCACCAGGGCAGATGGTGAAATTTGAATTCAATAAAAATCTAGAACTGAAAGTCTGATGATGACTGATGATGACCATGAGATCATTGCCGATTGTTGTAAAAAACCCACTAAGGTTCACTAATGTTCTTTAGGGAAGGAAATCTACTGTCCTTACCTGGTCTGGCCTACATATGACTCCAGACCCACAGCAATGTGATTGGCTCTTAAAATGCCCTCTGCACAAGAGTAATTAGCGATGGGCAATAAATGCTGACCTTGGCAGTGGCACCCACATCCCATGAACAGTAAAAAAAAAAAATTGACCTAAAGTTATCCTATCTTTTTCAAGCATATTCACTATCCTTTGGGAAAACTAAATGTACTCTATTCACCAAACAATTATACTGAGTAATTTAAGAAATGTTAATTAAGTGTCCTGCCCCTCCATGATGGAACACCCATTGTGAAAGAGGTGATGGGCATATATGTGGTGGGTTGGGGATACATTCCTCATTTTTAATGCTTTATTGTTACACCCCCACTCCTGCCAGTCAAATAGAGGCCTTAATCTTCATAATCTAAAGATGCTGGTTCAGAGGGAAATGCGTTAGAAGCAGATCAGAGAAGATTCACTCAATTCATACCTGGGGTAGGGGGGCTTATCTTAAGGAAAGGTTGGACAGGCTGGGCCTGTGTCCACTGGAGTTTAGAAGATTGAGAGGTGACCTTATTGAAACACACAAGATCCTGAGGGGTCTTGTTAGGATGATTCTGAAAGGATATTTCCCCTTGTGGGCGAGACTAGAATTAGGGGATGCAATTTAAAAATGAGGGCCCTCCCATTTAAGACAGTAATGAGAATTTTTTTTTCTCTCAGGGTCATGAATCTTTGGAACTCTCTTCCCCAGTGAGCGGTGGAGGCAGAGTCATTGAATATTTTTAAGGCAGAGGTAGATAGATTCTTGACTAACAAGGGAGTCAAAGGTTATCGGGGTAGGCGGAATGTGGAGTTGAGGCCACAGTCAGATCAGCCATGATCTTATTGAATGGTGAAGTAGGCAAAAGGCCCACTCCCGCTCCTAATTCATTTGTTCATATCTACTGAAGTTTAGAAAACAGTAAATGATATGGATAAAGTTAACTTAGATTATTGCTATGGAGTCCATCCAAAATGCAGGATCAAGGGATAATTTTAAAAATGAGCAAAAAGTAAATTCTGAAAGACTATTAAAACAAAAATTATTTTTTGAAAGTGTTATCATCTGCCAAAGAGACAAAACAATAGATTAGAATACAATTAGTTGCTATAATTAGAGCAGTAATGAGTTAAAGGATGGCCAAATGTTAGGCAAGACCCGATTCTGGGATTCCTGCCCCCATCCCAGCACTGGCAATTTTTGCCAGCATGGGATAAGCATACAGGTAGTGAGCCCACATTCTCGGCCTGGCTGGTTTCACTGCAGGCGTAGGCATCTCAGAGGAGTCGTAAAGCATCGCTTGGATTTGAGAACCTTTTGAAAGGTATGTTTAAAAGGTCTTATGCATGCCCTCTCCATATCACTCATGCCCCTTCCATGAAAGCGTCAATCAAAGCCATCATCGCATCAATAACAGAAGCTTTACCTCATTTTACACAACTTCATCTTGACCAAATAAACACATGACATTGAAAGAAACAATTTAAAGAAAGGATAATTTATGATAACTTCAAAAATGTCAATCAATCAAAGCAAATATTCCACTTCAGCCTGTGAAAACAGATCCTCTGATGAGCTAATACATGAGTGAGTCTTGGAGCTCAGCCAAGCATTCATAAGAAGGCCATCTGGAGAAAAAAACAATGTCTCATCATCTGTTTCTGTTGATACAGTTCACGAGTGGCCTTATTATGAATATTTGCCTGGACTCCAAGACTCACTAATGGATTAGCTCAGCAGATGGTCTGGCCTCACAGACTGAAGTACAGTATTTGCTTTGATTGATTGATATCTTGTGAGGTTATAATAAATTATTTTTTTTTTTCAATTTCTATATTTAGACAAGATCAAGAGATGTGAAATGAATTAAAGGTTCTGTCACTTATATTATAGTGGCTTTGTTTGATTGATACTTTTATAGGGTTGGAAGAACAGTAGTTTTTTCAAAACAGATTTTTGAACGGGTGTTTTTTAAAGTGCATTTCAAGGCTTACTATTATTATATGTTTCATTGGTTCTGTAGTGCATACTAGATGAGTGGGCATGAAGGATGCAGAGGGGGCCATGAAAGGGATGCGGAGATGGCATGGGGGCATGGAAGAGATGTGGAGGGCATAGGGGGAATAGAAGGGGTCTGGGGGCATGGCGGTGGCATGGAGACCATAAAGGTGGCTTGGGGGAGAGGGAGAGCGGTAGAGTATGTGAAGGGTGAGGACCTGGGCCTTCTAACCAACCTGCCTCAGCACTTAGCCATCTCCAAAGTTGCATCCGAACCGCTTGAGTTGGTAGAGCCAACTCAATCTCACCCCTACCTCTCCAGGATAAAAATAGTGCATGCATAGCCTATGTATATAGAGATGGGTCCGCTGAGTCAGGAAATGACCCAACTCAAGCTTCCCACCTTGATGGTGAAAATCGGGTTGCTTGTTTTTATTTTTGAAAGGTGAGGCTTATGGGCAAAACCTATTTATAAACCATTGTCTCCCCTACTGGGCTGTTGTTATAACTCTTAGCGCATTAGGGGATGAGTGATGGAGGACAGAATGTTTACTTGGTTGTCTGACTGAATATTGCAGGGGATAATTTCCAAATATTTGAAAGCCATTGGCCTTCAGAATGAGTAATTGGTCATCAACGTGTTAAGACCTGAAGACATAGGAGCAGAAGTAGGCCATTCGGCCCATCGAGTCTGCTCTGCCGTTCAATGAGATCATGGCTGAGCTAATAATCCTCACTTCCACTTTCCTGTCCTTTCCCCATAACCCTTGATTCCCCTACTGATTAAAAATCTGTCAATCCCAGCCTTGAATATATTTAACAACCCAGACTCTATAGCCCTTTGCGGTAAAGAATTCCACAGATTGACTGCCCTCTGAGAGAAGAAATTTCTCCTCATCTCAGTTTTAAATGGGCCCCCCCCCCTTACTTTGAGATTATGCCCTCTGGTCCTAGACTCTCCCACAGGGGGAAACAACCTCTCTGCATCTACCCTGTCAAGCCCCCTAAGAATCTTATATGTTTCATTAAGATCCCCTTTCATTCTCCTAAACTCCAATGAATACAGACCCAACCTACTTAACCTCTCCTCATAAGAAAATCCCTCCATACCCGGGATAAACCTAGTGAACCTTCTCTGGACTGCCTCCAATGCCAGTATATCTTTCACAATATTCTAAGTGTGGTCTAACTAGCTCCTTGTATAGTTTTAGCAACACTTCCCTATTTTAATACTTTTATATTTTTATGTTGCCAATAAAATACTTTTTTGTTTGCCCACATATACTTATAGTTCAAAATGTTCTTGTGTTTGACATAAGAGGGCAATGGTTACCAAGGCTTTCAATATATTTCATTGTGTTCTTTAGGCTTCATTATCCAGGTTCCACTGGGTTCACTATCAGTCTATTACTGAATTAGTACTTGGGCTCTTTTACAGCTCTTGCTTTTCCTACTTTGTAGGGTTTCTTCCCAAGTGTACAATAGAACATACAAATTTCAGCCTGCTTCGCCATTCAATGAGATCATAGCTGACCTGACTATACCTCCCGTCTACCCCCGGTTTATCAAGAATCTAGCTACCGCTACCTTGAAAACATCAGACTCAGCTTCCACTGCCTTTTTAAGGGAGGGAGCTCCAAAGACTCACTAACATCTGAATTTCTTCTCATCTCTGTCTTAAATGGGTAAGCCCTTATTGTTAAACAGTGACCTCTAGTTCTAGATTCTCCCACAAGAGGAAACATCCTCTCCACATCCACCCAGTCAAGACCCCTCAGGATCTCATATATTTCAATCAAGTCACTTCTTACTCTTCTAAACTCCAGTAGATACAAGCTTTCCTTTCCTCATAAGACAAACTGCCCAATCCTGGTATTAGTCTAGTAAGCTTTCTCTGAACTGCTTCTAATGCATTAACATTCTTCCTTAAATAAGACCAATACAGTACACAGTACTCCAGATGTGGTCTCACCAGTGTCCTATGCAAGTGAAGCATAACCTCCCTACTTTTATATTCAATTCCCCTCGCAATAAGAGACAACATTTTGTTAGCTTTCTAATTATTTGCTGTACTTGCATACTAGCATTTTGTGATTCATGCACCAGGACACCCAGGTCCCTTTGAATCTTGGAGCTCTGCAATTTCTCACCATTTAGATAATATGCTTTTTTAATTTTCCTGCCAAAATGGACAATTGCACATTTTCCCACATTATGCTCCATTTGCCAGATCTTTGCCCACTCACTTAACCTATCTATGTCCCCTTGTAGCTTCGTTCTGTCCTCTTCACAACTAACTTTCCTGGCTATCTTTGCACCATCAGCAATTTTAGTAACCGTTCATTCAATCCCTTCATCTAAGTTATTTATATGATTTTTAAAGAGTTGAGGGCTCAGCTCTGATCCCTGTGGTATACCACTCGTTGCATCTTGCAACCAGAAAACGACCTATTTATGGCTACCATCTGTTTCCCGTTAGCTAGCCAATCTTCTATCCATGCCAATATGTTACCCCCTATACCATGAGCTTTTATTTTCCATAATAACCTTTGATGTGACACCTTATCAAATGCCTTCTGGAAGTCTAAGTACAGTACATCCACCGGTTCCCCTTTATCCACAGGACATGTGATTCCTTCAAAGAACTCCAATAAATTGGTTAAACATGACTTCTTAAAGACCTGCCTTCCCCTGCCCAACACAGTTCAGGAGAAGAGTCTGACTTTTCTGGCATAGCCATTTTCAAGTAACAGGAAGGGCTGGACTATTTCCACTGGAAACTCTTTAACACAGTATTTAGGACACCTTTTCGGTAGTTGAAAAGTAAGTGCTTATCTTTCATCTGCCTCTTTCTGAAGGTGATACAGAAGCTTCTCTAATGCATGTCCATCCTTCTCCCTCATCCATCTTGCAGGGATGTCTCTACTTTGTCAAGTTGTTGCACTTGTCACAAATTCTGTGGAATTCACAATGCTATTGGAATTTACTAACTTTACCTGAGGGGGAAGGTACTCTGCTAAAGTGGATGTTGGAAATAGATCAAATGTTGGCCCCCTGTACTGTCATTGTCATTGCACTGTACAATAAATAAATCATTAGCTAGGTTTTTTTAAAAATACAATGCCAAATCTCATAAAGGGTCTGGCAGCCTTCAGTTATCAGAGTTATATCTATTGTTGACCTTGTTTTTGATCCGGGTCTTTTATTTATGAATAAGTCCAATTGTAAAATCTCAAACTGAAGAACCCTGAGGACAAGTGATTGTTGTTTATTGAAGACTTCTATTTGAGATCACTTTCCTCCCTGTGATTATTTCTTTCATCTTTTACCGTCATTATATTCTGTGTAGAGTTCAGACTACAATCTTAACCTATATTTGGTCTTCTCTTGGCCTTGCTTATACCTTTCCCACCTTTACTGCATCAAAATATCAACATATGGTAGGAAATAGCATCAATAAATACCTCCTTTTTGCGGCTATAACCAAAAGAATCATCACATAAGCTCTGTGTATGGCAATATCTATAGCTGGAACATGTACTTAACAACTATAATTCCCCTATTACATATAAGGGTGCATTTGTGGTACTGGTTAGAAACTTAATGTAGAGAGTAAGACTCATTTAGCATATTCAAGTTATATTGCTGATTGTGCGTTGCACTGAGCTCTCTGTGATGATGTGTACATGCTTGCGTATCCACATGTCTATTTGCCTTAGGTGATGACAGCAGAAAAGGAACATCTGCTAATCTGTTAAATTGAGATCAGTGCATTAAATCAAGTGCTCCTTGAAAGTGCCTGTTGATTGTGAATTGAATGAAATGATACAGGAAAATTCAAAGAAGCTTATTAAGTAATGCTTGAAGATTGCTTCAAAAAAGATGAAAAGACTGAAAGTAAATCTTCCTTCAGCATCACCATCTCTTCCATCTTAACTGTCTCTTTGAAGATGGCTAAGATTTACTTTGCACTCAAAGCTCTTATATGAAAATAACAGTAGTAAAGCTAATAAAAGTGTTGAGAATTGAGACACCAGAGGGTTTAAATCATGCTTGTTCTGTAAAGTGTTTTGTACAAGCCGTAATTAGCTTTTGAATTGTTGAAACCGATCTTTCTTAAATACTAAGACAAAGGAATTCTTGTTAGCATCTCTATCAGACACAGCTGTTCTGTCATGCCCAGATGTAAAAAAAATGAAATACATTCTCCATTGTTCAAGTAGATCTTAAGTCTAGCCTGCCCAACAGCTACCTCGTCACTCTTAAAATTCCATGGATAGGTGATGGTCATGGCACCCTCTTCCATCGCACCCAACTGTACACTCCTCAGAACTACCAGCTGGTTCGTGGGTGGGGGGGTGTGGGCCCATAAATTTAAAAAGTCCTCAGAAGGTGCAGTGGACCTCCTAGGAACTTTATAAATATGGTCTAACACCAAGTTGGAGTTACATTGCATAAAGTGTGGAGTTGTGTGAAACTTTATACTTGAGGCCTACCAGCGGTGGTGTCAGCCATAGTTCAGGGGCTAGCTTTCTCACCTGAGTCAAAAACCTGTGAGTTTAAGTTCTGCTCCAGAGAATTGAGTACATAATCCAGGCTGTTATTCCAGTGCAGATGTTGATGGATGCTGTACAGAATCACACAGTGCAGAAGAGGCCCTTCAGCCCACCGAGTCTGCACAAACACGTGAGAAACACCTGACCTACCTACCTAATCCCATTTACCAGCACTTGGCCCATAGCCTTGAATGTTATGACGTGCCAAGTGCTCATCCAGGTACATTTTAAAGGATGTGAGGCAACCCGCCTCCACCACCCTTCCAGGCAGCGCATTCCAGACTGTCACCACCCTCTGGGTAAAAAAGTTTTTCCTCACATCCCCCCTAAACCTCCTGCCCCTCACCTTGAACTTGGGTCCCCCTGTGACTGACCCTTCAACTAAGGGGAACAGCTGCTCTCTATCCACCCTGTCCATGCCCATCATAATCTTGTACACCTCGATCAGGTCGCCCCTCAGTCTTCTCTGCTCCAACAAAAATAACCCAAGTCTATCCAACCTCTCTTCATAACTTAAATATTTCATCCCAGACAACATCCTGGTGAATCTCCTCTGCACCTCCTCCAGTGCAACCACATCCTCCCTATAATGTGGTGACCAAAACTGCACACAGTACTCCAGCTGTGGCCTCACCAAGGTTCTATACAACTCCAACATGACCTCCCTACTTTTGTAATCTATGCCTTGACTGATAAAGGCAAGTGTCCCATATGCCTTTTTCACCACCCCATTAACATGCCCCTTCGCCTTCAGAGATCAATGGACACAGACGCTAAGGTCCCTTTGTTCTTCAGAACTTCCTAGTGTCATGCCATTCATTGAATACTTCCTTGTCAAATTACTCCTTCCACAGTGCATCACCTCACACTTTTCAGGGTTAAATTCCATCTGCCACTTATCTGCCCATTTGACCATCCCGTCTATATCTTCCTGTAGCCCAAGACAATCAACCTCACTGTTATCCACCCGGACAATCTTTGTGTCATCCACAAACTTACTAATCCTAACCCCCACATAGTCGTCTATGTCATTTATATAAATGACAAATAATAGGGGACCCAGCACAGATCCCTGTGGTACGCCACTGGACACTGGCTTCCAGTCAATAAAGCAGCCTTCTGTCATCACCCTCTGTCTCCTACAACTAAGCCAATTTTGAATCCACCTTATCAAATTATCCTGTATCCCATTTGCATTTGCCTTCTTTATAAGCCTCCCGTGTGGGGCCTTGTCAAAGGCTTTGCCGAAATCCATATAAACTACATCAACTGCACTACCCTCATCTACACACCTGGTCACCTCCTCAAAAAATTCAATCAAATTTGTTAGGCATGACCTCCCTCTGACAAAGCCATGCTGACTATCCCTGATCAAACCTTGCCTCTCCAAGTGGAGATAGATTCTCTCCTTCAGAATTTTCTCCACTGACATGAGACTTACTGACCTGCAGTTCCCTGGCTTATCTCTACAACCCTTCTTAAATAGCGGAACCACATTAGCTGTTGTCCAATCCTCTGGCACCTCCCCCATGACCAGAGAGGAATTAAAAAATTGGGTCAGAGCCCCTGCGACCTCCTCCCTTGCCTCCCTCAGCAGTCTGGGACACAAATCATCCGGACCTGCAAGATTTTAAGCCTCCAATACCTTGTCACTCCCTATATCAATTTGCTCAAGAACCCCGCAGTCTCTTTCCCTGAGTTCCATACCTTCATCCTCATTCTCTTGGGTGAAGATGGATGCCAAGTATTCATTCGACACTCTACCAATGTCCTCTGGTTCCACCCATAGATTGCCCCCTTGGTCCCTACTCTTTCCCTGGTTAACCTCTTCCTATTGATATACTTATAGAATATCTTGGGATTTTCTCTACTTTTACCAGCCAGAGCTTTCTCATATCCCCTCTTTGCTCTACTAATTGCTTTCTTAAGCTCCACTCTGCACTTTCTGTACCCCACGAATGCCTCCGCTGATTTGCTTCCTTTGTACCTGCTAAAAGCCTCTCTTTTCCTTCTCATTGTATCCTGAATATCTCTGGTCATCCATGGTTCTATGGGCTTGTTATTCCTTCCTATCACCCCAGAGGGAACATGTTGAGCGTGCACCCTCCTCATTTCCTTTCTGAACGCCCCACACTGCTCCTCTGTAGATTTCCCCACAAGTAGCTGTTCCCAGTCTACCTTGGCCAGATCCTGCCTTATTTTACTAAAATCCGCCCTCCCACAATCCAAAACATTTTTTTGCAATTTGTCTATTTCTTTGTCCATAACAAGCTTAAAAATTGTACCATGTTGTGGTTGCTATCACTAAAATGCTCCCCCAACCACCACCTCAGCCACCTGCCCAGCTCAATTCCACAGAATTAGGTCCAGCACTGCGCCGTCCCTTGTTGGACCCTCTACATATTGAACTAAAAAGTTCCCCTGTACACATTTCAAGAAATCCATTCCACCCAAGCCTTAACACTATGTCTATCCCAATTAATGTTGGGAAAGTTGAAATCACCTAATATATTAACCCTATTGTTATTGTTTTTATACATCTCAGCAAATTGTGCACATATTCGCTCCTCAGCTTCCCACTGACTATCTGGGGGCCTATAATAAACACCTAACAATGTGGCTGCCCCTTTTTTATTCCTAAACTCTACCCACATTCGATGCCCCCTCCAAGATATCATCTCTCCTTACTGCAGTAACTGACTCCTTAACTAATAATGGAATGCCTCCTCCTCTTTTACCCCCTCCCCTGAAGATTCTATATCCCAGAATGTTGAGCTGCCAATCCTGCCCTTCCCTCAACCATGTCTCTGTGATGGCTATTATATCACAATTCCACGTGTCAATCCTCACCCTTAACTCATCAGTTTTACCTGTAATACTCCTGGCATTAAAGTAGACGCCATCCAGCCTTGCTTTACTCCCTTAAAACTTAATGCAGCTGTACTCCCTGACTTGATTGTTTTACTGTATTATGATCTGACCCTATTCTGCAAACATTCTGTGTCCCCTCCCCCTGCCGAATTAGTTTGAACTCCTCCCAACAGCACTAGCAAACCAGCCCACAAGGATGTTAATCCCACTTTGGTTCAGATATAGACCGTCCCGCTTGTACAGGTCCCACCTTCCCCAGAAACAGTCCCAGTAATCCAGGCATCTAAAACCCTCCCTCCCGCACCAACTCTTAAGCCACATACTCATCTGCGCTATTCTCCTATTTCTGTGTTTACTAGCACATGGCACTGGGAGTACTCCAGAGATTACAACCAGAGAGGTCCTGCTTTTTAGTCTACTGCCTAACTCCCTGAATTCTTGATGCAAGACCTCATCCCTCTTTCTACCTATGTCATTTGTACCAACATGTACCATGACCTCTGCCTTATCACCCTCCCCCTTCAGGATGCCCTGCAGCCGTTCAGTGACATCCCAGACCCTGGCACCAGGGAGGCGACACACCATCCTGGAGTCATGCTGACGGCCACAGTAGCGCCTATCTGTTCCCCATAGTATAATTGGAGGTGAGTTCCTTTAGTTGAGATCTAAAACCGTGACCCTTACGTAAAAGATTCATTTGCACTATTTAAGGATGAACAGGTGAGTTTTTCTGGTGTCCTGGCCACTATTTCTCCCTTGACTTGTGTTACTAAAAACAGATTTTCTTGTTATTATCACCTTGCTGTTGTACAGTCTTACTGCGCACAAATTGGCTGCTGCATTTGCCACATTACAATAAAGATGACATTTCAAAGCCATCCACATATTCAGTTCAACCTTATAGTTTTGCTGTTAACGTCAGTAGTCTCAACACATCATCTGTTACAGAAACATATGCTATAAAAATGCAATGCAAAACTAAATTTTCTTACATACATGTTTGTGTATTGATTGGCAAGAGCAGGAATTGTGATCTTGTATACGAAGAGCTGTCTTTGGTCAGGTCCAATGGCAGAGTGAAGCTGGTAAACTGGTTGTCCCCAGCTATTTTTTTGGCATATATCTTCTAAGATCTGTATGAAAACATAATTATATTTTGTCCCCTAGTGAGCGTCATTGAACAATTTTAACTTGCGCAAAGTTTGGAAACCTTTTGGAGGAATACATAAAAGCTCCTACCTGAGATGGGTGCTTCATTCCTTGTGGTTTTAGAGTCACTGGGTTGGTTGGAGTGAGCTCCATTCCAGGCAAGAGATCGTAAAGTTTCTCCTCTTGCCTTTTGTCTGCTTTCACGTGGTAACCTGCATAACCACGCCCAATACCCGTATAAGCCAAATAACCTCGTCCTCCTAGCCCTCTAACTCCTGCAGCCCCTACAGGTACATTCATGTAAATTTCTAGGAATGCAAGAAGGCATCAAACTGAATCACCAGAAATCACCTTGATTCTCGTTTTTAAATGAAGAGGCTGAACCTCGATCACCAAGCTGGTTGAAAGATGGCGTTCATGCACTGAATAATGGCACATGCATCTCCTTGTACTTTGGCAATTCATGTGGTGGTTGGCAAATAAAGAGGGAATGACATTGGTAAAATATTTCTCTTGACTGTAGCCTATGGAGAGAGCTACCATGATGATTTTTTTGGTCAGTTCCTTTAAACGTTGCAGATTAGTGAACAAAAGTTGGGGAGACCGTGTGCAGATCCTCAGGCAAGTTTTCGCACTCCAGGAGGAGCTTTTAATCAGCATGCCAACTCTGTGCAAAAATGTTGCCGATTCATGTCGAATGAGCTCATCTTTCAAAATATGACTTATGTTTGAGGTTAAGCATTATTTAAAACATGCACAGATTAAAACTGATTCGGTTTTGTTATTTCCATATTGAATGCAAAATATCTCAGCAATTCCAAATACGAGGCGTTTTGATTGAATTTGCAATTCCTTCATGAAAATCTGATTTTAATTTTGAATTTGTGAATAAGGAAATCAAAGTACCTGTGATTATTGATTGAAAACCATCCCCATCCCAAGTTTGGCATGCCTGGAACACATAACCACAAAACTCTCCCTCTATGACTATAGTCATTCGTCAAATTTAAGCTGGTTCCTTAATAAGACACCACATGCATTCTAACAGGATTACTAAGACACAAAACAAGAAAAAATACTTTTCTTTAGCTCAAGCCAATGTTGATTATGCAGAAGGAAAATTGTCCCACTGTCTGAATTGTAGGTGGCACACAGACATTTCAAACCATATCAATATAAGTCAGGATCATGTTCAAATGCTTTCAATTTTAAAATAAAATTGGTAAATTCACACATCAAAAGGTAAGAGCCTCTAAAAATTAAAATCTTGCAGTTTTTCTGTAACAACTGAACTGTTTTCAGATACTTCCTTCATTTACTTTCTATTTACACCACTGATTTTGTTCAAATGCAAATCTGTAACTCTTCCTTTCCAACGCATTGGTGTTGATTACACAAATAGAAATATGACTAAATAAATGATAGCCTCTGGCACAAATAACTTAAAGAACTGCTTTCTAATCAAATGTAAAATTGAAAAAAATATTGCATTTCAAATGTTTCT